>NW_022900927.1:20770893-20778714 GCF_012274545.1 Fukomys damarensis
GATACTCTATATAGGGGACCCCAAGAACTCCACCAAAAGTCTTATAGATTTAATAACCAAATTCAGCAATGTAGCAGGATACAAAGTTAACATACAAAAATCAATAGTATTTTTGTACATGAAAAATGGACTCACTGAGAGAGAAATGGGGCAATTAATTCCTCTCACAATAGCATCCAAAAAATTTAAATACTTTGGAATCAACCTAAGAAAAGAAATCAAAGACCTCTACTCTGAAAACTACAGTACTTTTAAAAAATAGATTGAAGAGAATATCAGAAAATGGAAAGATATCCCTTGCTCCTGGGTAGGAAGAACCAACACCCCCGCCCGGAACCTTAACCCCGTCGTGGCTGCGCCGGGGCTGCGGGGGTCACCGCCCCTTGGGCGAGCCGGTCCGAGCGTGGCCAGGTCACTGTCCTAATCGACAGCCCGGGCAGATGTCCAGGTATCCTCGGAGTTAAGGGCACCGAGTGTGAGGTGCGGTTACCAAGAACTTCTCCAAGCTGAGGCAGGAATTAGGGGCTGGCTGGGAAAGTGGAGGGTCGCTGCGGAAAAGGAGGCAGCAGAGGCGAGAGGAAAATTTCGTGTATGACCTAACGGGGTGGCCACGTAGGGGTCAGATGGAAAGGGAATTTAGGCATGCAGCAGGAGAGATTACGGTCAGACTTGGAGAGGGACTTTCCCTTGAAAGGAAAACATTGGAGTGGAGGAGAAAGTAGGAGGGGAGGTGCGGGGCCTAGACATCGGTCCAGGCAGGGAGAGGGAGCTGGGGCCTCAGGGTCTCCAGAACCGATTCTCCTCAAGTACCAGGGAGTGGGTGGAGGACTTGGGGAGAAGGGACCATCTGGGGCTCAGCAGAAGGAGTAATGGGGGTGGGGAGCCGGTAAGGATTGTGAAATAGATTTCACTTTCAGCCTGCTAAATTCATAGGGATTGTAAAGTAGGCGAAAGGCTTACAGAGGGAGAACGCTGGGGGACAGGAGAGGGAAGCTCCTTTGGTAGGGTGGCTTGTTTACACGTGGGGGTGGTTTCCAGTTTCACTGTTGGTAGAAAAAGGAAAATGATCTGCTGTAATTGAAGGCGTGGAAGTTAGACTATGTGAAGAACTTACTGGCTTGGGGTAGGACCAAGACATCAATCAACAGGAGACAGTGAGGGAGATAGGACGCTCACAGGAGCTGGTGTGCCCTGTGCTAGGGGCTGGGGATCATTGGGCAGGAGGAGGGAGGTGCTGGGGCATGGGGAGGAGCAGGGCTGGTTAATGCTCTGGGGAAGGCAAAGAGGAGGAGGAGGAGGGACAGGGAGTGCTGGAAGAGGGACAGGGACCAGGCCAGGAGGTCTATTTCTTTTTAACTGTAAATCAAGCAACTGGCACGTTCCTTACAGATTTATGCCTGGTTCTCTGGGGCCCTCATGACCATCCTCTCCTCCAAGGGGCTGGCTTCAATTCCCAGTTGCCCACTCTCCTGGTCTGAACTTCACAGGGTGGGCCCCTTCCCCTCTTTCTCCCAAAATAACCTCTCTGCCCTCCTGTCCTGGCCCTATCTCTTTACACACGGCAGGCTCAATTTTCTCAGGGCAGGGCTTCGGGTTAGAGTGATCCAGTGGACCCCGAAGTCTGGTCTGGCCCCTGGGTGTCCATTTGCATCTTAATTGGTCCCCTCTTTGTGGTTATGTGGGCCCTAGGAAGGCCTCCCCACACCCAGCCCCCTCTTGGAGTGGGCTGTTGAGCTCTGTTTGGGCAGCAGGATGGCCCCCAAACAGCTGGCTATGTTTCCTAGTCCCCTTTACCCCCAACATGAACAGTGGAAGGAGAGGTTGTAAAGGCACTGAAGTTGCGGGCGGGAGGCAGTCCCCATAGAGCCCAGGCGCTAGCTCATCAGTTTCCCACAAGAACACAGAGCAGGATCAAAGGTATCCTCTCAATCGGTGTTTTCCCTGCCCTGTTCTAACCGGACTTGACCATGGGACCATGGGATATGAGAGGTGGCCATTGAAAGGTTTCCTGGGAAGAGGGGTCCTGGGAGCAGCCTGTGCTGGGTGGAGGCAGAGGGGAAGAGAACAAGGAGAGGGAAAAAAAGACAGAAAAGAGAGGGGCCTGGCACATGGGTGAAGCAGCAGGGAGGTGGAGGGTGGCAGAGTGTAGGCTGGGTAGGTCTGTCTATGAAGGTGTGTGTATGTCACTCTGACCTTTATTTATGCCCAGAGCTGAGTGAGTAACTGTGAGCGCCTGCTGGGCATGTGGGTGTGTGCAGGCGTGGGCTGCTCACACATAGGGCCGGGAGGTGCAGGGTGTCTGCCTTATGCTCTTGGAACCCAGCTCCCATTTTCTACATGAGGTGTGCTTAGCCCCAGCCTGGGCCGCACAGCAGCAGCTGTTCTGTGCATGCGTCTGGGTCCATGAATATTTAAGAATACAGGGATGTGACTTGGTGATGCAGTCATGTAACAGCTCCCACTCTGCCCTGCTCTCTGTGCTGGACTCTGAGTCAGTGGGGCTGCTTTTAGTTGATTGGACACTTTCTGCTCTTATTTCCATCCTCCTCACCCCCATTAGTTTCCTTGTGCTTTAATTCACTAATCCTGATAATCCAGGGTGGTGGGTGGGTATTAGTATATTTACTGCATTTTTCAAGGGCAGATGGAGAGAGGTGTTGCTGAGATGGGCCACCTGGGTTGGGATTTGGAATGTCAGGTTCAATACCTCCCTCTGCTACCAGTTCCCTGGGTGACCGTGGGATAACCCTATCCTGCGTTCCACACTGTGCTCAGTTTCCTCATCTCCAAGGGGACCAGGTGGTCTGCAGGCTTCTTCCTGCTCTGACATTCTACTATGAGTTAGGGGTCAGGTAGCCAGGAAATCTCAGAATCAGGGTTAGAACCCAGAAGGAAGGACCTGACTTCTATCTCAACATCTCTCCTGGCCTGTCTAGCAGAGGCAAGCTCCTGCGTGGTGAATACAGAGTACTTGCACACTTTCACACATGCACTTTTGATGAGGTAAGACTAGAGGCTGCCTTTAAACCCAAAGGAGCAATGACCCCTTCCAAGTGGTCCTCCAGGAAGCCATCTGCTCATTCCAGTGCGCTGCTGCTTCTTCAACATTTTAGGAAACTCTTTTGGAATCATCTCAAAACTTGTGGCATATGCTCTGAAAAATCCTTGGAGAGAGTACATCTTTGCATTTTGCTTCTTGAAAATGGCAGAGTCCTTAGGTACCAAGCCTTGGGAAGAAGAAAGAGGTCAGGAGGGAGGCAGGCCCTGACCTGAAAGAAGATTAGGTCCCCTGCAGTGGGACTGTGTGTCCCACAGGGCTCCCCAGCCCGTTTGGAAGGCTTTTCTGCGAGAGAAATTGCAGAACTTTTTGTGAGCCCAGAAGCACCATCAGGATAGATGTGTGGCCTCTCGAGGCAACTTGGGAGACCAGTGGGTAAGGCCTGTTTGCCTGTGAAAAAGCCCAATTCTGCCTGGCTCAGTTACACTCCCCTGCTGCTTGTTTTCTTGGGAATGGGGCCAGAACTGCTAATTCAAAGCGAGGGGATGCGGATTCCAAAGTGCTTTGTCTCTTTGCCCATCTCACAAGCACTGGTTGAGGCAGAAGAGACTTGGGGATCAGCCAGCTCTCTCGAGGATGAGCCATGCTATTTATTTCCCCAGAACACCAGATTTGGTGGCCACGGCAAGGCAATGGCTGGGCCCAAAGAAGCACATGGACCAGATTACCTCTTGGAATACATTTGAACCCTCTGGTCATCAAAAGCCTAAGAGCTCCAATCCCTAGCTCACCTCTAGCCAGCCTCTTCCATCCCCAACACTCTAGCAGCTTGAATTTATTCTTTCAACAAGTACTGGGTATTCACACGTGCCAGGCTTTTTGCTAAGTGCTGGGGATACAGTGGGGCACACAACAGATCAATTTCTATCTTTTAAAAAATATTATATTTTTTATTGGTTCATTTTAGGTATACAGTACAGTTACATTCATCATTGAGATCTTGTACCTTCACATGACATATCTTGGTTCTTATTTTTCCCCATTCCCCTAGCCTCCCTTACCCCCTCTACCCTTCCCTATTTACAAAGACTTCATTTCTATTTTTTCCCTTTTGTCCTTATTTTTTTCTCTTTCCTTTTTACTTTTCCCCTACCCCTCCCATTTGCCCAGTACCTTTAGACCATTTCTTTGTATTACAAAATATCAATTATACATTTGGACCCTTATTTACACTTTACTACAGTTTCTATCTACTGACCGCTTTCAGCCTAGCAGGAGCCAGGGGAGGGATGGGGTGGCCCAGTAATCATCAGCCAGGAGTATGATGAAAGCGCAGTGCAAGATGCTACGGAGAGGGCAGCAGGAAGGGGGAAGGAGACCAGTGCGACCTGTGCTGTTCAGACCTGCCGCTCTGCCTCCATGCCACCCCCTCTGTGCAGGGTCTGCTGCCTGCTAGCTCTGTGACTCTGGACACAGTTGCTCACTCTCCCTGAGCCTCCATTTCCTCTGCCTTAAAACCAGCTTAACAACTGGGACCATCCCTGTTATACAGAGCGAGGAGGGAGATGAGGCAGGGCCCCCAAAGTACTAGCACCCGTTAAGCACTTGCAAATGTTGCTTCCTTCACCTCTTGAAAAAGCAGGGATGAAGCCAGGGATTTCAGTGCTTTCAGAATCTTGGAGGAAGGTGTCTTCAGGGGGATCCCCCCTCAGTCAGCAGTCAGCGGGCCTCTGCTCCTCCCCACCCTGCTGGGATCAGCATTCTTGCTGTCCAGCTGTGTCCTCCTCAGCATGGGCCATCACCCTTCCCTGCTAATTAACACCCACCCTGTTAATGATTAAATCTAATGGCTTTGACTTGAGGTTGGGAGAATGGAAAATTCCCCAGCCACAGGACAGAATAAGGGTAAGTTATCGGGGTTCTGGGCATGTTGTTGTAGGTGGCCTGGGAGCAGATGCCAGGTTTTCTCCTGGGGCTGCTCAGCAGGGGAGTGTGGCTGGAGGAGGGGCCATTTGAACGTAATAGCTCCACAGTGCTCCTGGGCTTGGCAGGCTCACAGAGGGCACTGGGCCCCAGACCTCTCCAGGGTCCGAATTTTGCTCTGCAGTGGTTGGCCATTGGCTGCTGTGGCTGGACGGACAGGGCAGATGGGGTGCGATGGTTTCCCAGGCTGCTGTCCCAAAGTACCATGAACTGGGAGGCTTAAATAAAGCAATTTATTTTCTCACAGTTCTGGAAGCCAGAGGTTCAAAATCAAGGTGGCAGCCAGGCTACAGGCTCTAGGCAAAAATGCTTTTTTTTTTTTTTTCTTGCCTCTCAGCTTCTGATGGTCCTTGGTATTCCTTGGCTTGTGGCCGTGTAACTTAGGATCACTCAACTTTCCTCCTGTGTGTCTGTCAGTGCCCTCTCTTCTTATAGGAACACCAGTCCTTGAATTTAGGGCCCACCCCGAGTCAAGGACAATTTCATCTTGAGATTCTTTTTTTTTTCTCCTTGAGACAGTGTCTCACTATGTAGTTGAAACTGACCTAGAACTCACTATGTAGCCCAGGCTGGTCTCAAACTCACAGCGATCCTCCTGCTTCAGCCTACTGAGTGCTGGGATTACAGGTGTGCGCCATCACGCCTGGCCATCTTAAGATCCTGAATGACCTCAGCAAAGACCCTATTTCTATAGTCTGAGGTTCTGGATGGACATTCACTTTTGGGGGACACTGTTCTCCTCCGGATGGATTGTGAGAGGGCCTGTCAGGCCAGGGAGAGGGCAAGTGTCCTAGGACACTCAGAGACTGCTGGAGTGGGGATAGGAGGCTGGTGGCACCAAGTCTTTCCTGTCCCTAAGAGGATGAGGAGATTCTTAGGACCCATGAATGCAGTTGATCTGACTCTTAGGAGGCCCCAATGGGAGGCTGTTGGTTAGAGGGGGGAAAGGGAGGAGAAGAATTCTAGATGGGAGAAAAAAAGGAAGAGGGAACTCTGAAGGGGAACTTGGATCTGCTGGAAACTCAGTCTCAGTGGATTGGGGTTTATAACCTGTGGGATGCATAACCACAACTTTCCATAACTGAAAATAAAGTTGCATTTGATTATACAACATTTTTCTTTCTTTACTGTTTTTTTCTTTTTCTACCACCTTTTATATTTTACAGGGGTGGAGGAACTGGCAAGGCAGTTTTATTCTTTGCTCTTGGGTGGAAACCCGGGAAATCCTCCTTACTCTGCTGCTGATGCTGAGATATGTATGGTCCCAACTCAGAGATTAGGATAACCAGGCCAATACACGATTCAAATCCTGAACCTGTGTAGGGCTATTTCTGCAGCCCGCTAGGCCCTGCCTCGGAGGAAGCCTGCCTGCCATGGTGAAGGGACAAGAGGCACTGCCTGCTTTCTGTCGAGCTTTTGCTGCCCTCAGACCTCTGCCCAGCCCATCTCCTGTCCTCTCAGGTGAGCTTCAGAGTGTGTGCGCTGTAGGGGGGTGGGGGTGCTGCACTGATGGCAGAATATGAGAATAAGCGGGTGGCAGGGAGGCAAATTCCTGGGGATGAGGGCAGTGAGATAGAACGGAGGTGGAGAGGTGGAGGGAGGGGAGCAGAAGGTACTGCTGTTGGGTTGTGTTTGGGTAGGTCAGGTTTACGTCAGGTCCTTAGTTGGTGCTAGGCCTCCTTCTCCAACATCTGGCCGAAGCTTTCGCCGTGCTCCCTGTGACTGTTCTCTCAGAGGGTTTTCCTGGCTCTTTGGAGCTCCCTTGCCAGCCTGCTTCAGCTGTGTTTCCTTGTTCCAGGAGCTTGAGACTCCAGTTCCACTGTCCCTTGAGGTTCCTCCTGGACAGGGCCCAGGTTGGACCCAGGGGATGCACCTCTCTCCCTCTTCTGGGGGCCCACAGCACCTTCCTGCCTTTGCAGGCTGACTCTGGGGGTGCAGAGTGTCTCCACAGCAGCTCCACCAGGTTGTCGGGGTGGCAGCTCCTCAGTTCAGTCCTCTTGCATGTAGCATCCAGATTCCAGACATACTGCACCCCACCGGAGGGCCTCATACTTGGGTCTTGGTAATCCTTCCTATGAAGTCCACTGAGAGGACAGGCCCCTCTTTCCTTCACTTTTACCACCCATTTCCTTCTCATGAAATCCACCTGCCTCTGTGCTGTGACCCATGTCTTTGATTTGGCTAAAGGGGTCAGAAACAAGTTCTTGTAGATTTCCTTTGAAATTCTTCATATGCTTGGGTGCCTCATTTTGAAATTTTATCTATTGTGTCTTGATATTTAGTTGAAATCTAAATTTCCTTTTATAAGTGCAACAAGGGTGGTTACAACGGTGCCAGCGGAGCAAGGCGTCAGGCTCTTAAATCTATGCCAGCACCTTCTCTCCGAGGGGAGAGGACACAAAACAAAACAAACAGCCCAGAGGTACAATGGCCACCAGAGGGCAGCAGATCCCGCTTCAAACCCTGTTTCATTCCTTGGACTCATCGAACCGGACTGTTTTATTCCATCTACGGAGGCCAGATGCCCCAAGGGGCTCAGCTCACCTGATACCTCAGCAGGTTCCCAGAAAGTTGACCCTGCGTCCTGGATTTCTTCACTGTTCCCCCAACTGAAGTAGCAACGAAGAGTCAGTCTGCTTTGAACGCTGACTGCCGTTTATAAGCACCTCCAGCGTAACGCTGAGCTGCAGAAGAGCAACTGCGGTTACAGAGGCAGAAATCAGGGCTTTGGGAGCATCAGGGAAAGAGCAGCTGGAGGGAACCTGGGAGGGCTCTGCAGAGGAGGGAAATTAGTGAGGATTTCTTTCTTTCTTTCTTTCTTTTTTTTTTTTTTTTTTTTT
>NW_022900927.1:20778906-20827532 GCF_012274545.1 Fukomys damarensis
TTTTTTTTTTTTTTTTTTAGGAATGAGTAGGACTTTGGGGAGAAGAATATGAGAATAAGGGGAGGCAGGGTGACAAATTCCTGGGGGACGAGGGCAGTGAAATAGAACGGAGGTGGAGAGGTAGAGGGAGGGTAGCAGAAGTTATTGCTGTTGGGGTTGTTTGGGGTTTGAGAGGATATTGGGGCTCAGAGGGGGAAGTTTGAGAAGACTCTTTTAGCAACAACAGAACTTCCTCTTCTGTTCCTAGGTTCAGGGAAGAGGATATGAGGCTCTGTGGCTTTTTTTTTTTTTAAATTTGGAGGTGATGGGAGAAAATGGGGTGAGGGGGGATGGGAGATTGAGTCTTTCAGAGAAGAAGAGCTTGGAGTATTTGGTGTTGTTTAATGGGCAGAGAAGACACAGCTGGGGCACATTGTCACCACCTGGCGCTCATACCAGAGAGAAGAGGGTGTGGGCTTTGGCTGCTGGGACATTCTCAGTTCTTCCCATACCCTGGTGACTTCGGCTGGTTACTTTACTTCTCTGAGTTTATTTCCTTTTCTATGGAATGGGAAGAGTAATTCCTATATCCTAGTGATATTGCAGGTATTGGAGGAGATAATGTATACAAAATCCTCAGCACAGTTCCTAGTAAGAGCTTGTTAAGTGGTCACATCTATTATTGGAATGATAATTGCCTTCACATATTTCAGAAGCTGTCACACAGGAAGGAGAACTTCTCTGTGCTGCTCCCCCAGACCGATCTCGGGATGCAGATTTGACGGAGAATGATTCAGGCTGCTGGGAGGCTGCACGCTCTGGCAGAGTCACCAGAACCTGGAGGAGGCCGCCTTGCACCCAAAGAGATCTCTGTTGCCGCAAGTGGCTGAGCAGAGGCTTTAGGGGGGCTCTGTCTCACTTGGGCCTTTGGGTCCTGGGCTGTCTTGAAACTATGCAGCAGAGCCTAGGGGTAGAAGTGAGTCCACTTGAAGGAGAAGGACCCCTAGAGCGGCAGGGGAGAAGGAGCTGGCTGTGGAAAGATCAGTGCTTTGCTAGTCTAGGCCTGAGCTGTCCTGTCTCCTCAGGTTAGGGGAAGGGGTGTTCCCTCCAGCCACCCAGTGAGGGACTCCATACATTTGGGGGTGATGAAGGACCATGTAGTTCTATCAGACCCTGCCTCCAAACCTGTAAGATAAAATAATTTAGGCCCCCCTACCCGTACATGGATTGAGAAGCCTTCCGGAGACATAATGTCAGGTTTCCTCACTCATAACACTGTGCCAGTCCTCTGGGAAGGCAGCTTTCTCAGCTCCACATCAATCCTGTAGAGGCCAGAGGGGAGAGAGATATTCTGAGCAAGCTGCCTTCTCAGCCCTTCCCAGGATCCTTTTCTTCCCAGCTCCTCTGAGAGAGGGAGGCTTTTATCCACTACCCTCCCTGATGCCCAGGTCCATCAGAGAGGACCTTGCTCCCTTCCCCTCAGACGGTGAGTGTCAGAGTGTCCCCTTCTAGCTTCCCTCTGTTCTTTGCTTGCTGCTTGTTAGGAAGTGAGCAGCTAACGTCACCATCCATCCGTTCATTTATTCAGTTCACTCATGAGTTCAGATTTATTTGTGGAGCTCCAATTCTTTGCCCAATAAGTACAGTTCAAGGTCCTGGAAAGAAAATAGCGAAAAATAATGATCAACAAGTTTTGTGAGGTAAAAATGACATATGCAAATACACAAATGTAGAGATAAATTCAGAGCCCATCAGTACAATGAGAGGCCTACATGGGTGAGGTGACAGAAGTCATAAGAACGGGTAGATGGGGCAAGGGCTCAGGAGGGCAGCTAGGGAAGCTCTCTCCAGGAGACAGCATTTGGGCTGAGCCTCAAACAGTAAGAGGGAAGCAGCTGTGTAAACAGCAAGAGTGGCGAGGGCGAAAGGCCTGGGCTGGGAAAGATGTGAGTGCATCTGAGGGCCAGGGGGAAGGCAGAGTGGCCACAGTGTCCTGGGAGGGGAGCAGAATGAGATGTGGTTGGGGGCGGACTTGGGAACCAGCCATGCCTGGCAAGAGTTTGGATTTTATCTGAAGGGCAAGTGGACACCGAAAGGAAAACTCCAGATGACATCTTCCCACCTGACCCTTCCCACATTCTCTTAGCCTTGTAGCAGTACCAATACCCCTACTTGCCTGGCCTGGCCCAAGTCCCATTTGTAGAACAGGCCACTCTAGACCAGGAGACCCTTGTATAAACATGAGGCGGACTCCTGACCATGGATGGCGTCAGATGACTGATCCCAGAAGAGTTAGTGCCCAGCTTCCTCATCCTCTGCTACCTCAGTTCCCCGGTAGAAACCCCTTACTTTGTGAGAGACTTGCTGCTCTGGCACTTTGGAGCCAGCCACCCTTCTCTTCTCTTTATCTTAAATGAAACCTGTCCTTGCTGCAAGCCTCTCTCTCTCTCCTTTTTATTTCTTGCAGAAACCACCTAAGGGTTCTAAGTAGCAGACAGGTGGACATGATCTGACATACACTTTTTTTACATTGAGTTTATTGGTACTTTTTAAGATACAGTACAGTTACATTCACCATTGGGATCTTGTACCTCTACATGACAGAACTTGGGTCTCATTTTTCCCCATTCCCCTGCCCTCCTTTCACCCCCTCCATCCTCCCCGATTTACAGAGACTTTGTTTTTAATTTTTTCTCATTATTTTTTATTTTCCCTTATTTCCCTTCCCTTCCCACTTCTACACCTTTAGCCCTTTTCTTCCTATTTCACATTATCAGTTATACAATTTGGATCTAATTTACACTTTTACTTTTTCATACCAGAGAAACTATTATGTATTTACATGTGTGTCTTATTTATTTCACTGAAAAGTATGGCCTCAATATGCATCCATTTTCCTATGAATGACTCTAGTTTCTCATTCTCTTTTTTTTTTGTTAGTTTCTCATTCTTTATGGCTGAGTAGTACTCCATTTATAGAAAAACCACATCTTCTTTATACAGTCTCCAACTGACAGGCAATTGCGCTGTTTCCAAGTTTTAGCTATTACAAACTGTGCCACTATAAACATTGGTGTGCATATATCACTGTAGTATGATTCTTTTAATTCTTTTGGAAAGATACCCAGCAGACGGATGGCTGGGTCAAATGGAACCTCTAGTCCCAGCTCTTTGAGGTATCTTCAATATTGATTTCTAGAGTGGTTGCACCAGTCTGCACTCCCACCAACAATGGAGAAGGGTTCCTTTCTTCCCACAATCCCACCAGCATTTGTTGGTTGATTTCTTGATGGCAGCCATTCTTTGTGGGGTGAGGTGGAATCTCAGTGTTGTTTTCATCTGCATCTGTCGAATGACCAGTGATGTTGAACATTTTTTCATATATTTATTTGCTGCTTTTACTTCTTTGTCTGAGAAATGTCTGTTCATTTCAGATGCCCATTTTTGAACTGGTTCTTTATATTTGGGGGGGGTGATTTTTTTGAGTTCTCTATATATATTCTAGATAATAGTCCTTTATCTGAGGAGCAGCTGGTAAAAATATTTTCCCACATTGTAGGTTGTCTCTTAGCTCTGTTGATGGTTTCTATTGCAGTACGGAAGCTTTTTAATAAGATGAGATCCCAGTTGTTGATTCTTTGTGCTAGTTCCTGTGCTACTGAGGATTTGTTCATAAAATCTTCCTGTGCCAATGTCTTCGAGAGTTCTGCCTAACTTATCTTCCAGCAAGTTTAGTGTTTTTGTTTTTCATTTTTTGGATGCTATTGTGAAAGGAATTGTTCCCCTAATTTCTCTCTCAGAAATTTTCTTATTTGTGTACAAAATGGCTATTGATTTTTGAGTGTTGACCTTGTATCCAGCTACTCTGATGAAGGTGTCATTTAAGTCTAGAAGTCTGTTGGCAGAGTTTTTTGGATCTTCTGTGTAGAGTATCATATCATCAGCAAATAATGACAGTTTCACTTCTTCCTTTCCTATCTTTATTTCTTTAATTTCTTTCTCATGTCTAATTGCTGTGGCTAACATTTCCAAAACTATATTGAACAGGAGTGGTGACAGTGGACATCCTTGTCTTGTTCCTGATTTTAGCATGAAGGTTTTCAGTTTTTGGCCATTTAATATGATGTTGACTGTTAGTTTTTCATAGATAGCCTTTATGAAGTTGAGGTAAAGACCATCTATTGCAATTTTCTGTGGGTTTTTAAAAAAATCATGAATGGGTGTTGAATTTTGTTGAATGCTTTTTCTGCATCTTTTGAGATGATCATATGGTTTTTGTCCTTGACTCTGTTAATATAATGTATTACATTTATTTATTTATTTGTTTATTTTTTGAGACAGGGTCTCACTGTGGTTGAGACTGACCTGAAACTCACTATGTAGCCCAGGCTGGTCTCGAACTCACAGCAATCTTCCTGCCTCAGCCTCCCAAGTGCTGGGATTACAGATGTGTGCCACTACGCCCAGCTAATATATTACATTTATTGATTTACGTATGTTGAACCATCCTTGCATCCCTGGGATAAATCTGACTTGGTCAGGGTGTATGATCTTCTTGATGACTCTCTGTATTCTGTTTGCCAGTATCTTACTGAGGATTGTTGCATCTATTTCACTAGGGAGATTAGTCTGTAGTTTTCTTTTTTGGTTGGGTCTTTCCCTGGTAACACTTGTTTCCAGGAATGAATTTGGAAGTATTGTTACCCTTTCAATTTCATTGAAAAATTTAAAGAATGGTGGCAGTAGTTCGTCTCTAAATGTCTTATAGAATTTAGCAGTGAAGCCATAAGGACCTGGGCTTTTCTTATTTGGTAAATTTTTAATTTCACTGATTGTAATTGGGTGTTTACAATTTTTTTTATCTTCTTCGTTCAACTTTGGTAATTCATAAGTATCAAGAAATCTGTCCATTTCTTCTGTGTTTTCTATTTTGTTAGAGTACAGGTTCTTGAAGTAGGTATTGATGATCCTATGGATTTCTGGTGGATCTGTTGTGACTTCACCTTTTTTGTTCCTAATTAAATGGCTCTGAGCCTTTTCTTTTCTTTTTTGACAAGGTTAGCTAAGGATTTATCAAGTTTATTTATTCTTTCAAAAAACCAACTCTTCAATTCATTGATTTTTTTGGTACCATTCTCTTAGTTTCCATTGCATTGATTTCTGCTCTGATCTTTATAATTTCCTCCCTGGTACAAGCTTTGGGTTTTTCTTGTTCTTCTTTTTCTAGTAGCCTTAGATTCATCATTAGGTTGTTTATTTGAGCTCACTCTGGTTTCCTAATGTGTGCAGTCACTGTTATGAACTACCCTCATAGAACTGCTTTCATTGTGTCCCATAGATTCCTGTATGTTGTATTGGCATTATCATGTATTTGTAAAAACTGAGTAATTTTTTCTTTAATTTCCCTGTGACCCATTGATTGTTCAGGAGAGTGATGTTCAATGTCCATGTGTTTGTGAAGTTCTTATGGTTTCTCATGCTATTGATCTCCAGCTCAAATGCACTATGGTCTGATAATATACATGGGTCAACTTCAATTCCTTTACATTTATTTAAACATGTTCTATGAGCTAGTTTGTGATCTATTTTGGAGAATGACCCATGTGCAGCTGAAAAAAAATGTGTATTCTGATTTTGTGGGGTGGAACACTCTGTAGATGGCTAGTGAGTCTATTTGTTCAAAAGCCTGATTCAGTTCTAGTATTTTGTCGTTGATTTTTTGTCTGGATGATCTGTCTATTTGTGAAAGTGGGGTATTGAGGTCCCCCTAAATAATACAATTGTATTAGTGCTTATTTGGCTTTTCATGTCCCTTTATATTTGTTTCATATAGTTGGGGGCTTTAATATTTGGTGCATATATATTTATTATTGTCATCTCTTCCTCTTGGATTGTTCCCTTTACAAGGATGTAGTGGTCTTTTTGTGACTCTAAATTAGTTTTGGTTTACTATTTACTTTGTCTGAAAATAAGATAGCTATCCCTGCTTTTTTCTGTGCTCCTGTTGCATGGAGAAGTGTTTTCCATCCTTTCACTTTCAGTCTATCAGTTTCTTTTGAACTAGGTGTGTTTCTTGTATATGACATATTGTTGGATTTTGTTTCTTAATCCGTTCTGCCAGTCTATTTCTTTTGATTGGTGAATCGAAGCCATTGACATTGATGGTTATAACTGATATGTATTGACTTATCATTGTCATGTTATTTTCCTGTTATTGACTTTAAATTTTTTTTTTCTCCCTCTCCCTTTAGTTTATTGCCTTGCCTGATTGATTTGCTTTGTTGGGTCTCATGGTGTTGTGACCTTCATTGTCTTTTTCTAGGGTATTGTTTAGAATTGTTTGTAGTGCTGCTTTGGTATTCATGAAGTTTCTCAGGCTTTTTTTGCCATGGAAGTATCTTATTTCCCCAACCATTTTAAAAGAGAGTTTTGCAGGACACATCAATCTAGGTTGGAGGTTGTTTTCTTTTAGGGCTTGAAATACCTCACTCCAGGCTGTCCTTGACCTGAGGGTTTGTGTTGAAAAGTCTTCTGTGATTCTGCTGGGCTTTCCTCTGCATGTGATTTGTTTCTTTTCTCTAACTTCTTGCAGTATTTTGTTCTTCTGTTGGGTTTCTGGGATCTTGACTATTAAATGTCTAGGTGTAGATTTTTTTTTTGATCATGGCTAATTGGAGTCCTATATGCCTCACTTATCTGCATGTCAGATTCTTTTGCTCTGTTTGGGAAGTTTTCTGTCATTAATTTTGTGAACAGTTTTTCTTAAGTCATTTGTACTTTCTCCTGCTACTTCATGGATACCTATTGTTACGGAAGGAGACGGCAAGTGACACACAGAGAGGCAGCAGAATGGAAGTAAAGTAAAAAAGTTTACTTCATTGATGGGGATCGATCACACCTAATGGTGGTGCCTTGATAGACTCCTCCATTGGGCTACAACTCTTCCTTTTATAGGGTTTTAGAGCTTTGATCTTACTCAGTTGGTTACATTGCATTTTCGCAGATACCCAAAACATGATAGCAAGGCAGTTGAATTTCGACCCAGATGCAGTTCTTTGTTAGGGAAGTTGCCTTTTAGATTCATTCAATTACCTACTCTAGCCAGGGGGAAGGGAGCTTGTTTGATTAACAAAGCTAGCATGGTTCTTTTCACTTACAAACTTTTGTGGGGAGGCTAGGTATCTCTGGTACTGGTTCATTCTGAACTAAGCTGGGTGAGGGGCAGAAGTTATCTTATATTGTGACATTTCCTGAATTTTCATTTATTAAAGTTTTCCCTGTCACTCTCAGTCTTACATTCTTCTTCTCTGCATCATTTGGGAGTTGTTGGATCAATTTCTTGTGATCCTTTACTGTTTTTAAGAGAACTCTTTTCATGGTCACTGACCGCAACCCTATCTTCTACATCTGCGATTCTATCTTCACATCTCTTCATTCTGCTACAAATGTTTTCAATAGAGTTTTTATCTCCTGGAAATCTGTTTGAACCTGTTTCATGGATTCCATTTCTTTCCTGTGTTGGGCATTCATGGTTTCCATTTCTTTCCTCTGCTGGGCATTCATGACTTCTATCATGGTCCTGATCCCATGTATTTTTAAATCTGTTTCTGTTCTCTAGTCTCTAATTATATCTTTTGTTGTGCTCACCACCTCTGTAGTTATCTGGGAAATTATTTCTGTTTTGAATTCTAGAGCCTGATTGATGTGCTTTGTTACTTCCTGTGCTATGAGTTCAGGGTGTCCTGGTGGTTTATCATCAGACTTTTCCACCTTGTTTCCCCCAGAACTTGATGTTGGTGAACTGGAAATCTGTATTTGTGCCCTGCTTAAGTGTTTTCTCATTTTTATTTTTGTTGTTGGGCCCTTGGTTTAATTCCTGGGTTGGTACTTTGATCTTCCCCATATAGCTGCTCTTTAGCTTTTGCGTCTCTAGTGACTCATAGATACTCTCATTTCATAATATCAGAAAGGACAACTCATTAAGTCAATCACAACCCTTTAGCCTAATTGATACAATCAGCACACAATAGCATCAAGCTCAGTTTAGAAATTGACCATGTGTGGTAGTTATTAATCTATTACCTTTAACCATGTGAATTAAATCAGATTGAAGACCAGTCCAAAATATGTTTATAATGAAGAAACTCTTCAATATATCAACTTTACCCTTCAGGGTGGGGACTTAGAAGGAGTTGGAGGAAAGGAATAGATAGGTAAAAGAATAGGAGAAGATTTCAAGTGAAGCCAGAGGACACGGGATGATCATGCAAACTCTAGGAAACTGTTGAAGATAAAAGGGAAAGACAGAGTGCAAGAACAAAGATGAGAATAGAACAACATAACAGTAATAGCAGAGCTATAAATTGTACTCACTTTCCTTTGAAACTAATGGCAATTGACTGAAGGAAAAAGAGAGAAGAAAAGAAAAAGAAAGAAGAAATCCAAGTTAGGGCAGGAGCAGGAACAAAAAAGGAGATGAAGAATAATGTGCAGGAGCAAGAGACTGAGTGGGAAAAAGAAGAAAGAAAAAGGAAGAATTTGCAAAATGGGAAAAATAAAATTTTAAAAATAAAAATTAAAAATAAGAGGAAAAGAAAGAAAAATGTGAAGAGCTTCTTTCAGAGTATATCTCTGTCACAATAGACAATGTGGGCAGCGATGCGCAGAACTAAGTCAATTAGTCTCAGCCAATTTCAGACCCCTGAGATTCAGGCTGAATTCTGGCTTCAAGGCCCAAATTGAGCTCCCTAACCTCCTGCAGGGTTGAACTGTGCAAGGTTCTGCTGCAGGTTCCAGCTGCCCTTCCCCTGAAGATAGCCCAAGTTCTGATGGAAAGTGATGATCCCTCCAATTTACCAACTATGGAGGTCTGATGTGCCTTTATTGTAGTTGCTCACTTCTGTTGTATCTTTTGGAGCTCAGTATAATGGCTTTTTTGACCACTCGTGCCTCTGCAGTGTGGCTCCAGGTACTGGTACAACCAGGAGGCCCAAGAGCACAGCGGGTGGAGGGGGGATGCTGCAGAGGCACCTGTGCAGCTGGACAGTTCTCAGTGGTCTGCTCTCATGAAGGCCTGGGGCACTGGAGGTGGGGAAGCAGCAAGCTCCCTGTGTAGCTGGGCCCTGACGTACACTTTAAAAGATCAGTTGTCTGCATGCTGAGTGAAGGATGGATTGGAAGAGGAAAAATAGCACCTGAGCAGTTAGGAAACTGTTGCAGAAGTCCAGGTGATAAGCAATGGTGGAAGATCTAGAGTCGTGGCCATGGAGAGGGGAAGAAGGTGAAGCCAGGATGTGTTCTGGAGATGGACTCTAAGTCCTTGTTAATGTACTGGTTGTGAGGATGGAGGGAAAGGCAGAAATCGAGATCAATCCCTAGTCTTCTGGCCTGGGAAATGGAATATATGGCGATGACACTCAATGAGACAGGAAGATGAGATGGACAATCAGGTACCATTTCAGATGCAAGTAACAAGGTCATAATACTATGGTATAAAAGGGTGAATGTTAAACAGGGCAATATGCTGGCTCCACAATACTCAGAACTTCCTGTCTTTCTACTCCTTTTTAAATGGTGATCTAAGATGGCTACTGCAGTTCCTACCTCGTTATCTCATTCCAGTCAGTGGGAAGGGTTTAGAAAGAAGAAAGGATGTACACACTCCTCTTCTGTCAAGAGCAATAGTCATTACTTGCCCAAATATTTGCTGATACCATACTGAGCCAATACCTAGTCATATGGCCATGTCTAGCTGCAAGGAAACTGAGAAATGTAGTCATTGTCTATATGGGAAAAATGGCAGGGCTAGTGAATTGAAAATCATAGGTTAAAGAGCTGTTGCTATGGGGCTCCTAGAGTAATGGAGATGGAGGGATAGGAGGCTCTGGACAGATTGTAAGATCATTGAATTTAGTATTTTGGAGGCTACTGTAGCACAGTGTCATCTGAAATACAAAGATCAAGGGCTGAGAGGCCAGAGTGAATGCAAGAAGTCATCTGCATGAATGTTGAATGTCCTTGGGGGTGACAACAGGGGCAAGTGGGAGAGGAAGATGGAACCATTAGTAAATGAAGGAGAAGGGCTGGGAGGAGGGGCAGCCTGTTCTGGGCCTCAGAAGAGGGGAACTTTTGGAGGAAAGAGAAGGTGTGGAACAAGGAGGTCACCTCCTCCCCCTTCTGGATGTGGGGTAAGTAGTGGTTGAGGGGATAAGCAGCTTTCACTTGAAAGGACTGTAGATGCTGTGGATTCTCAGGACATTTAAAAATATTATATAAGATTAAATGATAGAACAATCAAAGAGAGCCACTGGGAATAGGAAAGATTCTCTGATTACAGATCAGGAATTCTAGAGGGCACCATGAAAGGCATTGAGAGGGAGAGATTGGGCAGAGGTTTGGGCTGGACCAGGGGCTGGCAGAGCCAAGTGGGAATGGGGTTGGACAGCACAGATCCCTGGAGGCCTTGGGGTGGTCCTGGTGATGAGTGAGGTCAACAAGAGATGTGACAGCGGGGACTGTCACTCCTGTAAGAGTGACCATGGTGAAGTATAGATCTTAATGTCTTAGTCTTAGATGGTTTGAGGGTTTGAGACAGCTGATTCCTATGGTGTAAGGTGGTGGCCAATCACACAGGATCAGGAAATGTGTGGGAGCAGAACAGCTAATGGCTCCCCATCATAAGTAACTACATCCTAATCACCAGAATTTGTGGGTATATTAGGTTACACTGGTGGTGGGAATTAAATTTGCAGTGGGACTTGAGATTGCTAATCAGCTTGGCCTGAAAATAGACACATTATTCCAGATCAGTGATGGCAAACCTTTTAGAGACAAACTGCAACCCCAAACCCACTTATTTGTTGCAAAGTGCCAACACTGCAGTTAAACCTTAATACTGAGGTTTTAGTTTAGAAAAAAACAATTCCTACGTTAGCATATTTTGTCTTAAAAGAGGGATGTGTCACTGGTTCACCACTAGTGTCCTGGATGATCCAGAAGTTTCCTTAAATCTGGGAAGAGGCAGAAGAGAGAACCAGGTTGATGGCAGGATGAGAAGGCCCTGGCTGGATGCTTCTGGCATTGAAAATGGAGGAAAGGGGCTGAAGGCCGAAGGATGTGGCAGCTTCTCTACCTCTTGTAGTTAGAAGAGGCTAGGAAGCAGATTTTCCCTAGAGCCTCCAGAAAGGAGTGTGACTCTGCCGACCTCTGTGATTTTAGACTAGTGAGACACCTGGGGAGCCTGAGCTACAGAACTGCAAGATAATTAATCTGTGTTGTTTTAAGCCAGTCTGTGGTAATTTGTACTTAGAAAGCTAATGCAAGATGAAAGGCCGCCCTCTCCTGGTGACTGCTCCCTCCTGAGGATGGGATGCTGTGACAGCTGGAGAGGTGGAACATCTGTTAGCCGGTTCACAAGGAGGTGGCGTTAATGCGTTAACAAGCATATTCTAGAGTGGCTTTGTCTCTTGCTGTCCTACCCTCTCTCATGAGGGCACAGGACCACACAGGGCTTCTCTCCCCTGCCTCTTTCCTGGGCTATCTGCTCTTTTCTCTCTGTTTGGTGGCTCAGGCAGGAGGATGGCAAGGGCTCCCTTTTGCCCAGCTTTGCTGAGGAGGTCAGCATGTGGGAGGTAGCCTGACACTTGCCTGACCGTTCATGAAATGAATGCTTTGCTTTCCTTTCTGTGCTTATTCTCAGGGTGCCTGTCCATTGGCTGGGCTCAGCGGGGTGGAGGGACAGCTTGCTGGTAGGCCTCCCTGGAGCCCAATGGTGAACTTGAAGGCCGGCCTTGGGGAAACTTGTACAAGATGGATTTCAACAGATAAAGGCGTAGAGGTAACTCCGATCTGCCGCCTTCTAAGTGTAGCTGATGCTGGAATAAAATTATCCCAATTCCATGTGGGTATAGAGCACCACACTCTGAAATAGCTTCGGATTATATCTGCTAATCTTTAGTTGGCAGATCTAGGGTGGCTTTGCCAGGCCCTAATTGCCTATTTTGTTTTGAACTCCATTTAGGGTCACAGCAGGGACCTGGGAAGGATTTAAGGTATGGTCTGACCACACGCTCCTAGGATTGTTTTTAGAGTCTCCGTTTGGCTTGGGGTTGTATATTTATTAAGCTCTGACTGAGATTGCAAATTTTAGAGGCCCACAGTGGAGCTAACTGTAGACTTATGTTGGACTCCAGGAGGAGGAAATGTTGTGGATGAAAGTGGAGAAAAGCTTGGCGGAATTATTACAAACCTAAAGGATAAGAGAGAAAGGAATATGTTACGTACCTGGAAGCTTATGTCTCTAAAAGTCAGATTTATCCAGGGAATCAAGGGGATATGAGTCCATGTAAATAAGACACAAGTCTTGGTCTTGTAGTGAGAAAAGTCAGAAAGGGAAATCAAGAAGGCAGTTCTGTTGACCGAACTGGAAAAAGATAAGATTGTCTTGGGAGGAATGTTGAGTTCAAACAGCTCAGGGTTGAGATAATATTTTATTTATTTATTTTTCTTTTTATTGAGTTTATTGGTACATTTTAGGTACACAGTACAGTCACATTCATTATTGGGATCGTGTACCTTTACATGACAGGTCTCGGTTCTCATTTTTTCCCCTTGTCCCTGCCCTCCCTTCAACCCCCCCCCCATTTACAAACACTTTATTTCCATTTTTTAATTTTCTCATATTTGAGATAATATTTTTAAAAAGAGGAAAGTTTCCATGCTTAAACACTTCTACGACGAAAGAGTAGAATATTTATTACTACATCAGGGAGGAACGGGACCAGAGCGATCTAACAATGATGCGAAACAGGAGGAGGACGCTAGAGGGAGCCAGGACCCGGTAAACTACCGCAGACAGTCCCTTGCAAAACTCGAGGGTCGCTTGGGTTAGGGGCAAATTAGGGAAGTTTCAGAGGGACACAGTTAATCTTTCTAGGGGTGGCTATTGCCCATGTCCCCAGGAAACATACCCAGGAAACATGCCATACAGTGACTGAGAAGCTGAAACACACTGTAGCGGGAGTTCATGTGTGAAAGAAACAGATTTGGGCACAGCTGAGTTAAACTGGGGCTAATGGGAGCGATAAATTAAATCTCTAAATATCACAAGATAGCAGAAGAGGCAGTGAGCATGCTCCAACTTCAGCGGTTAATGCCCAAAGCAACCTGTTCATTGGTGTCTTTTCCTGCTTGGTGTTTAAGTGCCATGCTGAGAACTGCAGAGCTGGCACAGACGTGAGAGCACCTTGGCCAGGTGAAGTCAAGGGTTTCTTTCTCCTCTCGGACGCTGTGCAGTCTCTGCTGGGAAGCGCTGTCGGCAGTAGCAAGGCAATTCCTGCTGGGCTCAAGTGCCCCTGCCCATGTTCTGGAAATGCAGAAGACTGTCGCGTTGGGAGGCTGTGCCTTTGCCTTTTCCTGTACGACAGCCTAAGCAAGCCACAGCCCTGGTCCGTGTACTGCTGGGAGCTGTCTGAACAGTTGAGGCCAGGCTTGCAAGCAGCAGCAGCTGTGCGGCTGGAGGCCAGAGTCAAGCTCCCTTGAGGTGCTCTGCTGAGTATCTGTCCTCTGTGACATCATTCTCTCGTACCTCGAGCTCTCATTAAAGGGTTTTTCCCTAGCCCTCTCACTAAAATAAAACAAGACAAAACCCTCGAAACATGCACAAATACATACACTGGGTCCTAGGTTCTGGGCACGTAGTTGCCGGGGACCTGAGAACATGCTTGTGTTTCCGGGTTTTGTTTGTACGTAGCTGGTGCCATGGTATTCCACATGTCCTAAGTTACTCTCATTTAAGAAAGAGGAATCCTCAAAGTATGTGGGGTTGGAGTAAGTCGACCTTAAAGATACCAGAGGAAACACATCCCTTTCACGGGGAGAAGATTTTTGAGCTTTCATTTCTTTGAATTGGAATTAAAGAGAGGGTGTGTTTCATTTTTGTTCTTGTGTTATTTTTGAAATTAAGAAGGGGTTTTGGTTCAAATTTAGCGCTGTTTTTGGTTGCTGGTGCTGCGTTGATACTTTATACTTTCATGCAGTGCTTATTCTGTAGGCCTCAAGTGAGCTGTACTGAGCAATGTGACCAAGCTGCTTGGATAGAGGAAATAGTCTAGGCACAGTACCATTTTGGAGTTAAACTGTGTCCTATTTAGATCCAATTCAAATACTGTTGGCCTTGGGGGCCAACAGTAACCTGGCCATCCCACAGATTTCAGGAGGATACAAAGACAAGTGATGACAGCTATTCATCTGGAAGTAGGGATAACAGCTTTTGTTTTTGTAAGGATTAAATGAGTCAATGCGAATGGAGCATTTGGAAGTGGGGCCCATCTCATGACAGGAGCTGTATAAATCAGTGGGTCCTATGGTCACACATCTAGACACAAGCAACAAAGTGGGAGACTGCTGTGATGCCCTGCTGGTCTTCTCTGTCCCTCCTGCCTCACCTGTTGCAGGTCACAGGCCACCTGTTAGGGCCAAAGCATTGAGAAAAGAGAAAGCTACCCTGAGTTGGGGGCTGTCTTTTCCATTTTTCCCTTCCTGACGAAGGAGCAGGCTGGTGGGGGGTACTTTCCAGCCTACCCTTCCATTCCTTCCTCCCTCCTCAGGGGAGAGGAGCTTATCTTAGTTCCAAGAGTCTGGCAGTGGCTTCTCCAACTCCGTCTCTGTTCATCGGTAAGTCAGATGGGGATAAGGTGGGAGACTGGGGGAGCAGAAGGCCCTATTAGCCTGAGGTCACCTATCTAGCTGTAGTAGGAAGCCCTGCGTTTCGAGTTACTGGTGCATCTGCCCAGCCATTATTAAAGTGGGCCCTTTGATCTCCAATGCACAACCAGCCTTGCGCCATTTTTTGTGTTAGTCTGAACTGAGTGAGGGTCAGAAGGACATCTAGGGTGTCTTAATCTCTGAGACATTTCAACTTTTCTGATCTACTTTTCTTAGAAAACTTCCTCCCAAAGTCTGTGATCTCTGTTATATTGGCAAAGATATTTTCCCCCATAGCTTGAGAGATACTCAGAATTTTCTATCTAGTTTGGGAGATGTTTTTGGTGGAGCTGTGCATCCTTGTACTGGCGGAGGGAAAGGCAAGCAAAGGACAGTGGCCTCTTTTTATACTGGAGAAAGCAAAGGAGGGAAGGAGATATTTTGTTTATCTGTATCCTGCACACAGCTTGTCCAGATTTTCCTGGGTCAGGACATTGCTGGCTCTGCATTACAGTAGGTCAGTTGTCTGTTGGTCTCCTGAGCACCTTTTGCATGTGTTCTGGGGGTAGAACCTTAAAGATTAGAGATGGCTTTATTCCCACCATCCTACCTGCCCTTTAATGGGCAGCCTTCCCTGCCTTTGAAAAATGAAAAATGGAGAGAGACTTTCATTCTCCATGTTCTTGTCTAGCCATTGAGTTTCATTTTTTTTTTCTACTAGAGATCGAACTTGGTAACTTGCAAGGCAGGTGGTACAATGACTGAGATAAATCCCTGGCCCCATTGAGTTTCAGATGCCTCGATGGTGAAAGCTGCCCAGGGATGCTGGGGGATTGGCACATAGGAGGTTGATGGGTCTGGCACATGGTAAATGCTTGGTGGATGTTAGTTGAATGGTAAATAGAAGCCACGTACCCTGAGTAGTCCTGGAAGATGAGAGTGTAGAGAAATAGAGGAAGAGGGTTGGAGAGAAGACAAGAAGCTACAGTATGTGGAAGTATACGATGCACAGCTCAAAACTGTGCTAGGAGAATCAGCAAAGTGTAGTGCGCTGGAAAGCCAGGGAGGGAAGATTCTAGAACAGTTGACTGTGCTCAGCTCTACAAGGACAGTGCAGAGATTTGGGACCAAGAAGCAGCCGTCGGGCTTGTTGTTGCCTGTGGATTTGGAGAGCACAGGAGCAGCAGGCTGGTGGGTGGGAAAAGGCAGACTGCATAGGGTGAGGAGGTGCATGTTGCGTGGAGGAGGTGGAGGCTGGGTGAGGAGGGTCAGGTCTCAGAAAGGATGTCTTGGGGTGGGGAGATAAACAGCCCTGTGACTGAAGAGGAGGACAGTTTAAACTTAAAGCATTAAGGGAGGCTAAAGAAGAATCCTAGTAGAATGGTGGGTGTCCTGCCTCCTGTCCTGGGCCCCATAAAGCTTCCACAGATTGCAACTCTTTAATGCATGAATTTGAGAGATGGTGGTTGAGATGGTCAGAGGTAGGCAGGCACCTCTCAGGGCCCAGTTTGGGATTTAGGCGCCCTTGTCATTAGGGCTTCATGACATCCTTGGCACTAGGGATTAGCTTTTCAAATTGTCCATGAATCCATTCATGATTTTGTCCCAATTGTTCTTGCTTTTATGGTTGAGCTTGGTCATTTTTGCTTCTGAGGTGATTGCTGGGGAATACTGGGAGAGAAATATCAAGTTAGGGCTGGTTCATTTCTCACCTCCCTGCACTCCAGTGACAGCCTTCCACAGAGCTGGCCATCAGTGGGTCATTTGATTTCATCTATATTAATCTCTCCCTCTCCCTCTTACTCTTTTTTTGTGGTACTTGGGATTGAGCCAAGGCCATGCCACTGAACTACGTCCCTAGTCTTTTAAAATTTTTGTTTCTATTTGTTTTGAGACAGAGTTTTGTTAAATTTCCCAGTCTGGACTCTAATTTACAGACCTCCTGCCCCAGCCTCCCAGAGTTCTGGGATTATAGTTTTGAACCGCCACACCAGGCTTTATTTACATTTAATTTTTGTTCCTCCACAGCTTTTTTTCTCCTTCTGACCCCACCTATTTCCCACTCAAAGTAGCTTTACCCTTCCCTTTTTCCTTCTTAATACCTCCCCAGCTGCTTTCCTCTTTCCGTCTCTTACCAGCCCTGGGAGTGGGTTCAGTGATCTCTTCTGACTGAAGATGGGCATTTCTGAGACTCTCTTCTGGGAGGATGGGTTCAGGCTGCATGGACTTTTGACTCTTGGGTCTGGTTGATTTTATCTCCACATTCTCTTTGGAAATCAGCTCTTCTTTGATGATGGAAGGCTCCTTAGAAAGGTCCTCATTGGAGACATGGTCCTTCCTGGGATGGTTAGTAGGAAGAAACTGGGCAGCTGTGACCACAGAGATGAGAAGGTAAGGGGCAGAGAAAGCTCTTGGGGTGAGAAGCAGTTAGCCAGTGCTTTATCTGGTCCCTTGACAAATGGAGGGCACCAGGCTTGGGTCATCGCCTAGTTAACGTACAAGTAGGACTGAGGTCCTGTCCCACAATCCAAATCTGTGAGCACCTCAAATCACATATTTGATTTGAATGCCGTTGATTGGGAATTCTACTTCCCCCGAGCAAATACACCTTTCCAGTTAAAACAGATGAATTTTGCAAACACCCATTCTGCTGTCTGGTTCACATGAAGGGCTCATTAATATTGGTTGTTTTCCTCTGAATTTTAGGTACTACTTGCATTTTCCCTCTTTGGTTTCTCCCAGGTAAACTGAGGGAAGCTAGCCTGAAGTCAAACCATATCTATAGATAATCTGCAAAGTAGAATCCAGAAATGTTCATGGTTTTGGGGTCGTGGATGTTGGGAGCCTGGAACCAATGAGCCTCTCAGTGCCTTTGCCTTGGGGTGAGCTGAAACTCTTTACCTGTTGGCATCTGGCGTAAGTGATGGTCTCCCAGTGGCCACCTAGCATGAATGCTCTTCAAATGGTTTCAGGTCCTTGGATCTTGGCCAGCTAATACAGCAGGTAGGGTTAAGCCCAAGGAGGGACTGTCTTTGCTCCATTTCTTTTCCAGGTGGAGAATTCATCATTTATTGGGCAATCTTTTACTACTTCTGAGGGTCTTTTTGTTGTTGTTCTTTTTGAGATAAGGTCTCTCTCTGTGTAGTCCAGGTTGGCCTTGAACTCACAAGGTAGCCAAGGCTGGTTTTGGACTCACTGTGATCCTCCTGACTCAGCCTTCCAAGTGCTGGGATTATAGGGTGTGCCACCACTCCTGGCTTACCAAAAAGTAAAAGTGAAGAGTGATAGAGAAACTCGCTTTGCAGAGCCAGTTTGGCTGAGTAAAAGAGGAAAAAGCAAGGAAAAGTACACCCTGGAGGACACAGGGCCGGCTACTGTGAGGAAAGCTATGCTAGCCTCCTCTTTATTCTTGCCTCTGTTTTTTTTTGCAGCATTTTGAACACACTGTGAATTTGTTTGATATGTTTATTGCTTTTTATTTCTCCTAGGCTGTAATCTCAGTGATGACTGAGGTCTCTGTTTAGTCTGTTCGTGTGTCCCAAGTCCTTAGGCCTGTGTCTGCCTTGGAGTAAGTGTGTGATAAATAACTATTGAATGTGTGTGTGTGTGCGTGTGAACTTACCCTCTTTGTACAGAGGGAGGCAGAGTGGTCCACAGAAGCGTAGTGACTCTGATTGTGTTGCCCAACATTAGCAAAAGCTATAACCTAATGGGAACCTCTGTTGACTCCTAGTCTGCCCTGATTTGGGTTCAGTTTGTCACCTCTGGTCCCAATCTTAGGCTTTCTGGGTTGCAGGATTTCGGGGGTCGTATGTTCTCCTTCCCTGCCTCCATCCCTAAGTCATCCCAGGTATGGACTTTTCATTCTTCATCTCCCCATCCCTCCACACAGCACTTCACAAGGTTAAGGAAGAATCTTGACCTCTAGAGGGCTGCAGGGAGTGGAAAGGAGGCCACACTCACCATGAAGGATGGCGAGAGAGGTGGAGGCTAGGCTGGCCAGCAGCAGGACAGTGCTGACTTTCATGGCAGAGCAGAAGCAGGATCAGTGTTCCAGGGGAAGCTATTTAGAGTCGCTTAGGAGGCAGCCTGACAGGGGCTTTATTTATTTTGGGGTAGGGATGGGCTATGGGGAAAATTGCTTCAGGATTGGACCTTAGTTCCCCATTCTGAATACAGTTGTTTTTGGAATCTGGGAAACTAGTTAACAGGAAATAAGGCTCCCAGCCTTCTCCCTGGCCCAGGCCATGCCAAAGCTGTGCCAGCCCAGACTCTACCCTTGTATGTCTTTGGGTTAACTTCCTGATGTGAATGTCCTTCCTTCATGGTGCTCACTACTGATATAATTTTACTTCTACACATGTGGTCATTTAATTAATATCTATTGTTGCCAGAAGAATGAAATTTCCATGATGGCTGGGAATATATCTCTTTTGCTAGGGGCTGTTTTTCTCCAGCACCTTGAAAGTAGCTGGAACATGGTAGTTGCCCAGAAAATATTAGGTGGTGAGTGAGTCAAGGAAGGGCCAGACAAAACTCCCCAACAGTGCAGGAGTGAAGGAATGAGACAGTTATAGGAGTCCCAGCAAACCGTCCTATGTTTGTTCACATGAGATATAATTCATGATGGTCACAGAGGTTATTTGTTAACCAAAGAAACTTAGATGCACAGAAGTGAGGTGACTTGTACAGCCACATATTTGCGTGTGTTTGAACCATATCAGTCTAATTCCATATCCAGGGTCTAGGAGGCAAGAGGAGGCATGAGATGCCCAGTGAAACATCTGGAGAGCAGGGGGACTGTGCCTAGGAATTGGATCCTGGGGCCTCGGCCTGGGGACCGAACTAGTTGATCTTCTATGTCCTTCAGCTGGAGATTTTGATGATCTCTGAAAAATGTTTCTGGATTGTCTCTAGGCAGGAGAGGCCACAACCTGAGACTGAGCCTCCTGCCTTTAGCATAAAACATATTCATTAGCCTTATGGGGTCCCACTGAGGGTAAGGTCTGGCCTGTAGACCAAAGAGGACATCGGGCTGTGCCAACTGGCTTGAGTCCTCCTGCTCTGGGACAGGAGAGCCTCAGGGGCTGTCAGCTGTCCTCCAGTTCCTCCATACAGCTCTCCTCAGGCAAGATGGTAAAGCGAAGAAAGTTTGTCTTGGGCTGCCTCCCACCTCCCCTTCCTCTAAATCCCCCCCCATCTCAACAGCGATCTCCTTACCAGGGGCTGGGGAATGGGACAAGGACGGAAGAGAGCATTCACAGTGAGGATTCCAGCTCTGCAGGTTTATTTCCTAACCCACCAACATCTTGAGGTCACTATCATCTTTAGGCTGGGCTATTTTAGTAGTTTTTCACTTCGCTTATGGTTTCCAGTCTGTCTCTTCCACCCTCCATCCTCTCTCCACACTCATGCTGGAGGTGTCTCCCAAAGTTCATGCTAACTTTGTACTTGAAAGTCTTTCACAACCATCTGTTACCCACAAGAGAAAATCCAGACTTTGCTGTCCTCTCCATCTTCTACATCCTCTCTTACCTCCGAGTTGTTCCCTACTCACTGGAGTGCATTCTATTCCTCTTTCAGGATGCTCTCTCCCCTTCATCTGCCTGGTATGTTCCTATGTTATGACCCAGATCAGACCTCACCTTGGAGTAACTCAGCCTCCTTACTATCCTGCTTCCTTTGATTATCTCACCTGTGTGGCCCCATAACTCATATCTTCATCTTTCCATTATCACCTTCCCTTGCTATTTATTGAGTATCTGCCATTTGCAAACTTTAGAGACATAATGGTGAGCAAAGTCTCCAGGTTCCTCACTTATGGCCTATAATTGCCTAGCACTTAGAGCTGTCTGTCGTAATTATCTTATTGAAGTCTATTTGTCTTATGGGTCAGTTACCATTTTGAGGACAAGAGTTATAGTTTGTTTATTTTTGAGTTCCAGTTTATTTAGGATAGATCTTTTTTCTCTTCTTTTTTTTCTGCAGCACTGGGGATAGAACACAGGACCTTGCACTTGCCAGGCAGGTGCAGCACCACTGAGCTACATCCCCGGCTGTTTAGTATAGATCTTTACACTTTCTGAGTACTCCAGTCTGGTTGAATGAGTCAATTTGCTTGTTCACGTCTGGCCCCTGGGGATATGTTTGCCTGGTGAAATGTCTCCTTAGTGTGTGTGTGACCTCTGAGAAGCCTTCTTCAACAAATAAATATTTCAATAAGAACTTATTAATATTTACAACATACCAGGCATGATGTAGATATTTGAGCTGTAACACTAAACAAAATAGACCTGGTGCCTGTTCTTTCAGACAAGGTTGCCTGATAAAATGTAAGTCACCCAGTTAGATGTGCAGTTTTTATAATCAATGGAAAAAATTTAATATAGGTATGCCTCAAATATTGTACAAGACATAAATGTGTCTCAAATTTGTCTGAAATCACATTTAACTGTGTGTCCTCTATTTCCTTATTAACGCTGTCTGTCAAGACTCTATGCCAGCCTCAGACTAGCATGAGGAGCAGGTGAGGCTTTCCACATCCACCCTCCCTCCCCTGCCATCCCTCTCAGAGCCCAGCCTCATCTAGTGTGCTCGGTGAACGATTCAGGTGTAGGGGAAACTTAGACTGGAGAAGTGGGCCCGTGTCTGTCACACCTTTAACTCCTTCCTGAGAAAAGAGGTTCAGAGGTTCTTTGCACACCAGAGTCAGATGATCCTGTTTTCCTGGCCACTCTTATTTTGTGAGGAATATGGGCTTTCCTCAGATGTAACCATCAACAGGCAGGACATGAGGAAAACCAATGGCTTCTGAGGACACCTGGGTGAAACAGCCATCCATTTCTGGTGCTTCGTATTAGTTGGTTTCTGACCAAGTCAATGAGGTGAGACAAAGAAACAATGTGTTAAAACAGAAGAAGGGCACTGCAGGAAGCAGAGGGAAACCAACATGGAGGCAGAGGTGAAGACCCAGGCCTAGAGGAGCTCCTGGACCTGTAGTTATGACAGGGTGACTCAGCAGAGTAGTGGGAGGGGCTTCCGACCCAGTCACACTGACCCTGCCCAGTACTCCATGGGGCCTCTTGAAATTGTTTCTTGCTTCCCTCTGTCACTGCATGTGAATTTTGTACATTGCAACAAACAAACAAAAAACCAAAACTATTCATTCAAAGACGTTTGCTTTTATTTTTTATTTTATTTTAATTTGTTTTTAGTTTTTTGAGACAATGGCTCTCTATGTAGTTCAGGCTGGCCTTGAACTCACTATGTAGTCTTGGCTGGCCTTGAACTCATGGCAATCCTGTTGTCTCAGTCTCCTGAGTGCTTGGAATACAGGTGTGCACCACTACACCCAGCAAAGATGTTAGCTTTTAGTCAAATCACTTGCACCCACGTTTTAGCTCTGCCATGGCCTCTCCATGTGGCCCTGGTTCAGCCACTCCCTCTCTCAGGGCCTCAGTCTTTTTAGCAGGAGGAGGAGGAGGAGGGGGAATTAATAATTGGATGTAGTTTGGTGTAAAGGACTTGGATTCAATCACCAGTACCAGAAAAAGAAGAAGAAAGAGGAGGAGGAGGAGAAGAGGAAGGAGAAAGGTGGAGCAGGGGAGGAGGAGGAGGAGGAGGAGGGAGAAGAAGAGGGGGGAGGGGAGGGGGAGGGGAAGGGGGAAGGTCCAGATAGCTCTCCAAGGATCTTTAGAGGAGTCCAGATAGCTCTCCAAGGATCTGTAGGATTGTTGTTCCAAGATCTAACAAGCCCCCTGGGTCAGGAGTAGAAATATTCTGGGAAGGTTTTCACTTAAGAAGAAAAGCATTAGGCAAGTTATTCTGAAATCTTACTGCATATCAGAATCATCTGGGGAGTTTCTTTGGATCTTCTTTTTTCTCCACATAGTAAGGTCTGGGATGCAGCCCAGGAATCTGCATTTTAAAACCAGTATCCAGGGCAGTTATGATGCTGAGGTGTTGAGGCCAACATTGCCTTAGGCTGACAAAATGGTTTTAAGCAAAGTTTAAACTTTTTTCTAGTAAAGATTTTGTGAGTCAGACAGAGAGTGCTGTTTTGAGTAGTGTGTGTGTGTGCGTGTGTGTGTGTGTGTGTGTGTGTGTGTGTGTGTTCATCACAATGCCCGCTGGCCCAGGGCAGTGCAGTAAAGAGTGAAAGAAAAGAGGAAACCAACATTCTGTGATGTCTGACCTTGAGCCAGATACAAAATAATTTAACTCATAAAAATCTGCAGGGTACTATTTATTGTCTGACAGACTGGGAAAACTGAGGTTCAGAGAGATTAAATTAGCATGGTTGGGGTTTGAACCCTGGCTCTGATTCTCATGCTGTTCCCACAATGCCCCGTCTCACCCTACCCTAAGCATTAAAAGTGTTGACAGCATCTTAATGAAATCGAGGACTTAGATTCTGCCCACTTCTTCACACTGATGGGCTCAGTCCAAGAAACTTGTCTTTTGGCTCTTTCCTTTCAGGTACCAGGCTGGTTCCTGCCACTTCTCACAATATCCAGAGACAGAAAAAGAATTCTTCTCTTCCTGTCCCATTATTTGATTCCTGTCCTTGATTTACCCACAATAAAAAGATATCACCTATGACCAAAAGTTCCAATATAACAAGCAGAAAAGATAGAATGTAAAAACTGTTGAAAAGTCTCATTAAATGAGAACCAAGACCTGGCATGTAAAGGTACAAGATCCAGTAATGAATGTAACTGTACTGTCTACCTAGAATGTACCAATAAATTAAATTAAAAAAAGTCTCATTAAAAACGGTGTGATGGGAAAGACCTCCAGCAGCCATTATTTCATGATAAATACTATGCTGGATAGAAATAGCGGGGGTCCCCTACCTAGTATTAGAATACTACCCTTGGTTGGCCAATCTGGCAGCCCCAGTTGTGTTCTCTGGGACAGTCTCCCTGTTCATTGTCTTTTAGGGCCTTACCAGGGGTGAACGTTGAACAAAATGAACATTTAATCAGTCTGGATCTGGAATATTCAACAAAGACCTTCGTTTAAAGGCATGGCTGCTCACTTGGTGCTGTTGGGGGGAGGAGGCCATTTTAAAAGCTGGGGCCTAGTGAGAGGCTTTAGGTCACTAGGGAGTGTCCTCAGAGGGATTTGTGGGACCCTGGTGTCTTGTTTTGTCTTTTTTCTCATCCGGTATGTGGTTTTGCTATGCTATGTGCTCCCACCCTGCTGTGCTGCCACAGGCCCAAAGCAATGGGACAGTTGCGTGACTGAAACCTCCAAAACAGAGCCAAAAGAAACCTTTTCTCTTTATAAGCTGATTGCTATAGATATTCTTTACAGTAATTTGAGGCTGACTCCCAGAGTACTCTCTTTTGAGGAGCAGATCAGTTCCTGGCTCCACTTTGCTCATAGCCTAACCTACTGAAAATGTTTTCTGTGCTAATTTTTGCCAGTTTCTATTAATCCCATTCTAAGTCACACTTTTACCCAAACTACTGCACCAAAATTGGTCTTGTCAAGATAGTCACATTGTGGATTCTAATACTCCTCAGATTTCTTTATCAAGAGCATTTAGATCATCTTGCCTCAGCCTCCCAAGTAGCTGAGATTACAGGCAGCACTACCACACCTGGCTACTTTTAGTTTTTAATAATAATAAATGGTTCCAGGTTCAAAAGATACCAAACATACATTAAAAATGCATCTTGGAACTTCAAGGAAGATGGTGGTGAAGAGCAGATAAACAGCCTCTCTGATATTCAGTGTCTAGATGCTGGAATATAGCAACATGAAGAGAAGAAGGAGGGAAGTAGGTCCCTTGCACCCAATAAGTATCTGAAGCAAGAATTGAAGCCCACAGGCAGAGACCTCAATGCAGAAGGAGGTAGCAAGTCGTGCTTTCTTGCTGAGCCCTGACTCACTGTGAGGGAGGTGGGCTCAAACCAGTTGATGCATGGTGACTACTGGCAACCAGAGGCTTCCATGGAGAAACATACCAGTGGAATGGGGCAGTGGCTAGTGAGTTAATCAGATTCAGATGTCCCTGGAGAGGGCAATTGGCTGGTAGCCAACTCAGAGAGGGCGAAATTGAGCTCAGAACTCAGAGTAGTTGTGGGCTGGCTCCATCTAGTGGCTTCCAGTGTCAGGGAGAGGCAGAATTGAGTTACAGTCAGCAGGAGACCAAGGAGCTGAGTTGGCAGGGAGCTGAGTTCAAGCTGGCAGAAAGCACATGGAATGTTGCAGACGTGTCAAACTGAATTCCAGCCTCACAGCCAGAAACCAGTCTAAATTTTAGTGGAATTAAAGGTGAAGTCATGCTGGGATTAATTAACTTGGATTTGGGCTCTGTCTGCCCACTCTACCAGTGACAGCAGAGACTCACCCTGAAATGGGCATTTTTTCCTTCTTTTATTTTTATTTCTCTTGATTATTTGTTCTTGTTTTTATATGAGTGTGGATACTGTTTCTAGTTTTGTTGTTGCTCTGTTTTGTTCTTCCTTCTCTCCCTACAGTCTTCTTCAGCAGTTTCCCAAAGTTTACATAATCTTCCTTTGTCCTCCAGCCTTGCTTCTAATCTCTTCCTTATCTTCTATGTCTCTATTTTTCCCCTAAACCCTTTCAAGTTTTCTTCATTGAATGTAAAACTGCCATATTTATGTGTGTGGTTTTTTTTGGTGCTGGGGATTGAACTCGGGTCTTTGTGCTTGCAAGGCAGGCAGCAGAACCACTGAGCTAAATCCCCAGCCCTAAAACTGCCATATTGAGAGAATATTTATGGTATACAATTTTGTTTTGTTGTAAATTTTGTTATATAATCACAAATATAGTTCATACAGTTAAAGGTTATACAGCTAGTCATTTTCTAAGCTATGTTTGATGCTATTGTGATGTCTGATTGTATTAGGTTAGCCAAGGTGAAATAATTGTTCTAATGAGTTGTTCTTCCTGAACTTCCAAGACTGAGACTGCCTAAGGGTCATAAACAATACTGTAGGCCAGTGCCAATGAATGAGGCCCTAGACCAAATAACAGCAACTTCTCATCCTCAATAAATTGAAGAGGTAGAATCTGACAATAGACTCAAAATCCAAAGCCACCTATGCCTGGAAGACATCTCTGAGAAATTGTCATTTACTAATGGTTCTAAATACTAGCAATAAAGTTACTTGCCATACGTAATTAATGAGCATCAACTCAGTAATTAAGCTAAAAAAAAAAAAAGAAGAAGAAAATGAGAAAACACCCCCCGCCCCCGACTTCTACCTCACTAAAGGCAAACTCGGGGCAGTGAGGTGGGCTGATTCGAAAGCCACCAACCTGGACTCTCTGAAGTGGAAATTATTACTCCTAGAAGTATATTTTCAGCCTTGACCTTTTCCTTTAAGTCCATCAGAGAAAGAGAGTGGAGAACATTACAGAATGTTGGTAAGAAGGACTGGGATACCCAAAAATCTGTATTTCTGTTTTAACAAGAAAATAGTTCATGTTTCTGTATTCCACGAATCTATTCCCCACATTCTATCCTATTTTCTAGAATTTTAGTTTTATGATATTATGGATTTCATCTATTATATTTTCTTTACTTTCTTTAGATTGTTACCTAATTATTCTCATATCCACATTTCTCAATCTTTCTAGACGGATTTATTTGAATACTTCTTCCATGATTGTTTTCCAAGTAGAACATTATTTTTTTGAGATAGGGTCTTGCCTTCAGACTGGCCTTGAACTCCCTGTGTGGCCCCCTATTTAAGGCTGGCCTCAGATTTGTGGTGATCCTCCTACCTCAGTATCCCTAGTGCTGGGATCATAGGCATGTGCCACCACACCTGGCTTTCCAAGTGGAACTTTTTACTGCAAACCTTCTGAGAGTGATTTTCATTACACTATCTTTTAAATGATAGTATACCTTAAATATACCAATGTTGAATTGTCAAATTTCTTTGCAGCAGTTTTGGAACATAAACATGCGTTTTAAAAATTGATTATTGACACACACACACACACACACACACATATATTTCTAACTTTAAAACGTTTTTCATTCTTTTACTCATGGTATCAATCCGCTTGATACTAGAGTGTACCAGTAATATTTCATTAAGATTTTGCCTCAGTGTTTACAAGTAAGAGAGATTTGTGTATATTTTCTCTTTTGGTGGGCACTCCTTTGAGGTTTTAAATCAAAACTGGCTTTGCTAATTATTTGGAGTTTTTCTTCCTTGTCTGCTCTGGAGCAGCTTGAATAGAATTGGTTTGCTTCAAGGGGCAGTAGAATTCATCTGTGAAATTCTCTGGGTTTGGCGCTTTTCTTTGTAAATTAGCTCTTGTTATTGTCTGTTTCTTCTATAGTAAAGTAAATATGTTTATGTAGTCTCTCTCTACTGGGGTCAGTTTTCTTGGTTATATTACTTTCTCACTCTCATCTCTTACTCTGATTTCTTTCATGCCCATTCTCTTTCTCTCTCTCTTTTGAGTTAGATAATGATGTATCTACTTTCCCTTAAATAAGTAAGTTTTGGATATTTTAAGTTTAGTCTTTATAACTTTCTGTTTTCTATTTAATTAACTTCTGATTTTACTAATTTATTCTTTCTGTTTTCATTAAATCACTTTTCATTAAATTTATATTTTTAGTACTGGGGAATCAAACTCAGGACCTTGTGCTTGTGTGAGGTAGGCAGTGGCACCACTGACCTAAATCTCCTAAATTTTATCTATTTGTCTGTCTGTCTATCTATCTACCTATTTATTTATTTGGTACTGGGGATCAAACTTGGGTCCTTGTGCTTGCAAGGCAGGCGGCAGAACCACTGAGCTAAATCTCTGGTCCCTAAATTTACTTTTTTGATATTGAATTAATTACTTTTAAAAGCTTTTTTTTTGATTTATGGAAATATTGTCTTTGAAATTTCCTGTAAGTACTCTATTTAGCTATATCTCATAGATTTTGGTGTTTTCATTATTATTATTGTGTTCTAGATATTCAGTAATTTTAATTTTCCTCTTTGAATCAAGAGTTGTTTAAACAAGTTTTAAACTCATATATGCTATAAGGTATGTTTTGGATTATCTAGTTCTTAATTTCTAGTTTTATTGCTTTATGATTAGAGAAATTTCATTTGCATTATTTCTACATTTTAGAGTTTATTAGAGTATTGGTCAGTGGTGTAGATGCGCACCCAGACTGCCTGGGTTCATTTACCCTGAAATGCATATGGATTGATTTTAAGATCAATATTCTGTTTTTTCATTTGCATAATGGAATTTGCTTACCTTTATGCTCTCAATAAAAATATTTATTATTTATTTGTTTATTTACAGTACTAGGAATTGAACTCAGGACTTTCACACTGAGGTATATCTCCAGGCCTTAAAAATATTTTTTTGGATACATGCACCAATTCACCTCAGTGAATATAATAATTATATACTGCAGGCATGTACCGGTAAAATTTTTAAAAATTAAAGTATTTATTAAAAAAAACTTTTTTGGGGGTGGGACCTCACTTTGTCACTAAGTTGCCAAGTCTGGGCTTGAACTTGTCATTCTCCTACCTCAGCCTCCCAGCATGCTGGGATTACAGGCATGAGCCCATTTGCCCAGCACATTTGAAAACGTTTGAATTATTTGTGAGTGAAATTTTTTCTTGTGAATTTTGTGTAATTCCTATTAAAAAGACATTCTCACTGTCACCTCAGTGCACTAACTAAAGTCAGGAAACAAACACTTGACCCACTCCTGATCTCATATTACCATCCAAACCTCAGGCTCCATTCAAAACTATCTAATTATCACGGTTATGTTCCCATGACAAAAAGATCCAGTCCAAGATTTTATGTAACATTTATTTGTCACAGTTCCTCAGTCATTCCTTGACTTTGTGACATTGCTGCTTTTGAGGATTATGGGCTGCTTATTTGAGAATCACAGGCTGATTTTGGGTTCATCTAATGTTCCTCACAATTAGACTCAGGTTCTGCACTTTTAACAAAAATATGAAGGAGTTATACTCTATTCTTCACCTTACACTCTACTGAGCTGTACGTACATTGGTTAGCTTTCCCTCTGGGACCAAATACCCGATACCCACAATTTAAAGGAGGAAATAGCTTATTTGGCTTATCGTTTCTGAGGGTTCAGGCCGTGGTTGGCCAGTTCCAAGGCACAAACATCATGATGGAAGGGTGGGGCAGAGCAAAGCTGCTCAAGCAAGGGAAAACTATGAGAAAAAGGGGTGAGGACCAGATATGGATTCCAATATAATGTTTTTATGACCCATCCGGACACACCCTGAAGTGTGCTTTACCAAGTCCCTTGGCAGCTTCCAAGCCAATCATGTCAACAGTTAAGCTTAGCCATCACGTTCCATGATTTCAATTTATTCCAGCACTGTGATATTAACTTCAATCACTGATTAAGGTGATGTCTGTCAGGCTTCTCCATTGTCAACTTACTAATTTTTCCCCTTTGTAATTAATAAATATCCATGAGAAGTTATCTTGAAACTATGTAAGTATTATATCCCTTGTCAAAAATCTGTTAGTTATAGCACTAATTTCTGTTTTGTGGCTGATTTATTAGTGCCATGGTTGTCAAAGAGTGATTTTCTAGTTCAATTATTCCTTCTACATTCATTAGTTGCCATTCCACTACAAGAAAGATCTTCACATCTCTATTCGTTCATCCATTTGTATCAGTATGGACTCATGGCTTCTTATTTATTCAATGAATTCTTATTTATTCAGTTAATTTTATTTTTTATTATTATAATCTTTTCTAATACTTTTTTTCATTGAAATTAGCCTGGTACAATTATATCAGGATTAAGCTGACTTTCTTGTAGTTTCTGAACGCTTTTGATATGTCTCTATCATTCTTTAAGTATTTACTTATTTTTCTGATATTACAGGGCATTTCAGGCTCATCATGTACTTTTCTCTTCATCAGACATTTTTCCAAAGATCCCTGCTCTCTTATGGTATTGAAAATAAAGATATAGGGGCTGGGGATTTTGCTCAGTGGTTCCACCGCCTGCCTCACAAGTGCAATGTCCTGAGTTCGATCCCTAGTACAAAAACAAAAAACAAAACAAACAAAAAAAAAGATATAGGCTTCATGTATTCTTATTGTTCTTGGAATGTTACTACTTCTAAGGACTCCCAGTGGTCAAATTGGGAAATGTATGTATTTATTTATATATGTGTGTACATCTGTACATTTTTTAAATAAATAATAATACACACTTAAATCTGCATGTATGTCTACATGTTCATTTATATCGATGATCACAGCCGCTCACTGTTTCCTCCAATTGTGATCCAGCACTGTAGAGTTCAGGCTCAGGCACCTGCACCATGTAAATCCCCTAATCCCACTTGAGCTCCAACATCCGGTTGCACGGTGCTCTCCTCACCCTGCCAGGGCTCTGACAACTCATGGCAGGTCACAGTTTTCCCCGATTCCCAGCAGACACCTTCCCATCTCCACTTCTGACACCTCTCTCGAGCTGTCCAGTAATCCCTCACTTCGTACCCAAGCAGATGCCCACCTGCACCTCTACTCACTGGCTTCCCTACTGAACTACTCAGGAAGGAGGGCAGGAATACCAGCAGTCAGGAAAGAAGACAACATAAAGCATTTACTTTGTTTTTGACATATTTTTAAATCCAATTTTATAGTTGGTGTTGTTTTATGATCCAACATGAGAATCTTTTGCTTTTAAGACATAAATGTGTGCTATCTTTATTTGTTCATATGAAAGGTGTGTTTGGTAATAGTTTTATCGTCTTAATTCTTTTCCTTTTAACAGCCTTTTAAATTACATTTTGCAATTGTGTTCGCAGACGCTGCTGCGCGGCCATCGCTCTCCATCTCCAGTGGCACCTCTAGCTCGCCAAGCTCCAGCCGAAGGAAAAGCGGGTAAGGAGGTTCCTGCATCATGGCTCATACAAAGCAGACTGCCCGCAAATCCAATGGTGGTAAAACCCCCAGGAAACAACTGGCTACAACAGCCGCTCGTAAGAGTGCACCCTGTACTGGAGGGGTGAAGAAACCTCATCGCTGCAGACCTGGGACTGTGGCACTCCTTGAAATCAGACGCTATCAGAAGTCCTTCTGATTAGCAAACTCCCTTTCCAGGGTCTGGTGCGAGAAATTGCTCAAAACTTCAAAGCAGATCTGTGGTTCCAGAGTGCAGCTATTGTTGCTTTGCAGGAGGCAAGTGAGGCCTATCTGGTTGGCCTGTATGAAGATAACAGCCTGTGTGCCATCCATGCCAAATGTGTAACAATTATGCCAAAGATATCTAACTAGCACTCCGCATTCAAGGAGAGCGTGCTTAAGAGTCCACTATGGTGGGAAACATCGCATTCTCAAAAATTTATTTTCTCTTCTTCCTGTTATTGGTAGTTCTGAATGTTAGATTTTTTTTCCCCCATGGGGTCGAAAGGTACCTAAGTATATAATTGCAAGTGGAAAATAGGGGACAGAAATCAGGTACTGGCAGTTTTTTCATTTTCATTCTTTTTGAATTTTTAATATTAATGTGGGGATATAAAGCATTAATGCAAATCAAAATGTTTCATTGCCCATCAGTTGGAAGCTGGATAAAGAAGTTGTGGTTTTTCTATAAAATGGAATATTACTCAGCCATAAAGAATTAGAAATTAGATTCATTCTTAGGAAAATGGATACATATTGAGGATATACTCCTAAGTGAAATAAATAAGTTACACATGTGTAAATACCAAATAGTTTCCCTGGTGTGAATAAACTATAAAATATAGTACATAAGATCCTAATGAGATAATTGATAATGTGAAATAGGAAGAAGAGGGCTAAAGGTGTAGGGAAAGTGGGAAGGGTAGGGGAAAGGTAATAAGGGAAAAGAAAAAATATGAAAAAATGAAAAAATGGAAATAAAGTGTTTGTAAATGGGGAGGGGAGGAGGGGGTGAAGGGAGGGCAGGCAAGAGGGAAAAAAATGAGAACCCAGACCTGTCATGTAAAGGTACAAGATTCCAATAATGAATGTAAGTGTACTGTATACCTAAAATGTACCGATAAACTCAATGAGGGGAAAAATGTTTCAGTGAACAAGTTTCAGCAGTTCAACTTTATAAGAATTATAAATAAACCTGTTAAATTTTTCTGGACAATGCCAGCATTTGGATTTTTAAAAAAACAAGTAAATTTCTTATTGATGGCAACTAAATGATGTTTATAGTATTTTTATCATACAGGAGATTCCATCTAGTCACTATACTTTTCTGAGTTGTCTTATATATAAATACATATTTTTAATGTTGTCTGTCTTTCTGTGTTGTTCCTGTAAGTTTGCTATTAAAATACATTAAACTGTAAAAAAATTATATTTTGCTGTGGGATCTATATTTCTTTTGTATGTATGGTTCTGGTAATATAAATATAAATATAAATATAAATATTTATTTCTTGTTTACAGTTTTATCACCATCATAACTTCAAATGATATATTCAATTTCTTATTTACTTAGAGTTATCTCTACTAGCAACAATTAAAATATTGTACTTCCATTTTCCCCTTTTCTTTCTCCTCTTTATCATTCATTTTTCATGGATTATATTATTACTTCTTCTAGTGATATACTTTATATCTTTATTACTTGATTTAGCAGGTGAAAAATATTTTTTGATTCTCCAATCATAAAAGTTGTATAAACTGGACTGCTTAAATTAATGCTCTCCCCCCCATTTGGATCTTTTGATACATTCTCATAGAATTTACTCTTTTTTTTTGTTGTTTTTTTTTAAACCAGGGTCTCACTATGTAGTTGAGACTGACCTGGAACTCACTATGTAGCCCAGGCTGGTCTTGAACTCACAGCAATCCTCCTGCCTCAGCCTCCTGAGTGCTGGGATTACAGGCTTGCACCACCACACCCGGCTTACTCTGTTCTATAACCATAATTTCTGTAGCAATTTTAGCTTTGTCTTTCACTAAAGTAGGTTTAGCACCCACAGCTAATCCTTTTACCGCATTTTCTCCATTTATCTCTTTGCTGAGTGAAGTTTATCTTCTAATAGTTTTTTTTTCTTTTGAGAAACAGTTCATAGAAATGCTTGAACTCATAGAAATGCCTGAATTCTGGCATGCTTGAGAATATTTTTCTCTTGCCTTAGCCTGGTAAAATAGTTTAAGTACAGAATGGATGGATATCCCTTTTCTCTTCTCAGAGGTCTTGTAGGGACTTTTCCACTGTATTTTGATGTTTAAGTCTGGAGCCAGTCTGATTTTTTCCCTTTTTTGTACATGTGTTAATATTTTGCTTGGATACCTGAATGATTCCTTTTGCCTTAATTGTTGTGAAATAGTTTATTCGAATTGACACATAATGATTGTACATTTTTGGGGTGCAACGTGATATTTCAATACATATAACCACATGTGATGGTTAGGTCAGGTTAATTAGATCAGATAATTTGATATATTCATCACCTTAAACGGTTAACTTTTTGTGTATGTTGAGAACATGCAAAATCTACTAAGCTATTTTGAATATGCAATTAATTGTTTTCAACCATAGTCAACCTGCTGTGGTAGAGAACCTCAGAATTTATTTCTCTTGTCCAGTACATCCCTGTGTCCATTAACTATCTTTCTTCTCTTCCTTTTTCCTTCAAAGAGCGTCTTTCTTTTTTTTTTTGAAAATAAGAAAAGCCCAGTTTTCAGAACTGGCCTTTTAAAATCAATTTTGCTTTCAGACTGTAGGTTCATTTATCTCTTTTTTTAAATTTTTAAATTTAAAGATTTTACTCATGGTAAAAATACACATAACATAAAATTTACCATCATAATAATTTTTTTTTCAGTACTGAGGATCTCACTCAGGACTTTGCACTTGCAAGGCAGGCATGGTGCCACTGAGCTAAATCCCAGGCCTCCATCATAATCATTTTAAGTGCACAGTTCATCAGTCCTAAGTATGGTCAGACTATTGTTTTGTTTTTGTATATGTGCTGCCGAAGTGAGCACTGTTGTTTTGTTTTTGTGAGACAGGGGCTTAGTATGTAGTTCAGGCTGACCTTAAACTCACTACATAGCCCAGGTGTCATTGAACTCATGGAGATCCTCCTGCCTCAGCCTTCTTAGAGCTGAGATTGCAGGCATGTGCCCAGTGCCTGGCTCTGGAATGTTTCAGCTTCCAAAAGTGAAACTCTGTATTCATCAAACTCCCCATTTTCCCTTCTCCAAAGCCAGACTCAGGTTTTCTTTTATTTTTAAGGAACATTTTATTTATTATGTTTTCCTCTTCCATGTGGTTAGCTCTCATTTTCATGAACTTTGCTCCTCGCATGATGGGTTTGGTGACAAACAAGACATCTTTATTTTTTCTCCTTTGGTGTTTCCTGTATTTTTGAGAAGTTTGTGCTCTTCCTCTGACCATGGTACATTGATATTGAACACCATGACACCATGCTATCTTTTTTTTTTGGTACCTGGGATCGAACTCGGGTCCTTGTGCTTGCGAGGCAGGCAGTGGAACCACTGAGCTAAATCCCTGGCCCTCAACACACTCTCTTAATTTGGCTCTGATCACTGAATCTGGTAAAACTTTTTCATAGAAAGTGTTATTTGGTGTTATCCATTCTTTATATTCTTATTTAATATGGCATTTACATGTCCATCTTTATTTTTATTGTTGGTATCAGTTCAATTGGTTTTAGAGATACAAAGTTGAAAGATATGTCTTTATATCCTCCTTCTGAAACTAGGAGTGGTGTTAAGTGCTTTTCATATTACTTTGTGTAGAATTTACTTAGAACATCCTTCATCTCTGGACTCCCATAGCCCCAGGAAGTGTAGAAACAACTGCAAACCCAGAAATAATCCTATTTTCATTAAACAAGAGTTGCCAGTCATTTCATGGGATTTGGAGCGGGAAGGGTGGTAGCAGGTTGTGCATAGCCTTGGAGCTTGTATACATGTGTTTGCAAGAAGCTTGAGTAGTTCCTTTCCCTGTCCCTCCCTCACAATAGTGTAACATGTCGGAGTCTACAGACCCCCACCACAAGGGGGAGCTGTCTGCCGCTGGTTTCTGGTGACTCCTTGGGACTCCTGCTGTCGCCCCAGAGTTGAAGGAGATTTCATCAGGGCTGGAATTTGATATGGAAACAATATCTGGAGAAGATGTTTTCCCTTCACCAGGCTTTATTGCCACTGCATTGAAAGTCACCAATTTGTGGGTATGAGATGTTTGAAGTTTTCTTTCTTGAGGGGAGCCAATTTGGAGTATGTTGGGGTGCTGTAAGAGCTGACACAGGAGCCTGGGTGGGGAGGGTAGGAAAAGAATGTGCGGTCATGACCTGCTTGCTTTTTAGTGAAGAGAATAGACAATAAATAATTAAACTATGTAGAACCCAGTGAGAAATAGCAAGAACACAAATAGAGTAGGAAATATGTGTGTGTTTGTGCATGGGGGCGGGATTGAAATTTTGGAAAGACTGGCCAGGAAAGGGCCCCCTGAAAGGTGGAATTTATTTATTTTTTATTTTTTATTTTTTTTGAGACAGGGTCTCACTATGTAGTTGAGACTGACCTGGAACTCACTATGTAGCTCAGGCTGGTCTCAAACTCACAGCGATCCTCCTGCCTCAGGCTCCCGAGTGCTGGGATTGCAAATAATTTATTGATATCTGTTGCATTACTTCTGGGGGCCACATTTTTTTTTTTAATGCACTGGGGATTGAACTTGGGTCCTTGCACTTGCAAGGCAGGCCACCGAACCGCTGAGCTAAATCCCTGGCCCTTTGTGAAAGGTGGAATTTAAATGAGGATCTGGAGAAAGTAAATGAGTGAGACATGCAGTTACTAGGGAAGAATGTTCTAGAAAGAAAGGGAAACAAAGTTCTCAAGGCAGGAATGTGATCGACGCGTTTGAGGGAAAACAAGGAGGATGGTGTAGGTGGAGCAGAATGAAAGGGACTCAGTATTGGAGACAACACCAGAGAAGAAATGGCAGCTAGATCCTGCAGGATCTTTTAGGACACCTGAAAGACTGTCTTTCACTCAGAGAGACACAGGAAGTCTTTGGAGGGTTTTCAGCAAAAAGGTGGTATGAAGTAATATGAAGAGCCGTTTAAAAATGGCTGCTGTGTTGGGAATGTGCTGGGGGAGGAGCAACTACGGAGCCCAGGAGAACAGTGAAGAGGAAATCACAACAATCCAGCAAAAGATGGTGGTGGCCTGGAAGGGCTGGTGACAGTAAAAGAGCAGGGGTAGGATGGACTCCGGAGAGGAAGAAAGTAAATGAGGTGGAAAAGTTATTCTTGGGCAGGAGAGATATGAATAATAACCATCAGATGAAACATTTATGAAGTAGGAACTATATCCTTGCGAATTACGGGGAGGGTGCATGAGGGGAAATAGTTCAAAAAGTAGGTGGATCACCTTGATTGGGAGGACTGCCGTGTATAGTCCTAATCTTAGCTTATGAGGTCTTGAGGTGCATGGGATATAATGGAACTTCCTAACTTTACTTCCCTTATTTATTTTATTCATTATGAATGTTCTCACCACCACTCCTACTGGATTTTCTTTTGTGGTCCAAGCATTTATTCATGAAAACATTTTTTATTACTGGTCCTGTGCCCTTGACATTCCATACTCTGCTAGTTTGGGAATACTCTAAATACTTTCCCTTTATGCTCTGCCTTCCGTTTACTCCCTGACCTTATTCCAACCTCTGCACCCTTTTGGGAGTGAAGAAATGCACAGTCCACAGCATCCTAAGCAGGAATACTCTCTGTGAGATCAAGAAAATGATCTTCTGTGTGGAGGAAACAGTCCCAAACCATAAGGTGGAGGTACAGACAAGCAGGGCTCACGAGGAACTCTCCGGGAGATGCTCAGAGTCAACCAACCTACGGTGGGGGGGCATCCCCTGCTTGGCACATAGGCTTCTAATGCTTCACAACCTCTTTCTGTTCCCAGGGTGACCAACCCATCTAATCTAAAGACGATTCTGTTGTGGGGTGAAGAGGACTACAGTCTTTTTTTTTTTGTAGTACTGGCAATTGAACCCAGGGCCTTGGGGATGTGAGTTGAACATTAGCGCTCCAGCCCCAGGGCTGCAGTCTTTGGGAGACTTTTTGGATCTGGAAAGATTTCTGTTTCCTGAGGATAATTTTTCTAACCTCCTATCTTAGAGCAGGTCCTGAGTCATTTTGGTTGATTGGGTGGGGGCTGCTTGAGTGCTTTCCTTAAGCCTGAAACTATCCCTGAAAATTTTCTTGAGGCATGAGGAGTTCTTATGCTTTGCAGCAGAATGACTTTCTTAGAAATGTTTGGCCCAGGCTAAGTCTAAGGGCCATTTGGAGTTCCCAGCCCGTTTGAATTGAGAATTAAGGGAAATCAGTAGCCCGCTGAAAGGATGTGTTTGGGAATGAGGCTATTTACTAGTTTCTGGGGGCTGCCATGACCAAGTACCATCACCCACTGGGTGGTTCAAAACACCATACATTTATTGTTTCATAGTTCTGGACGCTAAAAGTCCAAAATGCACACATCAGCAGGACCACGTTCTCTCAAATCTGTGGGGGAGAATCTTTTCTTGCCTCCTCTAGCTTCTGGGGTTAGCTCGAGATCCTTGCTGTCCCTTGTCTTGCAGATGCGTCATCCCAGCCTCTGCCTCTGTTCTCACAGGGTTGTCTAGTGTGGTGCATGTTCACACCAGCTTCTCTCTGTGTCCGTGTCCAAGTTTCCCTTTTAGGATATCAGCCTATTGGATGAGGGGGCACTTTACTCCAGGTTGACTTCAACTGATTACATTAGCAATGACCTTATTCCCAAATAAAGTCACATTTTGAGGTATAAGGGCGGTTAGTATCTCAACCTGTCCTTTTGGGGAACAAAATGCAGCTCACCGTGGGATGACTAATCAAGTGTGAAATGCTCTGTTTGCTCAGTGTTGACTACAATATACGCTCAGAGAGGTCTGTTTCTGAGGATGCCCCTTGTGTCCTTGACACAGAGCCCAGAAGGAAGTAGGATATGCATTTCTTCATTCCTTTGAAACAGAATCTTTGTTGAAAGCTCCCCACATGTAGGATAGAAAATCAGTTGGGATAGGAGAAGGGACAGTCTAGAATCAAGTATTCTGGGAATGTTAAATAGCACATAGGCCGTATTCCCATCCTGGGGATGGTGTGCACGCAGGAGTTCAGATTATTTTTCCCTGGGTTTATCTGTGTGAAAGTTGCAGATGTGGGCTGTGGTGGAGTGAAACAAGAGGAGCAGGTGGAGGTAACCAAGATCCCTTTGAGAGATAGGGAAAGGTAATTCACACGTCTAAAACATAGTCATAGCACTGTCTATACATTATCTCTCAAGAATTGTAAGAGTCTCATTTGGTCTTTTCAGTTAAGTGCTGGTTATCATTGTAGTGACTCATTATTTGTCTCTCTGATCTAATTAACCATTGCCATTCACTTTGGCTCAGTGTGGACTAGGAGGCAGGAAGGATGAATTTCTAATACAAGCACTAGAAAGTAGCTCCCATAGCAATGCTGTAGGCATTGATTATGTCCATGAGGATGGGCCTTGGTTCTTTGCAGGCTGATTTAACTTTTGCCAATACTCAAATGTTCCTAGGAGCCACGTGTGAATAGGAGAGGCTGATGAGAACCAGAGTGCCATTTGGACGAGAAGGAGACTCAGCACATGTGGACATGGCTGGATGTTAATAAAAGGGCTTATTAGAGGCTCTGCCTTGTGGACAGGCTCAGGCCGGCCAAGGGGCTGAACCAGGACACTGTGGCTCTCTGGCAGGGCTCTTCTGCCCATTTCTCCTCAAGGGCCCACCCCACAGAGCACAGGCACACAGGGAATTGGATGCTCTCAGTTTAATGACTCTGGGCTGAAAAGATGTTTAAGGCTTTGTGTCCAGTGACCCCGGTTCTTTTCAGCTTTTAGGAAAAACACACTTGAGAAACTCTCCTTTTCACCTAGTTTATATTTTTGTTTATATCTAGAAGGAAAGAAGAGATAAGGATGAGGCTTCCAGGGCCCCAGGCCCCAGCAGCTCCCCCTCTGCTCCTCCCCAGTGCCATGGTCTGCCCTCCAGACCCACTGAACCCTTTCAAAGGATTGCACAGAAACTGAGGAGATTTGATTCATCAGAGGCTGAAAGACCTTGACAGGGGGCAAGACAGAAACAGGTGAGAACACAGAGTTAGATGCCAGGGACAGTCAGTAACAGACAACAGTGAGAGATGGCAGACATTTGAAAACTGGTGGGAGAGCGTCTCTAGAGGCAGAGGGAGTGGCCACTGTGGGCGTTACAGGTGGTGCTAGAATTCGGGGTCCTCTCCCACCTCCCACTCTGGCTGGTGGATGGAGAGTATTCTCGTTCCCAGTAGACCTTGCCTTGGGTTACACTCACAGTCAGTTACCGCCTTTCCATCTTCTATGGCTTTATGATGGTGTTTTTCATTTTTTCAAAGGCATCTTTCACAATTAAACTACTTTTCTCTCTGAGAGCTGCAACTTTCGGAGCAGAAGAATCACATCAGTAGAAAAGCCACATCATTTAAAGAAAATTCCCCAAGGCATCATCCCTATACCCACTCCTAAAGTGGAGGCTGAGGTGTCAAGCCCATAACTGGGTGGGCGTGCAGCATGTGTGCCCCCCCCCCCGTGCCTTTGTATTGAGGTGTGAGTCAGCCTGCTTTTGTCTCCTGGGTGGAGGTGTCACTGGGGTCTGCTGCCACAGACCTCTCTACCTTGTTGATTATTACACAGAGTCAGAGACTTACAAAGGATCTTTAGGAACTGTAGTCTGTCTGTCAAGAGGCCTCCTGGTAGCACTGGGGATAAAATTGGCACTGGGGCTGCAAACACACGAATTTATCAATTTTAACAAAGTCAAACTGTTTTTTTTCTCCTTGAAGTGGGGGGGGGCAGTATCCTGAGGTACCTAACATGTGCTGGGTGCCAGGATACAGAAGTGATAGGGCATGACAGGGGCCCACTAAGGGGATAAGAATTTCTATATCCTGGATGCCTCCCTGGTATGCGCTGGGCTGGGTGGAAAACTTCCATCAAGAGCGTGGGAATGGAAGGATCTAGATGAGGGCAGGGTAAAACTTGGGGAGAACTTGAGAGAGAAACTGGGTCTTAAACATGGCACATCCCTGGAGGAGGATGGTTCAGAGGGGTTTCCCAGGGGGCAGTAAGCGAGACAGAAAGAGTAGGGAGGGAGTGTGAAGGAAGGTGTGAGGTAGGTGTGGGGGATGGAGAGAAGCTCAATCGAGGCGATGTAGGTGGTGTTGCATGAGGGAGATTTATGGAAAGAGATATGGAAAATGAGGCCTGAGGCCAGATAATGGGTACTTCAGTCACAAGGTGGGAGTTGATGGGTGGTATTTTCAAGTAAAGTAGTTGTACCAGGTGGGACCATTACTTACCAAGGTACCATTGAACCCCATATTTCTCTCCGTTCAGTGTCTCCCTTCTGGCATGGTTTATCCTCTTTTGTCCTTAGGTCTGTCCCACCCATGTTCGTGTTATCCTCTTTTTCACATCACCTGTTCCTCCTCATTGTCACCGAGAGTGGAACCCCAGCTTCCTCCCCCTTCCATGCACATCCCCAGTTATTGATCCCTTTCACAGAAGGCACCAGTGGGAGGGAGGGGAGGACTCACGGATTACAGGGATCTCTGTGTTGAAGGAAGAGGCATCTTCTGCAATGCAGGAAACAGATGTAACATTACACACACACACACACACACACACAAACACACACACAGAGAGAGAGAGAGAGAGAGAGAGAGAGAGGAATGAACCAGGCTACCTGGGTCACCCTTCTTCCGATTCTTCAAACACTGCCATCAGTAATTTCTTTGGCAAGAGGGGATCAAGTTTTCTTTGAGTTGAACACTCCCTTTTGTCACATCAGTGGTGGCCCAAAGGTCATTGTGGGGTTTGTGGCTCACACTTTTTTGCACATTTTGAGATGCATTCTCCTCTGAGAACTGTGCTATGCCTGAGAACATGCTCACCTGTGACTTACCCTGTTTTGTGAGTGTTCTTTGAGATCGCTGCCGAAGGATCCAACCGTGGTCAGAGGAGATCAAGCTCCTCTGTGTCAGGGAGGAAGCAGTGGAGGCTCTGAACTATGCCTAGTGTTTTCTGTGATTGGGACCCCAAACCTGCTGCCTCTATTTCCTCAACATAATGATTATGCAAAGCTCCCTGGAGTGCATGGACATCAATGCCGGAGAAAGTAGACCACACTGGTGCCCCAGAAAAGCTCACATTCTGTTTTGTGCTATGCTGATTCCAGAAGGGAGCGTGGTGTGACAATGACAAGAGGGATGTACTTTGTTTTACATGTTCATGGAGGGCTTTTTCAAACAATGTATCTGAATCAAGACTCGCTAGAGAAAAAGTCATTGCCCAGGTGACATTCAGAAGGGGAAGTTTGGTTGGACAGAGAGAAGAAAGACATTGCAGGTAGAGGGCAGAGGCAGAAGGGTTGAGATGTTCAAGGAAACACAGAAGAGTGCTGACCCAATTGGTGCATTTATGAGATTGCAGAGGTCTGTGCTTGAGGATAGAGCCCCAAAGTGTTGAGTAGGGGGAGGAAACGAAGGTGTGAGGTAGGTGTGGGGGATGGAGAGAAGTTAAATCAAGGCAATGTGGGTGGTGTTGCATGAGCAACCTTATGGAATGAGGTTTGGAGAATGAAGCCTGAGGACAGATAATGGGTACATTGGCTACAAATTGGGAGTTAATGGGAGGTAATTTCAAGTGATGGTGTTTGTTCCAGGTGGGACCACTACTTTCCAAGGTACCACTGAACCCCATATTTCTCACGGTTCAGTGTCTCCCTTCTGGCATGGTTTATCTTCTTTTGTCCTTAGCTCTGTCACACCCATGTTCGTGTTACCCTGTTTTAATATCATCTGTTCCTCCCCATTATCACCAAGAGTGGAACCCCAGCTACTTCCCCCTTGCATGCACATCCCCAGCTCTTGAGCCCTCTCACAGAAGGCATGGGTGGGAGGGTGGGGAGGACTCACGGATTGTTGGAATTTCTGCACTGAGGGAAGAGGCATCTTCTGCAATGGGAGAAGCAGATGTCAGATTACACAGAGAGAGAGAACTGAACGTGGCTACCTGGGTTGCCCTTCTTCCCATTCCGCAAACTTGCCCCAAAGTAATTCCTGTAGCAAGAGGCGATCAAGTTCTCTTTGCCTTGAAGAGGCCCTTTAGTTACATCAGTGGTCCCAAAAGGACATTCTCTGTGGTGTTTTTGGCTCGCACTTTCCTGCACGTTTTGAGATGTGTTCTCCTCTGAGAAGTGTGCTCTGCCTGTAATATGCTCACCTCTGACTTACCCTGTATTCTTAGTGTTCTCTGAGATCACTGCTAAGGGGCAACCATGCTCAGAGGAGCTCAAGCTTCTCTGTGTCAGGGAGGATGCTGTGGAAGCTGTGAGCTGTGCCCAGTGCGATCTGTGATTGGGAACCCAGGCCTGCTGCCTCTATTCCCTCAACATAATGATTATACAAACTCCCTGCAGTCATGTACATTCAATTCTGAAGAAAACAGAGCACACTGGTGCCCCAGAAGAACTCACATTTTATGCTGTCCTAAGCTGATGCCAGAAGGGAGGGTGGTGTGACAATGGCAAGAAGGATGTACTTTTTTCTACATGTTCTTGGAGGGCTTTCTCCAGCAATATATCTGAACCGAGACTAACTAGAGAAAAAAGTATTGACCAGGTGTCTTTCAGAATGGGAAGGTTGATTGGACGGAGGGAAGAAAGAAATTCTAGGTAGAGAGCAGAGGCAGAAGGGTTGAGGTGTTCAAGGAAACACAGAGGAGTGCTGGCCCAAACGGTGTGTTTATGAGATTGCAGAGGGCTCCCTCCTCGAGGACGAGGACAGAGCTCCAAAGTGTTGAGCAGGGGGAGCAAAGGAAGGTGCGAGGTAGGTGTGGGGGATTGAGAGAAGTTAAATCAAGGCAATGTGGGTGGTGTTGTGTGAGTGAAACTTACGGAATGAGGTTTGGAGAATGAAGCCTGCGGCCAGATAATGGGTCCTTTGTTCTCAAGTGGGGAGTTAATGGGAGGTATTTTCAAGTGAAGGTGTTTGTACCAGGTGGGACCATTACTTACCAAGGTACCATTGAACCCCATATTTCTCTCCATTCAGTGTCTCCCTTCTGGCATGGTTTGTCCTCTTTTGTCCTTAGCTCTCTCCCACCCATGTTCGTGTTACCCTGTTTTTAATATCACCGGTTCCTCCCCATCATCACCAGGAGTGGAACCCTAGATTCTTCCCCCTTCCATGCATATCCTCAGCTCTTGAGCCCTCTCACAGAAGGTACAGGAGGGAGGGAGGGGAGGACTCACGGATAGTTGGGATTTCTGCAATGAGGGAAGAGGCATCTTCTGCAATGGGAGAAGCAGATGTCAGATTAAAGAGAGAGAGAGAGAGAGGACTGAACCAGGCTACCTGTGTTACCCTCCTTCCCATGCTGCAAACATGGCCCCCGGTAATTCTGTGGCAACAGGGGATCATGTTTTCTTTGAGTTGAAGAGGCCCTTTTGTCCCATCAGTGTGTCTGAAAGGGCATTTTCTGTGGGGTTTATGGCTCACACTTTAACGCACGTTTTGAGAGGCATTCTCCTCTGAGACGTGTGCTATCCCTGAGAACATGCTCACCTCTGACTTTCCCTGTATTGTTAGAGTTCTCTGGGATTGCTGTCAGAGGGGCAACAGTGGTTAGAGGAGCGGCATGCTGTTGAGGATGTCATCTGTGCCAAGTGTGTTCTGTGATGGGGACCCAGGCATGCTGCCTGTATTCCCCCAACAGAATGTTTATGCAAAGCTCCTTCCATTCCATGGATGTTCGCTGCTGAATAAAACAGACCACACTGGTGCCTCAGCAGAGCTCACATTCTGTTTTGTGCTATGCTGATTCCAGAAGGGAGGGTGGCGTGACAACCGCAAGAGGGATGTACTTTGTTGTACATGTTCATGGAGGGCTTTCTCAAACAATATATCTGAACCAAGACTCCCTAGAGGAAAAGTCATTGCCCAGGTGATGTTCAGAATGGGAAGGTTGGTTGGACAGAGAGAAGAAAGACATCCCAGGTAGAGGGCAGAGCAAAAAGGGTTGAAGTGTTCAAGGGAAGACAGGGGAGTGGTGGTCCAAATGGTGCTTTTATGAGATTGCAGAGGTCTCCCTCTCCTAGGACACAGCCACAAGGGCTTGGGTAGGGGGAGGAAAGGAATGTGATGCAGGTGTGGGGGATGGAGAGAAGTTCAATCCAGCCAATGTACGCGGTTTTGTATGAGGGAGACTTATGGAAAGAGATGTGGAAAATGAATCCTGAAGCCAGATAATGGGTACTTTGGTCACAAGGTGGGAGTTAATGGGAGGCATTTTCAAGTGAGGGTGTTTGTACCAGGTGGGACCATTACTTACCAAGTTACTATTTAACCCCATATTTCTCTCCGTTCAGTGTCTCCCTTCTGGCATGGTTTATCCTCTTTTGTCCTTAGGTCTGTCCCACCCATGTTCGTGTTATCCTCTTTTTCACATCACCTGTTCCTCCTCATTATCACCGAGAGTGGAACCCCAGCTTCCTCCCCCTTCCATGCACATCCCCAGCTATTGATCCCTTTCACAGGAGGCACCAGTGGGAGGGAGGGGAGGACTCACGGATTATAGGGATCTCTGTGTTGAAGGAAGAGGCATCTTCTGCAATGCAGAAAACAGATGTAACATTACACACACACACACACACACACAGAGCGAGAGAGAGAGAGAGGAATGAAACAGGCTACCTGGGTTACCCTTCTTCCGATTCTTCAAACACTGCCATCAGTAATTTCTTTGGCAAGAGGGGATCAAGTTTTCTTTGACTTGAACCGTCCCTTTTGTCACATCAGTGGTGGCCCAAAGGTCATTGTGGGGTTTGTGGCTCACACTTTTCTGCACACTTTGAGATGCATTCTCCTCTGAGAACTGTGCTATGCCTGAGAACATGCTCACCTCTGACTTACCCTGTTTTGTGAGTGTTTTCTGAGATCGCTGCGAGAGGGGCAAACCGTGGTTAGAGGAGCTCAAGCTCCTCTTTGTCAGGGAGGAAGCTGTGGAGGCTGCGAACTATGCCTAGTGTTTCGTGTGATTGGGGCCCCAGGCCTACAGCCTCTATTTCCTCAACATAATGATTATGAAAATCTCCCTGGAGTGAATGTACATCAATGGTGAAATAGAGCACACTGGTGCCCCGGCAAAGCTCACATTCTGTTTTGTGCTATGCTGATTCCAGAAGGGAGAGTGGTGTGACAACGGCAAGAGGGATGTACTTTGTTTTACATGTTCACCGAAGGCTTTTTCAAACAATATATCTGAACCGAGACTCGCTAGAGAAAAACGTCATTGCCCAGGTGACGTTCAGAATGCAAAGTGTGGTTGGACACAGAGAAGAAAGACATTCCTGGTAGAGGGCAGAGCAAGCAGGGTTCAGGTGTTCAAGCGAACACAGGGTAGTGGTAGTCCAAATGGTGTTCGTATGAGGTTGGAGAGTCTCCCTCTCTGAGGACAGAGTCATAAAATGTTCGGTAGTAGAGGAAAGGAAGATGCGAGGTAGGTGTGGGGGATGGAGAGAAGTTAAATCAAGGCAATGTGGGTGGTTTTGCATGAGCGAGACTTGTGGAAAGAGATGTGGAAAATGAAGCCTGAGGCCAGATAATGGGTACATTGGTTACAAGTTGGGAGTTAATGGGAGGTATTTTCAAGTGATGGTGTTTGTTCCAGGTGGGACCATTACTTACCCAGGTACCATTTAACCCCATATTTCTCTCAATTCAGTGTTTCTCTTCTGGCATGATTTATTCTCTTTTGTCCTTAGCTCTGTCCCACCCATATTCGTGTTATCCTCTTTTTAATATCATCTGTTCCTCCCCATTATCACCAAGAGTGGAATCCCTGCTTCTTCCCCCGTCCATGCACATCCCTAGCTCTTGAGCCCTCTCACAGAAGGCATGGGTGGGAGGGTGGGGAGGACTCACGGATTGTTGGAATTTCTGTATTGAGGGAAGAGGCATCTTCTGCAATGGGAGAAGCAGATGTGAGATTATACAGAGAGAGAGAGAGAGAGAGAGAGGACTGAACCTGGCTACCTGGGTTACACTTCTTCCCATTCTGCAAACTTGGCCCAAAGTAATTCCTGTGGCAGGAGGCGATCAAGGTCTGCTTGAATTGAAGAGGCCCTTTGGTCACATCAGTTGTCCCAAAAGGACATTCTCTGTGGGGTGTTTGGCTCACACCTTCCTGGGTGTTTTGAGATGTGTTCTCCTCTGAGAAGTGTGTTATTCCTGTAACATGCTCACCTCTGACTTACCCTGTATTCTGAGTGTTCTCTGAGATCACTGCCAGAGGGGCAAATGTGTTCAGAGGAGTTCAAGCTTCTCTGTGTCTGCGAGGATGCTGTGGAGGCTGTGAGCTGTGCACAGTGTGTTCTGTGGTTGGGACCCCAGGCCTGCTGCCTCTATTCCCTCAACATAATGATTATGCAAAGATCCCTGCAGTGAATGGACTTCAATGCTGAAAAAAACAGAGCACACTGGTGCCCCAGAAAAGCTCACATTCTGTTTTATGCTACGCTGATGCCAGAAGGGAGCGGGGTGTAACAACCGCAAGAGGGTTGTACTTTGTTGTACATGTTCATGGAGGGCTTTTTCAAACAATATATCTGAACCCAGACTCGCTAGAGAAAAAAGTCATTGCCCAAGTGATGCTCAGAATGCGAAGTATAGTTGGACACAGAGAAGAAAGACCTTCCAGGTAGAGGGCAGAGCAAGCAGGGTTCAGGTGTTCACGTGAGCACAGGTGAGTGGTAGCCTAAATGGTGTGTTTATGAGATTGCAGAGGGCTCCCTCCTAGAGGACAGAGCCTCAAAGTGTTGAGCAGGGGGAGCAAAGGAAGGTGTGAGGTCGGTGTGGGGGATTGAGAGAAGTTAAATCAAGGCAATGTGGGTGGTGTTGTACGAGCAGGACTTATGGAATGAGGTTTGGAAAATGAAGCCTGAAGCCAGATAATGGGTCCTTTGTTCTCAAGTGGGGAGTTAATGGGAGGTATTTTCAAGTGAAGGTGTTTGTACCAGGTGGGACCATTACTTACCAAGGTATAATTGAACCCCATATTTCTCTCCATTCTCCATTCATTCTCTCCATTCAGTGTCTCCCTTCTGGCATGGTTTGTCCTCTTTTGTCCCTAGCTCTGTCCCACCCATGTTCCTGTTACCCTGTTTTTAATATCACCGGTTCCTCCCCATCATCACCAGGAGTGGAACCCCAGTTTCTTCCCCCTTCCATGCATATCCTCAGCTCTTGAGCCCTCTCACAGAAGGTACAGGAGGGAGGGAGGGAGGGGAGGACTCACGGATTGTTGGGATTTCTGCAATGAGGGAAGAGGCATCTTCTGCAATGGGAGAATCAGATGTCAGATTTAAGAGAGAGAGAGAGAGAGGACTGAACCAGGCTACCTGGGTTACCCTCCTTCCCATGATGCGAACACGGCCCTCGGTAATATCTGCGGCGAAAGGGGATCAAGTTCTCTTTGAGTTGAACAGTCCCTTTTGTCCCATCAGTGTGTCTGAAAGGGCATTGTCTGTGGGGTTTATGGCTCACACTTTAATGCATGTTTTGAGATGCATTCTCCTCTGAGAAGTGTGCTATCCCTGAGAACATGCTCATGTCTGACCTACCCTGTTTGGTGAGTGTTCTCTGAGATCGCTGCCAGAGGGGCCAATCGTGGTCAGAGGAGCTGAAGCTCCTCTGTGTCAGGAAGGAGGCTGTGGAGGCTGTGAGCTGTGCCTAGTGTGTTCTCTGATTGGGACCCCAGGCCTGCTGCCTCTATCCCCTCAACATAATGATTATGCAAAGATCCCTGCAGTCTATGGATGTCAATGGTAAAGAAAACAGACCACACTGGTGCCCCAGCAGAGCTCACATTCTGTGTTGTGCTGTGCTGATGCCAGAAGGGAGCATGGTGTGACAACCACAAGAGGGATGTACTGTGGTCTACATGTTCATGGAGGGCTTTCTCAAACAATATATCTGAACCCAGACTCGCTAGAGAAAAAAGTCATTGCCCAGGTGACTCTCAGAATGGAAAGTATCATTGGACACAGAGAAGAAAGACCTTCCAGGTAGAGGGCAGAGCAAGCAGGGTTGAGGTGTTCAAGTGAACACAGGGGAGCACCAGCCCAAATGGTGTTTGTATGAGGTTGCAGAGTCTCCCTCTCTGAGGACAGAGCCACAAAGTGTTGGGTAGCAGAGGAAAGGAAGATTCGAGGTAGGTGTGGGGATGGAAAGAAGTTAAATCAAGACAATGTGGGTGGTGTTGCATGAGGGAGACTTGTGGAAAGAGATGTGGAAAATGAAGCCTCAGGCCAGATAATGGGTCCTTTGTTCTCAAGTGGGGAGTTAATGGGAGGTATTTTCAAGTGAAGGTGTTTGTTCCACATGGAATCATAACCTACCCAGGTACCATTTAACCCCATATTTCCTTTTAGTGTCTCCCTTCTGGCATGGTTTATCCTGTTTTGTCCTTAGCTCTGTCCCACCCATGTTCGTGTTATCCTCTTTTCAACATCACCTGTTCCTCCCCGTTATCACCAAGAGTGGAATCCCAGCTACTTCCCCCTTGCATGCACATCCCCAGCTCTTGAGCCCTCTCACAGAAGGCATGGGTTAACCCCATATTTCCTTTTAGTGTCTCCCTTCTGGCATGGTTTATCCTGTTTTGTCCTTAGCTCTGTCCCACCCATGTTCGTGTTATCCTCTTTTCAACATCACCTGTTCCTCCCCGTTATCACCAAGAGTGGAATCCCAGCTACTTCCCCCTTGCATGCACATCCCCAGCTCTTGAGCCCTCTCACAGAAGGCATGGGGCATGGGTG
>NW_022900927.1:20828241-20842148 GCF_012274545.1 Fukomys damarensis
ATGGGTGGGAGGGTGGGGAGGACTCATGGATTGTTGGAATTTCTGCTTTGAGGGAAGAGGCATCTTCTGCAATGGGGGAAGCGGATGTCAGATTACACGCACAGAGAGAGAGAGAGAGAGGACTGAACCAGGATACCTGGGTTACCCTTCTTTCCATTCCTCAAACTTGGCCCAAAGTAATTCCTGTGGCAGGAGGGGATCAAGTTCTCTTTGAGTTGAAGAATCCCTTTTGTCACATCAGTCGTCCCAAAAGGACATCCTCTGTGGAGTTTTTGGTTCATACTTTCCTGCATGTTTTGAGATGTGTTCTCCTCTACGAAGTGTGCTATCCCTGTAAATGCTCACCTCCCACTTACCCTGTATTCTGAGTGTTCTCTGAGATCACTGCCACAGGGGCAACCGTGTTCAGAGGAGCTCAAGCTTTTCTGTGTCAGGGAGGATGCTGTGGAGGCTGTGAGCTGTGCCTAGTGTGTTCTGTGATTGGAACCCCAGGCCTGCTGCCTCTATTCCCTCAACACAATGATTATGCACACTCCCTCCAGTCATGGACGTTCAATTCTGAAGAAAACATAGCACATTGGTGCTCCAGAAGAACTCACATTGTGTTTTGTGCTATGCTGATGCCCTAAAGGAGCGTGGTTTGACAATGGCAAGATGGATGTACTTTGTTCTACATTTTCTTGGAGGGCTTTCTCAAGCAATACATCTGAACCAAGACTCATTACAGAAAAAAGTCTTTGGCCGAGTGACATACAGAATGGGAAGGTTAGTTGAAGAGAGGGAATAAAGACATTCCAGGCTGAGGGCAGAGCATGCAGCGTTGAGGTGTTCAAGTGAACACAGGGGAGTGCTAGCCCAAATGGTGTGTTTATGAGATTGCAGAGTCTCCCTCTCTCAGGACAGAGTCCCATATAGTTCAGTAGGTGGGGGGGGGAAGGAAGCTGTGAGGTAGGTGTTTGGGAAGGAGCGACATTTAATTGTGGCAATGTGGGAGGTGTTGTATGAGGGAGACTTATGGAAAGAGATTCGGAAAATCAAGCCTGAGGCCAGATAATGGGACATTAGTTACAAGTTGGGAGTTAATGGGAGGTATTTTCAAGTATAGGTGTTTGTACCAGGTGGGACCATTACTTTCCAAGGTATCATTTAACCTCATATTTTTCTCCTTTTAGTGTCTCCCTTCTGGCATGGTTTATCCTCTTTTGTCCTTAGCTCTGTCCCACCCATGTTAGTGTTATCCTCTTTTTAATATCATCTGTTCCTCCCCATTATCACCAAGAGTGAAACCCCAGCTCCTTATCCCTTCTATGCGTATCCCCAGCTCTTTAGCCCTCTCACAGAAGGCAGGGGTAGGAGGTAGGGGAGGACTTACGGATTGTAGGTATTTGTCCAATGAAGGAATAGGCATCTTCTGCAATGAGGGAAGCAGTTGTCAGGTTAGAGAGGGGGAGAGGACTGAATCAGGCTACCTGGTTTACCTTCCCATCCATTCCCCAAACAAGGCCCTCAGGAATTTCTCTGGCCAGAGGGCATCAAGTTCCATTTTGTTTGAACAGATCCTTCTGCCATATCAGTGGGTCTGAAAGCGCATTCTCTGTGGGGTTAATGGCTCACACTTTAATGCACATTTGAGATGCATTCTCATTTGAGAAGTGTGCTATCCCTGTAACATGCTCACCTTTGACTTATCCTGTTTGGTGAGTGTTCTCTGAGATTACTGCCAGAGTGGCTAACCGTGGTCATTGGAGGTCAAGCTCCTCTGGGTTAGGGAGGATACTGTGGAGGCTGTGAGCTGTGCCTAGTGTTTTCTGTGATTGGGACCCCAAGCCTGCTACCTCTATTCCCTCAACATAATGATTATGCAAAGCTCCCTGCAGTCCATGGATGCTGTTTGCTGATGAACACAGATCACACTGGTGCTCCGCAGATGTCACATTCTGTTTTGTGCTATCCTAATGCCAGAAGGGAGCATAGTGTGATAACAGCAAGAGGGATGTTCTTTATTCTACATGTGAATGGAGGGCTTTCTCAAACAATATATCTGACTTGATCCTCCCTAGAGAAAGAAGTCATTGGCCAGGTGATGTCAAGAATTGGAAGTTTGGTTGGACAGAGAGAAGAAAGACATTCCAGGCAGAGGGCAGAGCAAGAAGCATTGCAGTGTTCCTAGGAGTATAGCTCGGTGCTGACCCAAATGGTGCTGTTATGAGATCAGAAAGGTTTCCCTCACTCAGAACACAGCCCCCGTTGGCAGTCTGCTTGGCAGGTGGAACACTGCCTTGATTAGGACCCACCAATGCTTGTTGGGCACCTCAGTGGTGGATGTAACCTGCCTAACTGTGTTCAGTCCTCTGGAACACTTGAAGAAGGTCAGTGTGGCTGGAGCAGAGGGAAAGGATAGAGTGTGGGGTGATGAGTCATGAGAACCTGCTGAAGCCAGAGGCTCCCTAATTCCCTTGGCTAGAGAGGTCAGCAGGCCATTTGTGAAGGACTGGCAGCAGGAGTTACTTGCAGAGTCAGGGAAGCCCGGATAGGGCAGGAGCGGTTGAAAAAAGAAGGTCGGGCTGTCTTGTGAAGATTTTGTGGGGAATGTCAGTACTTACGGGCACAGAGCAAGGACCACTCCAGAGCAGCCATGAAGAGCAGATCAAGGAATCTCATGCTGTGGGATGAGCAGTAGGTGTAACTGCAGAATCCTCAGGGGGTCTGGGCTCGGAGACTAAACTGGTGAATCTGTAAAGGATATGAAGGACTGATGGGAACCAAGCTTGGGAGGGTGTGACTTGTCCCTCCACCTCCTCTTCTTTCCCAGACTGTCCCCTGTTAACAATGTCAAGCTGGTGTTTTGCAGGCATGTCCAGAATAGGAGCCTTTCCCTACTAACTTCCAGCTACTGCTTTCTTCTCTCTCCTTTCTTCCCCACCCCACCTGCTATATGGGTTCACACTGGTGGGATTAGTATAGGAAGTTTCTAGTTGGATTCTGGAAAGTGCCTGTTGAGGGCCCTGGCCTAAGAGTCAGTCTTACCAGAAGAAGACTGAGGACTCAGGAGAATGCACTGTCCAACTCCTGCTTCTGCCTACACAGAGCTCAGTGCAGGGCACTGCAGTTTCCCACACTAAGCAAGCTTCTTTCGCCTGAAGGCCACGCCCATGACATTTGAAGACTGTGTGGCTGATTTTTCCTCTTGAGCGGGAGGGCTTGAAGGTATATGGGCCTTTTCTGGAGTTAACCCTTGCTCTTGAGGTTATCTAAACCCTAGGAAGCAATCAGCCCCACACAGGGCCTTGTCACTCTGTCTTTAGACCCAATTGACGGGAGTCCACATTTATAAGAAGATCTAGTCAAAGGAGTTGGGAGTTCACTGGAACTGGAATTGTTTTTCCCTTTGAGTCAGGCACTAACCCATAATGTGATAATCCAGAGAGGCAGATGATTCTCAGGAAGCTTCCTGTGACAGGATTTCTTTTTTCCCCGATATAGGATTCATGAGGTCTGAATTCTGAGTACTGGCTTTATCACATACAGATGGCAGCATACTGTCACAGCCTGAAAAATGTTAGGATCTCCTTTGTCATCTATGATTGGTGGCTCCTATGTACAGGATGATGATGGGATGAAGTGAAATATTAATGTGTGAGAAACATTTAGGAGGACAGAGAGACTGGAGCTGACCCCTGAAAAGGAGGTCTTGACTGAAAGTTTGACCTCTGGATCTTCCAGCCCAGAGCCCTAAATTAATGGCTGGAATCCAGAGGAAATGTCCACTTTCCCTTCTCTCCTTTCTTAGCTGCAGGTTTTGGTGGATTGTGAAACCAGGACTGTGGTCTTGGCTTAACCTACAGTCAGTCTCTATCTCTGACAAGTTGCTTTTCTTTTTCAGCCTTAAATTCTCTTGGGGAAATAGGATTTGTCTGCCCCTGATCTCAACTTCCCAAGGAAGTTGTGAAACAGATTAAGACTCACTCAATAGATATTTCTTGAATGCTTAATCCCCACTGGGCTTGGCTCTGGAAGCCAAGATGAGTAAGACATTATCCTAGTTCTTACAGAGCTTCTAGCATGACAGGAGGTTGGTGAAACAAAGAAAAAAAATTAAGATACAGGTTTATAACCCCTTCTTTGGTACCCTTGGGGTCAGATTTGCTTTGGCATGGTACATTTTTTTAATTTTAGAAAGTATTAGGAAGCATAAATTATATATTATAAGGTCACTCCCTGGCAAACATTACTATTTCAGTGATAAAACTTATTACTATTCATACAAAGTGAGCTAAAGAGCTATAAATAGCATATGTCAGTTTGATTCTCTCTCTCTCTCTCTTTTTTTTAACCAAATGAGCTAAGCGCTAGTCAGATTTTTCCAGCAGATCATTTGTGAAAGAGCTTTTGATTTTCAGATCTTTTTGGATTTTTGGATCTGTGAAGAAACTTATACAGCAAGGTAGCATTGGGAGAATGGAGGGAACCTGCACTCTCAAGTCCAAAGACCTGAGGACAGTCATCTGTGTTACTGTTTGGGTTGGGTTGAATAACTTTGATAATAATCGCTTGTCTCAGTTTTCCCATCTGAAATTCCCATATGAATGATAATTCAGAGTTATTATGAAAACCGAGAATCCAGGTCTGGAAGCCTCATAGGGATCCTTGTGGGGATTGGGGATGGTGAATGGACAGAAGAAAGTTTTGAGACATCGATGTCCCCAGGGGGTCGTGCATCTGTACACTATAGAGGGAGAAGCTCTGACTCCAAATCTCAAGCATCTGCGTACAATTGTGCTATTTGCACAAGGTTTTATAGGAGGAAATTAGAACTTTGGCATCAACATTAGAACTGTCATAAAGCCTGCTCTGGGGGATTTGCTTTGCTTTTCAAATGTCACTGCTTTTCTCTCCCAAACCTCCTCCTGGCCTCAGGAATTAAAGAGACAGTTTTTTTTTCATATCAGGGATTGAACTCAGGACCTCACACTTGCCAGGCAGGCACTGTGCCACTGAATTACACCTCCAGCCCCAAGAGACAGACATTCACACAAATGGAGATGAGGTAGAAGGCAGGGACATTTGTTTTATATAAAAATTTCATTACTTTATGACAAGGCCCAGGCACAATGTTACTACAGATTATAGGGCCTGGGAAAGAACTGCATGTGAATATTAAAGAAAAGAGATAGACCCAGCTTGCATCTGGGTGAGGGGCTGTCCTGTGTGATGTCTTATCTTCTAGGGTTATTTGAACTCCAAGATAACTATCCCTTTGCTGGTGCATTTCTTTTTTCATGTAATACTTGTTCTCTGTCCATTGTAAAACTTCCCCACCAACCTGGGAATTTTTTTACTGGTCTGGGAGGACCACAACCTTTGTGGTCTGCCCCACCTGGATCTCCTTGGCCTTTGGCTTCTTGGATGAGTTTGGCTAATGGGAGAACAGGTGGGAGATGAAAGAACAGAGAGATAAGTCTAGGCATTTGTTATTTCTGCACCCTCCCTGCTTTGTATGTGTGGCAGGCTGACTTCTAAAATGGCTCTCAGTGGTTCCCAGTGATGCCCACTTTGTGGTATTCATGCCCTTCTGTGGTCCTCTCCGTTCGAACCTGGGATGGCCCTACTTATTCTTCTGTCCTCCTCCTCTTCCACTGCCTCCTTCTTTTTTCTTCTCCTCATCCTTCTCCTTCTTTCTCTTTTTCCTTTCCTCCTCCTTCTTCCTTGTGGTAGTGTGGATTGAGCCTAGGCTATCACACTGTGCTATGCCCCCAGTTTTCTTTTCTTTTTTATTTAGAGACAGGGTCTTACTAAGTTATCATTTTGCTTAGGCTGGGCAATCCTTGCAATCCTTGTGCCTCAGCCTCCCGAAGTGCTGGGATTACAGGTATGTGCCTCCATGCCTGGCTCTGACTCATTTCTAACCAATCCCTCCACTGCAGATTGCAGCCTTATCAGAGACCCTCAGGCAGAGCACTTTCCTTGCCCCCTGACCCGTGGCAACTATGGACAAGAAATGATGTTGTTTGGATGGACTTAAGTTTTGGAATAACTTATTTTGCAGCCACAAACAATTACTACAGTACAATGCAGCAATGTGTGTGTTCCTTTATGACCATAATTTGTGTCTAGTGGCACCTCTCCCAGAACTTCCTCTCTCAATTGTTCTCAGATAACACTATTTCCTCCACCTGCTGCTTCAGTTTTAGGGATGGTAATGGTTCCCCATTGTTGCTTCCCTCCCCTCTCCTCTCCTCTCCTCTTGTCTTCTCTCCTCTTCTCTCTTTCTCCATATATGTATATTACATTGTATATAATATATGTATATATTTTAAAGAGTCTCTTCAAAAAGTTCTTTGGAGTGTGCCATCTGTTTTCTGCCCAAATCCCGATCAATGCACTTCTCTCCATTTGACTAGTGCAGAACGTCTTCCGAGGTTCCCTCTGTGTGATATACTCCATTCTGGGGTACCAGAGGGGTAACACACTCCAAAGAGTAGATGTAATTCCAACCATTTGGGGTGAATAGTGCATATTTTTGGGACCCAGATATCTGTGTGTCTCTGACAGTCGTTGTCCTGCTGTGGCAGCTGCTGCAGTGGTTTTCTCTGTGAAGCCCTGACGAGCACGCCCACGCCTGCCACTCTTCCCCGTGACCCATGCACGCTTCTACTTTGGTCGGTGGAGGAGTTGGGAAGACAAAGAAAGGTAGTGGAAGTTTCTAGGGAAGTGGGGAATGGGGAAAAAAAGAAGCAAGATATATCATATGCTGGTGCAAATTCCCTACGATGAATGTTATCATTATGTATATCTAAAATGTGCCAATAAATGTATTGCTAAAAGAAAAAGAAAAAAGAAAAAAAAACCAACCACTCCAATTGTGTTTCTAACAGACAACTTCTTGTACACACCAAACACTGTTGTCAGAGCTTTATAAATTTTAATCTCATTTAATCCTCTTAACAAACTGGAGTGATAGGTACTATTATTATCCTTCATTTACAGGTAAGAAAAATAAGGCCTGGGCAGGTTAAGAAACTGGCTCATAGTGAAACAGCCAGTAAATGGCAGAGCTGGATTTCAACAGAGCTTTCTGGCTGCACTGTCTGTGCTGTCAAGCACAACTCCCTGGTGGAATGGTGAATTGTACCTCACAATAAGCATCAAGAGAATGAAGTTACCCAACCCCCTCAACCCCAGAATCCACTTCTGGATATAATGGACCAAGCATTCCTCATGCTTAATAACACCCAGCCCAATCTTACTAAAGAATGTTGGCTTTGTTATGACATCAAGCCCCCTTATTATGAAGGGATAGCATTTCAAGGTAAATATGACATCTCTACTGACCATACCAAATGTAGATGGGGACAAGGAGGGAAAGGCCAATTAACTCTAAAATCAATTACTGGAATTGGCACTTGTTTGGGCCATGTGCCCGACTCCCACAAACATCTCTGTAATCAAACAGACCAAATCAGCACCACCTCCTATCATGTTCCCCCTGACAATGGATGGTGGGCCTGTTCTACTGGATTAACCCCTTGTGTACATGGGCACGTCCTGACTCAAATTAATGATTATTGTATCTTAGTTCATTTGATGCCCCGAATCCTTTACCATGACTATGATGGCTTCATAGATCAATGGGACAAAAAGCCTCAATGGATCAAAATAGAACATGTAATGGCTATCACCCTCACTGTCTTGTTAGGATTAGGGGTAGTAGGAGCCGGAACAGGTGTGGCTGCTCTAAGTACTCAACATTACCAATATAATCAGCTAAGGGCTGCCATAGATCAGGATATAGAAAGAATAGAGTTGTCAATTACTAAACTTCAAGAATCTTTGAGTTCACTGGCAGAAGTAACTCTACAAATAAAAAGAGGGATGGATTTAATATTCCAACAACAAGGGGGAATGTGTGCTGCCTTGGGAGAGGAATGTTGTTATTATACTGATCACTCCGGGGTTATAAAAGATTCTATGGCCAAAGTCAGGGAAGGCTTAGAAAAGAGAAAAAGAGAGAGAGCACAATCCCACAGCTGGTATGAAAGCTGGTTCACCTCATCTCCCTGGCTTACATCATTATATCAGCTTTGGCTGCCCTTTAATTCTGATCTTAATTCTGCTGATGGTAGGACCCTGCATAATTAACAGACTAACTGCTTTCATTCAACATAGAATGAATGCAGTCAGACTCATGGTACTTCGTCAACAGTACCAACACATCCCTGCTGAGGACAGGGACACTAACCAGCTCTCCACCCAAGTCTCCACACAGACGGCTCACCAGTCGATACTAAGGACACAGGACCCAAACATTGCTGAAACTTCCTTCATATGGAAATCCCTCTCCAGAACCAACCGTCCATCTGGATCTTTACCAGGTTCAGAGAGTTCCTAAAAAACTGCTCCCTGATCTATGTTGGATGGCCCCACACCCTTGTCTGGTTCCGCAGATAAGCAGTTGGGTCTCTGAGGCCTGGCTCCAGGGATCCCTTTGTCAGTTCACACCAGATAAAATTGAGACTTTCACTTTCCTTTTACTCTTCATTATTTCTAAAATGACTCACCTCAGTTCTTAGAGTCTCCCTTCAACTAAAATCCTGCCTCAGTTCCCCTCCTCACTGACCAACCTGTATGTTTAAGTTTTTCTTACAGATAACTCCAATGACCGTCAGCTCACCCATGCCCAACGACAGGACAGCCAACTGCACATCAGGCTAACCCCCACCCCCTAGGTTGATTCATCGCCCCAATTCAGCAGGAAGTAGATACAGAAGACAGACTCTCCGCCCCTTTTTCCGCCTGCCATGGACATGTTGGCTGTCGATTGTCATCCAAAATCAAAGAGTGGGGAATGTTAGGAGATCACACATGTTAAAATATAACCCCCCCAGCCATTTTATATCTCACTTCCGGGTTCTTTCCTGACTCTGAGTCCTTTCTCCCTCCGAAATTATAAAGCGCGAAATTCAAAAGACAACCTGGCTTGTGATAGGATAACAAAGACCGCTTCTCCCAAGGAAGGATCTTCCGTTGCCTGCCCTATAAATATCCCAGCACTTCCTCTTCTCACTCTCTCGCTCTCTGCCTTCCTTCCTCCCGCTCACCTCCCTATAATAAAAATCTCCTGCCGGACCTCTCGTTGCGTGAGTGACATAATTGGGCAAGGGGCACCCAAAGGGGGCTCGAGACCCCTTTCATTGTCTTCAGATTGGTTCAGTCTGTTTGTATACTTTCAATAAAGTTTTTAATCTCCTGGATATCTGTTTCATGGATTCCCCTTATTTCCTATGTTGGGCATTCATGGTTTCCATTTATTTCCTATGCTGGGCATTCATGGCTTCTATCATGGTCCTGAGCTCATTTTTTTATTTGTTTCTGTTGTAAAGTCTCTAATCATGTCTTTCATTGTGCTCACCATCTCTGTAGTTATCTGGGAAATTATTTCTGTTCTGAATTTTTCTAGAGCCTCATTCATGTGTTTTGTTATTTTTGAGCTATTAGTTCAGGGTGTCCAGGTGATTGATTATTAGACTAGGACCTGTTGATTAATTTCTCATGTTCTCTTACTTTTCTAAAGAGATCCCACTTTTCATTTCCCCCAGAGTTTGACTTTGATGAACAGGCAGTCTGTGTTTGTGCTTGTACCTTGTTTGAATGTCTTCTCATTTCTCTTTTTGTTGGTGTTGCTGTCCTTGCTTTAATTCCTGGATTAATACTTTGATCTTCCTGTTATAGCTTGTCTTTATGTTTTGACTGTCTAATGACCTTGAGGCAATCTCATTTTCATTATACCAGGAAGGACAACTGATTAAGTCAATCACAACAACTTGGCCCAAGTGATATAATCAGCAGCACAATAGCATCAAGCACAGCTTAGAAAATGTCAATTTGTGATAGTTGTTAATCTGTCACCTTTAACTGTGTGAATTAAATAAAAATCGAGGCTAGAGCTCAGAACAATGGCCTTTATGACCCCCTGTGCTTCTGTGGTGTGAATCCTGGTACCAGCCCAGCCAGGAGGCCAGAGTTTCGGGGGTGGGGTGGCGGCTGCACTGTGCTTCTCACTGTTCCTCTGCTGAGGGATGGGTGTTGGGGCTGGGGTCCCAGGCAAGCTCCACATGGCTGCACCTCTTACTGTTCCTCTGCCAAGGTCCAGGGAGTGGGGCTGTGGTCCCAGGCATGCTCCACATGCCTGGGTCTCTCGCTGTTCCTCTGTCAAGGCCTGGGGGTTGGGACTGAGGTCTGAGGCAAACTCTACATGGCTGTGCTTCTCACCATTCCTCTGCAGAGGCCTGGGGTGGAGTCCCTTGGTTCTTGATCTCTCTTCTAAATGCATTCATAGGAGCATTGGAAAATTCTGAGTTCTCTTCTTGCCCTTCGAAGGTTTCAGGAGACTCAGGCGGGAGTGTCCTTTTGTACTCTTTCCTTGGGATATCAGAAAACTTTCAGCTTCCAGAATGATAGATAATAAGCAGGTATCTGTTTCTTTGTTCACTCTGGTCTGTGCAGAAGTTGCTGCAGGAATATCAGTTATTGTTCTGACCATCTTCCTTTTAGATGTTCTCCAACCCTTACATTTGAGTAGCCTGTGCTCTCTGGGGAGTCTGACTTTGGAACCTGAGGTTCAGAGAAAAGTTCTAGGCTGTTTATAGAAGCCTCATAGGGAGCTCCTCCCTCCTCGTAGGCTCCTGGCAAGGCTTTTTACCTCACCAGTCCTCAAGGGAGACAGATAGTCTTTGCTTGGGGAAGTTGACAGTCAATGGGGGATATGGAGGAATTAACATAATTACTTAGTAATTATTTAATTACATTTGTGATAGTGCTCATAGGAAAAATACAGAAAGCAATACAATAAAAAAATAAGAACCTTAACTCTTCTAGGTTATCAGTAAGGTTGCTGTGAGGAAATACATTGACATAGAGATAAAGGGACAAATGCGAACATTGGGGAGGAGAGTCCTGGACAGCAGTTCTGGAACATGCCTGTCCTGACTGGCATCCTTTGTCTGCCTCTCCCACCCCCTTCCCACCTTTTACCTGGCTTCCATTTCTGATGACATCTGTGGTCCTGGGGTTCCTGTGAGGGCTTTCTGGGTAGTGTTCTGGCAAAAGGGCTGTGCCCAGATATTTTTCCATGTAATAGCAGGATGCTGGATTAGGAGTTCACTATGAGCCTCATCAGGACCACATGGCAATGGCTGGGGCTTCTCCGTAGTGGGCTAAGCCCATCCCAGGAGGCTGCTATCAGAGCATCTGGGGACTCCTCCTTCAGATCCAGAGATTGTGTGGTTTCCACATTGTATCCAGCGCTTCCCAGCCACTGTAGGCTCTAAGGTAAGGCAATCTCAGCTAGTCATCCTTAACTCCAGAAAATTCTGGTAAGGTAGGAAGAGCATGAAGTCATTTCCCAGCCTGCCTTTCAGATGGGGGAAGGTGGTTAGTGGTGTGAATAGTCCACATTAGTGGAAAATCCAAAGGCAGTTCTCTCTATCTCAGAAATCCATTGAGTACACTTGAGTTGCCTTAGGATGGCAGAAGTAGTCTTAGATATACAGGTCTACAACCTGATTTTGTGTTTGTTAGTTGTATACCTTTGGGAGAAACAATTCACTTGCTCCACTTCTATCATTTTCACTTGACAATGAGAAATGATAGTTCTTTTTTATGAGAATATATTTATATATCTATATCCATATATCTATCTCAGGATTGTTCATTTCTCTCCATCTGTTCCTGGGATCTGAGGACAATATGAATCTTTGTTTCTGATCCTGACAAAACTATTTATGTCCTCGAGAGATCTTCCCTTGCAGTGGTCCTGGGGGTGGGTTCTTCTCTTGGGTGGTGGTTAAAATGGACTGGGACTTGTTTTCCAAGGAGCTTTCTCCATACTAGGCACTGTGTAATGGCTCAGACAGACAAATCTGAGTAGGTTATGGTCTTGCCTGGTGGGGCACACAGTGGGCCCTCCAGAGTGGGTCAGAGCCCCAGACAGATGAAGAGATAGCTGAGATGCAGTGGTGGTGGTAGGAGACTGACAATGTAGCAGAAGCACATGTCCTTCTTCGTCCGAGAGGTTGGGCATCTGCTGCATTTAGTAACTGAGTAATTTTGGGCAAGCCATGGAATGTCTCTGACTCTTCATCTCCACAGTATGTGGAATAACCCAAGTGTGCTTGGGGAAGTCAAATGGAGGAAGCTTTCTGAGGTTTCTCCCTATGCTGTGGCTGCTTGCCCTCCCACCTCCATGGGAACTTGCTCCACTTAGCACCCACCTTTCTTTTCTGCATGGTTAATTGTGAGCCTCTCTTGGCTTTTTTCCTTCAATATGTGGATATTTTAGGTAGGAGCAAGCAAATGCTTCTTTACACTACCTCTTTCTTTCTAATACTTTTACAACCAAATTTTTTGAAAGCTACATTTTTTTTGGCCTCGGAATCCTTGTTTTATTTTATGTTCTTTTCACCCTCTAATGTTTCTTCCACCCTCCTTGGAACGGGGACAAATCCTTGCTGAGGTACTAAATACAACTGGCACTTTTCATCTTTATATTATTTGATCTCTGCAGGTTATTTGACACTGTTGACCTTCAGACTTTGCGATGCTAGGATTTTGCCTTTGTCCTTTTTCAACCCCTTTTACTAACCTTCCCTGCTCCTTCAGTAGTCTCGGGTTCTATTCTTAGGCCTTCCTTTTTCTCCTTTTATACACTGTCCGTGTGACCCATTCTTGAAGTCACACTTATGACTCCCACACCTTCATTCTAGCCCAGACTGTTCGCCTGAACATTAACATCTGCCAAGCCATGGGTAGTAACAAGAGATGACAAAACACAACCATAAAAGTTGAGAACCAATCTTATCTCCTTCCTGGAATCTTTCCCCGTTACCTGCTCATCCTCCTCCATTGTTTTAGGTTCTGATTAACTGCACCATCTTCACCTAGTAATCTAAACAGATCAGAGCTTACATTTCTCTTCTTTCTGACCTCCTATGTTACAAGGATGTGGGAATCTACTGTCTCCCCCTTCACACACTGCCACTTCATCGTCTCAGGGACTTCTGTCTTGGAATCTTTGCTATTTCTTATCTTTTACTAATGATACAGGCTCACAATTGATACTTTTAATTTCTGTCTACCTACTGTTCAGTAATTCTGGTACACAAACCACGGCAGAGAGCACAGCAACTTTCTTGAGATGCCTGCTCTAAGCCCTTCAGTTTCAACCCTGATTTGGCCCCTTATCTATTCTTTTTTTTTTTTTTTGGTACTGGCATTGGGGGATTGAACTTGAGTCTTTGCACTTTCAAGGCAGGCCACCTAACCTCTGAGCTAAATCCCCAGCTGGCCCCTTATCTAGACTCTGCCTTAGTCATGTTATATTTTCTCCAGATTCTTGCATGGATTTTAGTTTTCCTCACCTTTGTACCTTCACTTGTTTTTGTCCATGCATTTTCTTTAATGTTCTCCTACATTTAGACTGCAGAGCCTCTTCTTCCTCATCCTTCAGGATTAAGATTATGACACTTTCTTTTTTTAAAATTTTTTCAGCTTTAATTGTGTTTATTGGTACATTTTAGGGATACAGTACAGTTACATACATTGTTGGGATCTTGTACCTCTACATGACAAGTCTTGATTCTCATTTTCCCCCGCTTACCCCTGCCCTCCCTTCACCCCCTCATCCCCTTCCCATCTACAAACACTTTATTTTCATCTTTTCATTATCTCACATTTTTTTCTTTTTCAGCTTTAATTGAGTTTATTGGTACATTTTAGAGATACAGTACAGTTACATCACATTTTTTTCCCTTATTACCCTTCCCCTACCCATCCCACCTTCCCTACACCTTTAGCTCCTTTCTTCCCATTTCTAAATGTCAGTAATCTTATTAGGATCTTATGTATTATTG
>NW_022900927.1:20842369-20879396 GCF_012274545.1 Fukomys damarensis
CATACTTCTCTGTGATATGATTCTTTTAGTTCTTTTGGAAAGATACCCAGCAGAGGGATGGCTGGGTCAAATGGAACCTCCAGTCCAAGCTCTTTGAGGTATCTCCATATTGATTTCCATAGTGGTTGCACCAGTCTGCACTCCCACCAACAATGGAGAAGGGTTCCTTTCTCCCCACAACCCCACCAACATTTGTTATTGTGTGATTTCTTGATAGCAGCCATTCTTTGTGGGGTGAGGTGGAATCTCAGTGTTGTTTTCATCTGCATCTCTTGAATGATCAGTGATGTGGAACATTTTTTCATATATTTACTTGCTGCTTTGACTTCTTTGTCTGAGAAATGTATTACACTTTCTTTATGGAAGATTTTCTTGGTATTCTTCTTGTCCTCCATTTTATTTATTTATTTTTTGGTACCAGGTATGGAAATCAGGACCTCGAGTTTGAATCAGGACCTCAAGTTTGCCAGGTAGGCGCTGTGCCGCTGAGCTAAGTCCCTGGTCTCCTTGTCCTTCTTCTATTGCAGATAGGTAACTTCATTAAATATCTTCTAGGCAGTTAGACAGGGCCAGCCTGCTAGAAGCCAACATGGAGGACAAGCAAGACACATTCACTGAAGGTCAGAATTGTAAAAGGAGAGAAACTACTGTACCCCTTGTGCTTCCCCTGGGGATAAATAGCAGTGATTGATATTCTAAATAGATTTCATTCACCTGTTGGGGAGGCCAAGGTCTTAATCCAGCCTTTCCAGGAAACATCCCTGACCCACCCTTACTAGAAATCCTTGTACACTTGCAACTTGACTTGCCCCCCCCATTTGACCCCCATTTAATCAATAGTACCTGAGGGACTGTACTTGTAATCTTATTGGTTGGTCATATTTTTGCCCCACCTCATGCCCACCTTGTAATTTTCCATTGGGTCTTATAGTTTTGTTCTATCTTGAGCCCACCTCACCTCATGGCTTTGCCCCATAAAACACCTTTGAGAAGTTGGGTAAGAGGGAAACCCACTTTCTGGTCCCTCTTCTGTCTCTCTTAGAAGCTTTCTTTCTCACAATAAATTTTTCCTACTCTTCACCTCTGTTGTTCCTATAATTCATCCTTCAGTCTTAGAGAACATGAACTAGAGTTTCAGATATCTACTAGGTTTGGGAGTTGCATCTCTTCCCTGTATATCACTTCCTCCTAAGTGGGGCCAGGATGCTCTTGTTGGCTTCTTGTTCTTTTCTCTCCCTGTGCATCTATCAGCCTCTGTTGGGGTGCTCACTAGACCTGTTCAGGGCTGGTCTCCTGCACTAGGCAAGCTGCATGTGCACATGTTTGGTCTATGTATGCATCCTAGCTCAATCAACATAGCTGTCATACAGAGTGCAGCCAGGGTGATTAAAGCAGGAGGATCACAAGTTTGAGGCCAGCCTGGAAACTTAATGGCTTTGCCTCTTACTTTGTGTGTAATTCTTGCTAAATTTTATTTTCTCTCTCTCTCTTTTTTAACCAGGGATTGAAGTCGGGTCACCACTAAGCTAAATCCCTGGTCCTAAATTTTGTTTTCTTTATTCCATAAATTTGTAGTCCAGCTTTCTCAATATGGGTACAGGGAGGAATCCTCTAGACCTTTGGCTTTCTGTAATACAATCATCCCTTGATATTTCTAAGGAGTTGGTTCCATGATATCTGGAGGATACTAAAACCCAGGGATGACAAAATCTGTAAGTGCTAAAGACCTTCATATAAAATGATGTAGTGTCTGCCTGTAATCTCTGCATATTCTCCTATGTACTTTAAATCATCTCTAGAATACTTATAATACTGAATGCAATGCAGTACAAATAGTAGCAATATAAATAGTGGTTGTGTTGTATTGTTTAGGAAATAATGACAAGAAAAAATGCTGTACATGTTCAGTATAGATGCAATTTTTTGAGTATTTTTATTGCTGGTTGGTTGAATCTCTAAATGCAGAACATGAAAATACAGAGATTGGCTATTTTTTTTCATATGCAATGAATAGATTTGACTCCTCTTTCAAATGAGAAAAATCCAAAATCCAACTGCTTTGTCAACTCTGTTTGGATTCCCATGAGCTTCTGCTCTTATTACCAGTGTTCCTCATGATTTCCTCCTCCAGATGAGTCCTCTGTTTCATTTGTGTCTTGACTTCCATATTTGGAGGGGTTCGGTTCTCTGTGAAAATATGGTACCCAACCTGTTTCTGTGAATTTTTCTGAGCACATCAAGATAAGGTTTTTGTCTTTCCTGAAAATGGAGAGATTAAATTCCATCACAAAAATAGGGAGCCCCCCACCATCTCTCTCTCCTTAGACCCTGCCTCTCTGTTGGGTGGCAGGAGCAGCATTCCCCATTTTGATCACATCCTATAAAGAAGTGAAAGAGGGGCTTCCAGAACTACTTCGGAAGGTAGCAAGAATGGTGGGATGTGTGTTAAAAGTGAAGGGCAGTATTTTGTGGAAGATGAATGGAGTCTGTCTTTTACTATAATACAGGTTTTTTTTTCATTGTTTACTGGTACATTTTAGGTATACACTATAGTTACAGACATCACTGGGATCTTGTACCTTTACATGATGTATTTTGGTTCTTATTTTTTCCCCATACCCCTGCCCTTCCTTCACCCCCTTCACCTTTACTTCTTTACAAAGACTTTGTTTCCATTTTTTCCTTTTCTCATATTTTTTCCTTTCCCTTCTTACCTTTTCCCTACACCTCCTTCTTCCCCTACTTCTTTAGACCTTCCTTTTCTTCCTGTTTCACATCATTAATTATACTTTTTGATTCTTATTTACACTTTTAGTTTTTCATACCAGAGAAACTATTTGGTATTTACACATGTGTGTCCTATTTATTATAACACAGTTTTTAAACATTCACTGCACATTTTGATTCACCTTGTAGGGAGAAGGTCTGAGGAGAAACAGACGGGTTCCACCTGAAGAGTGAGGTAATTCCCTGTTCAATGGTTGTCCCTCGGGCCCTTGCTGGTTCTAACACAATGAGTTTCACTCTCTGTCACATTTTCTGCCTCTCCTCTGCACCCTCAGTAACCTGTCCCCAATTTAATATGCTCTCTCCAGCTTTCTGGCTAATGCCACCAAGAAATCAGAACTAGATAGTTGATCCTGGGGGAGCTCATAGGTTTATGGGAGGCTATATCATTGCTAAGTTTGGTTGCATGGAAGAGAGATCTCCGGAATAAGCACAGCTGAGTTGGAACCTAGTCTGGGCACCAGATGTCAGGAGCAAAAGCAGTATCCTTGTGAGGCCCAAGGCAGACTGTGAGTCCTGGCAGGGTGTGCTCCCTGGTCGGGTCAGAATTCTGTAGCGAGGCTTTGTGACTCTCAGATTCTGTTTTGTAACTCCCTACTTACTCTCCATAGATAATGTGTGTTAAATACTCCAGACCCCTCCTGCTGGGCTAAATGAGCTAAGCATAGGGTATTTTTACATAGGTGAGCTGGGAAGATATCAGAGATGATTATGCAGTGGCAACACTCTAGAACAACTCATAGGAACTGATTCTGATGGCCTGGCCTGACCCTCTCCCATTCCTTGTAGTGCAAAACTCTTAGCATTTGTGAATTTAGAGTTAAGAGGACAGTCCATACATTCAGGATTTATTTCTTAATTTTCCAGAGAGGGTCAGGAGGATGGGGAATGACAAGAAATTTCATCTTGTTTGAGTAGAACATCTGAGTGAGACATGTGGCAGGATGATGTCTGCCAGAGCTGTGGACAATTCTAGGATGGCATTGGAGCTCTCAGGGTGATGCAGCCTGCATGGGCTTCCTAACATATGGAGCACAGCGACCCAGTACAACTGTCCCCCCATCTTATTGAGTTTCCCAAGCTTGCTATAACTAATTCTTAGAAGCTGTGTGTTTCTGGCCACTGGTCATGGCATTCATGGGAAATGTTCTGCCATGTGTCTGGTTCACCTCTGGTCTGCAATTGCTGCTTCCAGGGAACATCTCTGTTGGGAGACCCTAGTTTATTCTCACAGCTGTCACTGGATCACTGGGTCTCCCTAGAATGCCACCATGCCTTCCTTGACTTTTGTTCCATCCTGTGCAATAGGAACAGGCTTCACTAGATACTTTTCTGGACCCTGTCAGTTCTGACAGCCCCAGTGCCTGGGCTGGACACTCCTAGGGCTCCCAGTACCTTCTGCTGATGCAAGACTCTGAGATTCATGAGCTGGAGTCCTGCCAGGATGGACAGCCCACCTTCCAGGGAGCATCCTGAGTACATATCCTGGGCTGGCAGTCTTCACTCCTTCCATATACTCCAGTCCCAGCAAACTTCTGCTTTAGGAAAACAATGAGCTAAGAATAGTTTTCCAGGTTTCTACACATTTTCTTCTTTCAGGTTTTAAGATCTAACCTCAAGATGTGGACCCCCACCTCCCACAAACAAGGATAGAAGTGTGTGTGAGAAGCACCTTACAGCCTCTTCCCTTAGGTCCCTCAGAATTAACTCTATCTTTATGGGAAGAGCAAATCTGGGCCAGCAGAGGGCTCTGGGGCAGCAACTGGTCCCCCATGTGCCTCCATGCCCCTCTTGCCTATAACCCAAAAGCCACTTCCCTTCCTGTAGTCCACTTCAGCCCCTGCCCTTTTCATTTCTGCAATTCCCACAGTGATGTGTACATAGAGGTATCTGGCAGAGAAACATACTTGTGTCTGCTTGTCAGACGAATGAGTGGATGCAAGAAAAAGAAATCTCTTTTTGGTTTCCACCTTCTGTGAACAGAAGGAAGATGCCAGGAACTAGATGAGGGTCTCTTGATGAGAGAGGAACCAAGAACTAAAGTCCAGGGATATTGATCCTGATCTTCGTCCTCTATTGGTGGTTCTGGTACTGTGTGGGAGACACCAGTTTGAGGGAGGGTTATGGCCTGTGCTCTGCAGTGTGGTCCCTTGGGGAAGAAGATAGGCTGCTGGAATTTGGGTTGTATATTGTTTTCTCTGAGCATCTGCAAGCAGCACTTGCACTGGCCAAGTGATGCCAGTGGGTGGTTGTGGGCTTTTGTGGGGGAGCTCACAGGTTAGCAGTGTGCAAGAAAGAAAGGAGATGAACAGGAGGGAGAGGATTCATGGACCAGGCAGAGTACACAGCTAACTCAAGCAGAGGGAGGCAGGAGATTCACAGGGTTGGCAGTTGAGGCTGGGGATGAATGGGGACTGGTTGTAGAGGTGGTAGTGGGGAGACATTGCTGTGGTCTACAGAGGGCATGTGCGGAAGAGCAATGAGAAATGAAGCTAGGTAGGTAACTGTGGTTAGATTATATCTAAGGGGCAATGCATTTCAATTTAAAAATCACCACTTTTGTTTGTTGATAGAACACTTTGAAAATACAGAGGAGTTCATGCCCCAATAAAGAAAGCATCCCAGCAACATGCATGTGGTATTGCTTAGAGCACTGAGCATTGATTCTCCAAATTCCGCACACCTCTGTTATCATTCTTGCTTCCTGAGACAACCCGGTATCTCTGGCTTGCACTATGACCATAACTATGTGTCTTTGACTCCAGTGTTTCTTTTCCTAGTAGTTCTGCCAGAATGAGCTTTAGAGAAAGTGTATTAAATCAAACCAGCTTCCACTCTCACAACCTGTCAGTGAAACACTGGTAAGTAGGAATTCTAAACTTCTTGGCATGCAATCAAGGTTTTTAAAAAATGAATCTGGTTTTAGAAGATTTTGTGAAAATGAGGCAAACATAGCACAGATTTAGAATTTTTCTGAATTTCCAGTTAAAAACAGACATGGAAAACCCAAACTCATGGAAAATATTTATAACAAAACTAGCTAACAAGTATCCCCACAAACTCTGATATACAGGAGGAGGATGACAAATCACCACCTGATACAAGATCTCATGAAACCTGGCAAACTCAGAAGCAGGGAAAATTGAAACACCTAGCAGGCACTCCTGGAAATCATGGCAGAACAAAGTGAAAAAGAAATGCAGCTGGAAACAAGAAGAACTTTTCTCCGTCTATTCGTGGCAGATCAAGGGCCAGTGGTAAAGTCTGGAGTAGTCCAGCCCAAGCACCACTGAAAGGAAGCGGATGGGGCTCCCTTCTAGGGGGGAACCTGACAGGAGTAGGAAAAATGTAATAGTAGGGACCAGAGAGACAGAGGGTGGGGAATAAAAGGTAAAGGGAGGGCAGGGCTAGAGCCAGGAAATCTCAAAAAGCAAGCTGCCATATTTTTCTTTTGCTATTACACAAAAGCAACAGAAGAGGTAGTTCTATGAAGTTAGAAAAAAAATGCCCTGAAATATATTTCCTTTTAAAAGCCCAGGAATATAAATTTCATGTGAAAATGAGCATCAGGAAGTATTGAGGTCAAATCCTATAAGATATATTTTCATAAAAATGAATCAGAAATGAATCATTCTTGAAGACAAGGAAAGCATTCCAAGAAAACAAATCCACAGAACAGATCAATATTACAATATTTTATTTCAAAACGAGCTAAAAAGCATTCAGAAAATTATACAAAGCATAAAAGAACAACATAAATCAGAATTATGACCTCAAAAACTAGGTGACAAAGCTCAGGAGTGAAAGGAAAAATCATTTTGCAAATGAACATAAAGGAATATAAGAATGAATTAACAAACAGATAATGCCTTAAATTAATAGAAAAGTAGAGAAAAAAAAAGATCCAAGAGGAAGTCACAGATTCTGAAAATAGGGAAAGAACACCCACATACATAGAAAAGAAATTCTTGAAAAGAAAATTAGAGATAGGGAAGTAGAACAAATACTAAAAGCCACACATCAACACATTTTCCTGAAAAAAAAAGATTTGAAAGTACATATTGAAAGAATATACCATCTACCTGAGAAAATCAACCAGGAATGATTAACACCAAGATATACTGTAGCGAGGTTTCTGGACTTTACAGCAAAAAAGTTTTTGGGCTAGTAGGCAAAAAATAGTAAGTGGCTTATAAGGAAAAGAAAATTAGGTCATCATTAGATTTGTCGGAAGCGATGCTATTTGTTCAAGAAGGAAATACAGTAACATATTTATTGTTTATCCAGTAAAACTGAATTTAAAATGTAAAGGATATAAACTCCTATGAATATATTTTTCCAGAGGAATCTTCTAGAAAATGAGATTCAGACAAAATTAATAGAGATTACTTATTAGAGCAGGTGGTGATCTTCCATTAAAAATCATGACTTTTATGTTTAAAAATGTTAAACTGAAATAAAATAAAAGGAAGAGAGAGTATGTGATGGGGTCAATTTAGTCAGTTGAGATATGGGTTTCAATGAATGAGAAGAGTGCATAGGCAACTAAAACAATGGTTTTGAGTAGTGGAGGTAGTAATATTGATACTGCTATTCTCAAACTACTGTATGTATAATGTGGTACAGATTGCGGGAGTAATTATGAGCTACTCAGTCATCTTCTTATGTCTTTATGAACTAGGATTCTTGATACGGTAAAAAGCAGAAATAACTATAACATAGAAGAATGATCAATAAAACTTCTGTAGTCCTGAAATGAATTGAAAGTATCAGTATGAACTTAGGAGGTATTTTCAACTTAAAACTATGTACAGTGTGTATGTGCTTTGTGTGTGTGTGTGTGAATGTGTGTAACAGTGAGCATCCATTACCTTGGACTTAGGTGCTGAAATTCCATTGTTTAAAAAAAGGAATTTGGGCCTTTGGAAGGCAGTACTGACTCGAGTCTGGGGCAGGAAATGTACAATATGAGCCTGGGACATGTTGTCACCTCAGATGGTGAGGAAGCTATCAAAGATTACTAAGATCAAAAGAGGTCCCTACTGGCCAAATGTGGGGCAGTCTGAGTGTCAAGCAGGGTAATAACTGAAATTGATTGAAACATATTAAATGTTTAAATTCATGAATCAGTACTGAAAAAGCTCATTGGTCACTTTTGGAGGACATTGAGAAAGCTAATTTGTCACTTTGGGAGAATGATAGGAAACTAATCCATTGTCTTTAAAGTAAGGGGACATATTTGAGTAATTTTTTTTTTTTTTGGTACCGGGATCAAGCTTGGGTCCTTGCGCTTGCAAGGCAGAAGGCGGAACCACTGAGCTAAATCCCCAGACCTCGGATTTGAGTATTTATCCTGCCTTTTCTGTATTCTGGGAACCCAAATAGTAATGAGGAAGTATCTTTCCATGAATGCATTCCAACTAATAAATGAAAAAGAAAGGTTAGAGTATTTCTGCTTTGTAACCCCAACTAATTAAAATTTAGGTATTGGACATTGATAGCTCCTAATGTAGCACACACAAAAGATAATCAGGCAAATATCGTCTGTCTCTTAGAGAAAGGACACATCGTCTCATACACAGTCCTACCTGGAAGGTTGAGCATCATCTGACCCAACATCTGGATCTGGTTGTTACTTTGTTGAAAACACAGAGGACAGAAACCTGTCATACTGAATTGTTGGAGTCAAACAAAATCTGGAAAATAAAAATTGTGCAGGTCAAATATCGATCCATAGGCCAGACATCTGTGTTTAATATATACACTGAAGGAAAAGAAATGGGTAGAGGGGAAACCTTTCCATAAAAGGATATTTTAAAAGATACACATGAAAGAAATTCTAAAATATGGCTTCTAGGCATATGCACTTGGGCGATAATGCCATAAAAAAAACACATGGAATAGTTTATGGGCATCAAGATAGTGGTCACTTTTGGTGGGAGGAAGGGGGTTGTGATTGAGACAGGGTACTTATTTGGCTTGTAAAATGGTTAGCGAAGCCCTATAATATGGGTTGCAGGATACATAATATTTTCCTTAAAAGAACTCATGAAGCAATGCATTTATTTTGTGTGGTTTTTCTGTATTTGTGTTATATTTTACCATAAAAGATTGCAATAAATGCAGACTTTTTCTAAAATTCCTCCCATCCATATGCACCTCTTTGATTCCTCCAGTCTGGGGGCTAATGGCCCCTATGACAGGCCAGTACCCTTTCTCACTCCAAAACTTTGTATGGCTGCTCCTTTTTGCCTGGAATTACCCTCCCAGGTGCAAAGTTGGCACCATACCCCTGACTGGCTGATTTCCAGTCCTGGCCTTTTCCTAGTGCACTCTTCCTATTTCATAATTCAAAGTGACTGAGAAGTCTTGTAGCTGGTGCCATTTCTTCTGCAATGAATCCTCTGAGCTTGCTACCTACCATGTGAGACTGGAGGCTCTTTCATTACTTACTTCATTTTTGGAGTCCCCCATATTTTAGGGCCTGTAGCTTTGGAACTTATGACTCTGTTTCCTTTATTTATTTTACTTTGTGATATTTGGCACTGCTCATTTTCCTCTTGGCAGCCAGAGAGGTTTCAACCTTCTGAGAAGGTCTTAACTTCAGGCAAGGACACACTTATGGATTTTGGCCTCCTTTATAGTTGTGAGGCTACTCATTCAGCAGTTGAAGAATCCAAGAAAAGGTGACTTCTTGGTTTCAAGTTCTTGCATCAGAGAGGTGTACAGAGCAGGGAAACAAATAAGAGCTAGGAACACAGAAGCAGCAAGGCTCATGATCACAGTTCTTTCAGTTTTCTTAGTCTGAAACTGAGTTAAAATTGTATTTTTTATCATGCACAACACTATGTTTTAAAAATTAATTTTATTAGTACATTTAAGGTATACAATATAATAACATTGATCATTGGAAATTTGCACCTCTACATAATCCATCTTGGTTCTTATTTTTTCTCCATTCCCTTGTTCTCCCTTTGCCCCCTCCACTCATCCCTATCTACAAAGACTTTGTTTCTATTTTTTCTTTTTCTCATATTAATTCCATTCCCTTCTTTCTTTTCCCCTAACCCTCCCAATTCCCCTTCCCCTTTGCACCGTTTCTTCCTATTTCACATTATTTATTATACCGTTTGGTCCTTATTTACACTTTCAGTTTCTCACACCAGAGAAACTATTTGGTGTTTACACATGTGTGTCCTATTTATTTCACTTAAGAGTGTTGCCTCAATGTGCATCCGTTTAGCTACAAATGTCTCTAGTTTCCCATTAGCCACGGCTGAGTAGTACTCCATTTTAGAAAAGAACCACATTTTCTTTATCCAGTCTCCCTTTGATGGGCATTTGGGTTATTTCCAACTTTTAGCTATTATGAATTGTGCTGCTATGAACATGGGTGCACATATATCACTGTGGTATGATTCTTTTAATTCTTTGGGAAGATACCTAGCAGGGGAATAGCTGTGTCAAATGGGACTTCCAATCCTAGTTCTTTGAGCTATCTCCATATTGATTTCCACAGTGGCTGCACCAGTCTGCACTCCCACCAGCAGTGGAGCAGTGTTCCTCTTTCCCCACAGTCCCACCATCATTTGTTCTTGGGTAATTTAATGATAGCAGCCATTCTTTCTGGGTGAGGTGGAATCTCAGTGCTGTTTTCATTTGCACCTCTCCAATGGCCAGTGATGTACAACATGATGTTTTTAAGTTAATATATTTTGTAGATTGACTCACTGTAGCTAATTAACATATGGTACATAGTGGTAGAAAAAGATTTTACATCCATACCCTTAGCATTTTTCAAGGATAAAGGTGTGGTTTTTTTCATTGTCTTTGTTCCCCAAACCCAACCAGGTCAGATTTTCCGGGTTAGGGGGCTTTTTGATCACAGCCATGTGTGGGGCTCTGAAACCAGCTCCCCCAGGCCTCACCCTGAGTCTTGTGTAGTGAACTCCCTTTTGGAGGCCATTGGTGTCTTTTCTATCAACAGACCTCATGGGGATACACTCAGTCAATGAGGAGGTTGTATAGTACTTTCTTACTCCCATAAATGAAGAGGTCAGTGTTTCAATCCCTTTCTTAGAAGAGTTGTTGGTATTTACGCCATGTTTGTTCCAGCTATTGAGGGTCATGAATAAGCCAGCTTTGTTAGGCATGTATTAAAGTCCTCAAGACACTATTCCCTAAGAGAGCACTTACTTAGCAACTGTATAACTAAAAGAGTTATTCAGTGATTCCTACAATAACAACGACAACAAAAACAACAATAATTTGCTCTGAGTTACTCCTCTGTAGACATCTAAAGAGACTGGTAAAATCTTAAGTTCTCTATCACTAATCATCCCATTCTATGAATAACAATTTCAAATTTGTAGTAACCCCCTGACACATAAAACTTGTTTGGCATAAGCTAATAATAATTGATACCTTGAATTCATATAATTTAAAATATAAAAGGAGAGCTATTTTCTATTTCATTCCAGGAATCCTTATTACTTGCCCAAGTGCACCATTAGATTTGTTGAAAAAGGTCACTAGTTAGGGGGACCCCCACTGAGTACTTTCATGGACCACTATTGATTTGGGGAGTCCAGGTAGGGACCTATTTATCTGACACCGACATAGAGTGTACTCCACCTCAGGTCTTTTACAGTGCTCTCCTCTGGGCTTGAAAAGACACATGTTCTTCTTGGCATGCTTGTTCATGTCTGTCATGGGCCTCTGCTGAAGCTTTCTCAGTGGGTATACAAGTGTGTGTGTGTGTGTGTGCGTGCACAGTATACATCTCAGTAAACATTATCACATACATGAACATATATGTATGCTGCAGTATATTCATGAGAAAAATAATATTTCAAAAAGTTAAGAATTTTAAAGTCAATTTGCTTTCATATACATTAGAATATTTTTATTTATTTTATTTTAAAATTGAATTTATTGGTACATTTTAGGTATACAGTACAGTTACATTCATTATTGGGATCTTGTACCTTTACATGACAGGTCTTGGTTCTCATTTTTTCCCCTCTTCCCTGCCCTCCCTTCACCCCCTCCTCCCCTCCCCATTTACAAACACTTTATTTCCATTTTCTCATTTTTTTTCTTTCCCTTATTCCCTTTCCCGCACCCTTCCCACTTTCCCTACACCTTTAGCCCTTTTCTTCCTATTTCACATTGTCAATATTTAAAATGCTTTTAAGAAAAATAACAGCAGGGTCGCTTCTTCAGAGGTAAAGGTAAGGTTTAGGATTCCCTAAGATTTATGCTAGGCTTCCAGAGTAGGGAGAAATTCCCTTGTGCTTGCATGTGTGCATTTTCACACACCCTTGAGGGCTCTCTGAGGAGGGCTTTACATGGCCAAGGTAGCAGGGACTGGAAAGGATGTATTGGAGAGCAAGAGGCGTGTGTTTGGAGACCACTCCCTCCTTTCTGCCATAGAGTGTGAAATTGTTGAGCTCCTACTATACAACAGACATATTTATCCTCCAAAGTCAGAGAAAAGAGACTAATTTCTTAATCTCCAGAGTCAATGTAGTGGTGGAGACAGAGAAGAAAAATACATGGCTGTAAAGCTGGTTGAGAGACGGGTGAGCAAATTGATGGAGACCGGAGACCATGTCAATTTGAATCTCAGATCTTCTCTATAAGTATCCCCTCCAATTTTCTATCTATCCTTTCAGATCTACCAGTTTTCCTACCACTCCTCAAACACACACACAGATACTTGAAAATTAAAAACAGAATAATTTTCTATGTATAGCTCAATGTCTTGATAATTTTGACTTCTGCTCTTACATATCTTTCTTATTAGCATTTTTAAACATATCTCCTTCTTTTAAAACTGTAGCCTATTGTTTCAAAGGCCACGCATTTTTTTTAGTCACTCCTTCATGATGAATTTTTTGTGATTGTTCCAAATTTCTCCCTCTTAAAAATAATAGTGAAGTGGAATTATTTATGTACATATATACATACATATTTTTAAAGGATTGACTCTTAGAAGTTGCAATTGCTGGTTTAGACTATGCTCATTTAAAGTTTTAACAGATATCTGATACTGTCTTCCTAAAAATTGTCCAGTTACATCCTCACAAACAGTGTATGAAAGTGTCTGATTTCTACACCCTGTTTACCATGAAAAACTGTCAATATTTTAGATTTTGGTCAGCTCTTAGGCAAAAAAGCAACATTTTGTTGTTATTTTAATTTGTATTTCTTTGTTAACCATGAGTTTGAATATCTTTGATAGAATTCGTAGCCTTTTGCATTTTCTCTTCTGTGACTCATTTGTTTATCTTTGATTTCCTTGCTATTTTAAAAAATTTTATTACCTCTCTCAGTAGCTCCTTGAATATTTTGCTAACATTTTGTTGTCTTAGAGCAAGACCTTGGGTTAAATTGCAGAAGCACAAAAAACAAATAAACAAAAAACAGAAACAAGGAGCAAACAAATAAACAAATCGGGGAGTTTTTGAGACTAAGTGAGGCCAGCCAAATGCTTTGTTCTCCTTTCTTTGGGACCCATCCCATCCCAGCAGTCCCTGGGTCTGCTATGCTTCTGTGTGAGAAGGCTCATGGTAGCCCAATACTACCTTATCTGTGAGTAAATGGGTACCTGACTAATTCTGGCTGTGGTAGTAGAAAGTTTCTTTTATGTAGATATGAGCTGTCTTCTTTGTCAGCTTTACCAGCAGGAAAGATGAAATCATGATCCTTTTTTGCAATATCTTTTAAAAAGGTCAACTTTTTATTTTATTTTTTGTACCAGGGATCGAACTCAGGACCTTCTGCTTGTGAGGCAGGAGGCAGTACCACTGAGCTAGATAGATCCCCAGCCCTCAACTTTTTATTTTGAAATACTTTAAAATTCTAAGAAAAGTTATACAAACAAAAAACTTCTATAAGTTCTTCACCCAGACTGCTTGGTTGCCAAGAGTTTGTCAGTTACACTATCATTTTGTAACAATATTACTAATTTGAGCCATTTGACACATGGTGCTCCATTATTGCTACTGTGTGTATTTCCTAAAATAAGGACATTTTTATAAGTACCTAAAGTATGCCCATTAAAATAAAAAAGTGAACACTGATAAATTACTACCATTGAATTAACATTCAAATTATGTCATTTATTCCAATAATATCTCTTACAGAAAGACATACAGGCAACAAAACAACAATCATAATAAGTTCTTTTTTCTGACCCGACTTTCTTTCCAAGACCACCTCTAGGATCATGTGTGAAATTTGGTCTTCATATCTCTTTAGTCTTCTTGAATCTAGAAAAGTTCACTGCATATTTACTGGATTAAAAAAAAAAAGGAACTCAGTGAGTATTTGTGAACAAGTGAATGAGTGGACACCAAATATTTTTCAATTCAACAGTTTAAACAAAAAAGAAGAAAGCTTTTGGAACTAGATAATGGGGAAACTCGGGCAGAAATAAAAGCAGAAGAGGGTTACTGCAGGAAGGAGGCGTAGTCTTCCCCAAGGACCTCAGGGCAGGGTTGAAGCCAGGAATCAATACAACCAGGGAGAACAACTGACCAAGTGGGTAATCACACAGGCAAATAACAAAGGAGTATGACTGGAACAGTCAGTTCCTTTCCTCTTCTCATATTGACAGAGTGACCTGCAAAGTGTTTGCCTTGGTGCAAGCAAACAAAATGGGGAGTGGAATGGAATTTGCCTTAACCTGGAACCTTCAGGAGGTCACAAAAGAAAAAGAAAGAAGAATGAATATTCTTAGAGGAGACACTGGCCTGTCTAGCGACTGTATTCCCACACATCCATGTACCTTAGTGGGAAACTGTTAGCATCCTCGTCCTGTCTGTTGCTTTAGGCCAAAGTAGAGGGAGAGAAGACCATTGTAGAAACAGATACATAGAAAATGGTAGAAACCTGTGCCAGTTATCTATGGCATCGCAAAGTGCCAAAGAGCAAGGTCCTAAGGTGCTTCATGTCAAACAGAGAATTATCAAATATTTGAGAAAATTAACAGTGTGGAAAAAAAAATTCAGATGAAGTGACAGTATAACCAATCAAAGGTGAAACAAACATTTTATACAAAAATTATAAATACTTGGAAAAATTAGGTGGGCACCAAATCTATAAACCTATGGTAGATTTCTAGGAAGAAGAACCAACCACTAAATAAGAAAGATTCACAATTTCAAAAGACATTAATAGAAGGGCTGAGTAACTGAAAGTCTGAGGCAAATGAGTTAGTGATTTGGAAATTAAGAGTTTCATAGAAGAAAAAGGAAATTAAGATTTCCTGTTTTGTAATCTGAAAGCAAAAAGACAATAAAAATTATGAGATTAAAGTTCACAACTATTGAAGATAGGTCCAGGGAACCAAAGATTCATTTAAGAAGAGTAGAAGAGAAGAAAACAGAGGGGATAAAAAGTCAAAGAAATGATGGCAGAAAGCTTCCCTGAGGGCAACAGGTACTCAAGACCAGAACTAATGTGTCACTAGGTGCTGGAGAGAATATTAAAGGAAGATCCCACACCTGCACTCAATCGGGTGGGGTACGGAATTTTAGGGGTGAAGAAGACTCTTTTTAATCTCTAGATAAAAGTGTCACCCGCAAGGGAAAGAGAATCACCTTAGTACCAGATGTCTTTTCTGCCTCACTGTAAATTAATGGACCAGGATCAGAGTCGACAAATTTGAGCTACAATTCTGTAGCCAGTTAAACAGGAGGGCAAATAAAGGGCTGTGTAAGCACATCAGTCATAGTCCTTTAAAAAAAAAAGCTGGTCTACAACAAAATCATTTCAAGAGAGCAGAACATGATATACAAGAAAGGGTGGTAGGCAAATAAACCCACAGAATGTATAATTAAGTCTAAAAATTTCTTACTGTGTTAATGTGACTGTTATAAGTGATTCCTAAAACAGAATGTAGTCTCTATGATATTAATAATTATAACAAAATAATTTTATTATATGCATTACTTTATTTAATAACTTAATAATTTTATTTAAATAATTATTTGTTAAATTGTTCTATTAAGTGCATATATAATATAGTACATAATTATGTATGGATATATGTCTAATATTATGTACACATGTATATAACAGTAATCTATATAATTTTGATATAGTCATCAAATTAATATCTAAAACAAAATTAGTTACGTAAAATCTTAGCAGAATGGGTGTGAAATAAGGCTAAATCTTGCATGATACCTATCTTATTTTTTTTCAGCTTTAATTGAGTTTATTGGTACATTTTAGGGATACAGTACAGTTACATTCATTATTGGGATCTTGTACCTCTACATGACAAGTTTTGATTCTCATTTTTTCCCCTTACCTCTGCCCTCCCTTCACTCCCTCCTCCCCTCCCCATCTACAAACACTTTATTTTGATCTTTTGATTCTCTCACATTTTTTTCTTTTCCCTTTTTACTCTTCCCCTACCCATCCCACCTTCCCTACACCTTTAGCTCCTTTCTTCCCATTTCTAAATGTCAGTAATCTTATTAGAATCTTATGCATTGTTGCAGATTATTCACACCAGGGAAACTATTTGGTATTTACACATGTGTGACTTATTTATTTCACTTAGGAGTATATCTTCAATATGTATCCATTTTCCTATGAATGAATCTATTCTCTCGCTCTTTATGGCTGAGTAATATTCCATTTTATAGAAAAACCACATCTTCTTTATCCAGTTTCCAACGGATGGGCAAATAGGTTGTTTCCAAGATTTAGCTATTACAAACTGTGCCGCTATAAACATGGGTGCACATACTTCTCTGTGATATGATTCTTTTAGTTCTCTTGGAAAGATACCCAACAGAGGGATGGCTGGGTCAAATGGAACCTCCAGTCCAAGCTCTTTGAGGTATCTCCATATTGATTTCCATAGTGGTTGCACTAGTCTGCACTCCCACCAACAATGGAGGAGGGTTCCTTTCTCCCCACAACCCCGCCAACATTTGTTATTGTGTGATTTCTTGATAGCAGCCATTCTTTGTGGGGTGAGGTGGAATCTCAGTGTTGTTTTCATCTGCATCTCTCGAATGACCAGTGATGTGGAACATTTTTTCATATATTTTCTTGCTGCTTTCACTTCTTTGTATGAGAAATGTCTGTTCATTTCGGATGCCCATTTTTGGATCGGGTCTTTATATTTGGGGGGACTGATTGTTTTGAGTTCTTTATATATCCTTGATAATAGTCCTTTGTCTGAGGTACAGCTGGTAAAAATTTTTTCCCACATTGTAGATTGTCTCTTAGTTCTGCTAATGGTTTCTTTTGAAGTACAGAAGCTTTTTAGTAAGATGAGATCCCAGTTGTTGATTCTTTCTGCTAGTTCCCGTGCTACTGAGGATTTGTTCATAAAGTCTTTTCCTATACCAATGTCTTCCAGAGTTCTGCCTAACTTACTTTCCAGCAAGTTTAATGTTTCTGTTTTAATATTTAGATCTTTAATCCATTTGGATTTTAATTTAGTGCATGGCGAAAGATAAGGGTCTAATTTTAATCTGTGACAGGTTGATATCCAGTTTTTCCAACACCATTTATTAAAGAGGCTATCTTTCCTCCACTGAGGATGGTGAGCTCCTTTGTCGAAGATGAGGTAGCTGAGTACATCTGCATTTGTTTTTGTGTCTTCCAGTCTGTTCCATTGATCCTCAGGCCTATTTCTTTGCCAGTACCATGCTGATTTTATCACAGTGGCTTTGTAGTATAGTTTCAAATTGGGAATTGTTACACCTGGTGCCATGTGACTGTTGCCTATAATGGCTTTTGCTATTCTAGGTCTCTTGTGGTTCCAAATGAATTTTTGGATTCTTTTTTCTAGTTCTGTGAAATATAGTGTTGGAATTTCAATTGGCATTGCATTGAATGTATATAGCAGTTTCGGTAGTATGGCCATTTTCACTATGTTGATTCTTCCTACCCAGGAGCAGGGGATATCTTTCCATTTTTTTATATCCTCTTCGATTTCTTTTTTCAGAGTGCTGTAGTTTTCAGTGTAGAGATCTTTTGTTTCTTTTGTTAGATTGATTCCTAGATACTTCATTTTTTTGGATGCTATTGTAAAAGGAATTTTTTCCCTTATTTCTCTTTCTGTCTGTCTGTTATTTGTGTATAGAAAGGCTATTGATTTTTGGGTATTCACCTTGTATCCAGATACTTTACTGAATCTGTCAATTAAGTCTAGAAGTTTTTTGGTGGAGTTTTTTGGATCTTCAATGTAGAGTATCATATCATCAGCAAATAATGATAGTTTAACTTCTTCCTTTCCTATCTTTATTGCTTTAATTTCTTTCTCTTGTCTAATTGCTGTGGCTAATGTTTCCAGAACTATATTGAAGAGAAGTGGCGATAGTGGGCATCCTTGTCTTGTTCCTGATTTTAACATGAAGGTTTTCAGTTTTTGGCCATTCAATATGATGTTGGCTGATGGTTTTTCATAAATAGCCTTTATTAAATTGAGGTATAGACCATCTATTCCAATTTTTTGCAGGGTTTTTATCATGAATGGGTGTTGAATTTTATCAAATGCTTTTTCTGCATCTATTGAGAGGATCATATGGTTTTTGTCCTTGACTTTGTTAATATAATGTATTACATTCACTGACTTTCGTATGTTGAACCACCCTTGCATCTCTGGAATAAATCCGACTTGGTCATGATGGATGATCTTCTTAATAATCCTCTGTATTCTGTTTGCTAGTATCTTATTAAGGATTTTTGCATCTATATTCATTAAGGAGATTGGTCTGTAGTTCTCCTTTTTGGTTGTATCTTTCTCTGGTTTGGGAATCAGAGTGATACTTGCTTCCAGGAATGAATTTGGAAGTATAGCTTCTCTTTCAATTTCATTGAAAAGTTTGAAGAGTAATGGTAGTAGTTCTTCTCTAAATGTCTTGTAAAATTCAGCAGTGAATCCATCAGGGCCTGGGCTTTTCTTTGTTGGTAAGTTTTTAATTACATTTTCAATTTCACTGATTGTGATTGGGGTGTTTAAAATGTTTTTATCTTCTTCGTTCAACTTTGGTAATTCATAAGTATCTAGAAATCTGTCCATTTCTTCTGTGTTTTCCATTTTATTAGAGTACAGGTTCTCAAAGTAGGTGTTCATGATCCTCTGGATTTCTTTCGGATCTGTTGTGACTTCGCCTTTTTCATTCCTAATTGCATGGATCTGAGCCTTTTCTTTCCTTTTTTTGATAAGATTAGCTAAGGGTTTGTCAATTTTATTTATTCTTTCAAAAAACCAGCTCTTTGTTTCATTTATTTTTTGTATCGTTTTCTTAATTTCAATTGCATTGATTTCTGCTCGGATCTTTATAATTTCCTCTCTTGTTCGAGCTTTGGGTTTTTCTTGCTCTTGTTTTTCTAGGAGTCTAAGTTTCATCGTTAAGTTGTTTATTTGAGCCCGCTCTGTTTTCCTAGTGTGGGCATTCAATGTTATGAATTTTCCACGTAGAACTGCTTTCATTGTGTCCCAAAGATTCCTGTATGTTGTATTGGCATTCTCATTTATTTGTAAAAACTGTCTAATTTCTTCTTTAATTTCCTCTGTAATCCATTGATTGTTTAGGAGAGTGTTGTTCAGTTTCCATGTGCTTGTGAAGTTTCTATAGTTTCTTGTGCTATTGATGTCTAGTTTGATTGCACTATGATCTGATAATAAACAGGGGATGACTTCAATTTTTTTGCATTTATTTAGACCTGTTTTGTGAGCCAGTATGTGGTCTATTTTGGAGAATGATCCATGTGCAGCCGAAAAGAATGTATATTCTGGTTTTTGGGGGTGGAATACTCTATAAACATCTATTAAGTCCATGTGTTCCAAAGCTTGGTTCAGTTCTATTATTTCATTGTTGATTTTCTGCCTAGTAGATCTGTCAATTTGTGATAGTGGGGTATTTAAATCCCCCACTACAATTGTATTAGTGCTTATTTGGTTTTTCATGTTACTTAATATTTGTTTTATATAGTTGGGGGCATTTATATTTGGTGCATATATGTTTATGATTGTCAGCTCTTCCTCTTGAATTGTTCCCTTTACAAGGATGTAGTGTCCTTCTTTGTCTCTCTTAATGAGTTTTGGTTTGAAATTTACTTTATCTGAGAATAAGATTGCTACCCCTGCTTTTTTCTGGACTCCTGACGCATGGAGAATTGTTTTCCATCCTTTCACTTTCAGTCTATGGACTTCCTTTTGCACTAGGTGTGTTTCTTGTATACAACATATTGTTGGATTTTGCTTCTTAATCCATTCTGCCAATCTGTTTCTCTTGATTGGTGAATTGAGGCCATTAACATTGATGGTTACAACTGATATATTTTGACTTATTCTTGTCATGTTTTTGTCCATTTGTTGACTCTTTTTACTTTTTCTCCCATCTCCTTTTAGTTTCTTGCCTTGCCTATTTGATTTGGTCTGTTGGGCCTCATGTTATTGTGAATTTCGTTGTCCTTTTCTAGGATATTGTTTAGAATTCCTTGCAGTGCTGGTTTGGTGTTCATGAAATTTCTCAGGTGCTCTTTGTCGTGGAAGTATTTTATTTCCCCATCTATTTTGAAAGAGAGTTTTGCAGGATACAAAAGTCTAGGTTGGAGATTCTTTTCTTTTAGGACTTGGAATACCTCACTCCAGGCTCTCCTTGACCTAAGGGTTTGTGTTGAAAAGTCTGCTGTGATTCTAATGGGCTTCCCTTTGCATGTGATTTGTTTCTTTTCTCTTACTGCTTGTAGTATTTTGTTTTTCTGTTGGATTTCTGGAATCTTGATTATTATATGTCTAGGTGTAGATTTTTTTTGATCGTGGCTAGTTGGGGTTCTATATGCCTCACTTATCTGTATGTCTAATTCTTCCCTTCTGTTTGGGAAGTTTTCTGTCATTAATTCTGTGAAGAGCTTTTTTATATCATTTGTGTTTTCTCCTGTTTTTTCATGAATTCCTATCAGTCTTATGTTATTTTTCTTTGTATCGTCTATGAGTTGTTGGATTGATTTCTCATGATCCCTTACTGTTTTTAATAGACCTCTTTTTTCACGGTCACTGACTGCTATCCTATCTTCTATATCTGAAATTCTATCTTCGCAATCTTTTATTCTGTTGCTTACACTTTCAATAGAGTTTTTAATCTCCTGGATATCTGTTTGAATCTGTTTTATGGATTCCATTTCTTTCCTCTGTTGGGCATTCATTGTTTCCATTTCTTTCTTATGCTGAGTCTTCATGGCTTCTATCATAGTCTTGAGCTCATCTATTTTTTTGTCAGTTTCTGCTCTAGAGTCTTGAATCATGACTTCCATTTTGCTCATCATCTCTCTGGTTAACTGGGAAATTATTTCTGATTTGAATTTTTCTAGAGCCTGATTGATCTGTTATGTTACCTCCTGTGCTATGGGTCCAGGGTGTCCTGTTGGTTCACTGTCAGACTTTTCATCCTCATTTGTCCTACTATTTGCCATTGGTAAAGTGGAAGTCTGTTTTTGTGTCTTGCTTAAGTGTTTTCTCATTTTTATTTTTATTGTTGGGTTGTCCTTTAATTTCTGGGTATTACTTGAATCTTCCTAATATAGTTGCATTTTAGCTTTTGAGTTTCTACACTTGATCTTAGCCAAAAGGCCAAGAAGTGATAGCTTTTGAGTTTCTAATGACTCATAGACATACTCATTTTCATAATATCAGATAAAACAACTCTTTAAATCAATCATAACCCTTTATCCCAATTGATACATTCAGCAGCTCAATAGGATCAGGCACAGCTTGCAAACTGACCACTTGTGGTAGTCATTAATGTATCACCTTTAACTCATGTGAATTAAATTAATTTCAAGAAGCAGCCCATAATATGTTTGCAGTGAATATGCTTTTCAATATAGCATCTTTACCATTTAGGATGGGGGGGTTAGACTTAGAACAAGAGGATTAGATAAGTGAAAGAATTAGAGCAGGTTTGAAGTGAATCCAGAGGTTGTAGAATTACCTTACTATCTTTACAAAGCTATTAACTTCAGGGGGGATAGAGAGAGTGCAGGAATAAGGACAAGAATATATCCCCTTAACAATAACAGGCGCTTGCCTTCCCTTGAAGGTACAGAGCCATGAGTGAGGTAAAACGACTGGAGAAAAGAACATAAAGAGAAACCCCTCCTAAAAAGAAAAAATAATAAAAGAAGAAGTCTGAGTTAGGGCAGGAGCCAGAATAAAAAGTGAGATGAGGGATAATATGGTGGAGCAAGAGACTGAGCTGGAGAGAGAGGACAGAAAAAAGAAAGAAATTTTAGTATGGAATGAGGAAAAGAAAAAAGAGAGAGAGAGAGAGAGAAAAAAAAGAATTTGAAGGGCCCCTTTCAGACTGTCTCTGTTCTCATATTATACCACATGTACAGCCATATGCAGAACTGAATTCTCTGGTCTCAGCTAGCCAATGGCAGTTCCCCATGACTGAGACTGAACACAGTCCACAAGGCCTAACTTGAGTTTCCCTACCCTCAGGGTTGAACTCCACTCAGTTCTATTACAGGTTTCCCCTGCCCTTTCTTTAAAGATTTTCAAAGTTGGGAGCTCAGAAAACTACCCTTCATGAGAACCTATGGCTCTGCAGAGTTGGTCTAAGGACTGGCCCAATCAGGAGGTTTGAGAATGGGGGGGTCGTGGGGGTGTTTCAAGGGCGCCCGCACAGCTACCTTCCTTACTGGGTCTGTTGTTGTGCACTCTAGGAGGTTGCGCACCCACTGGGTGATCTCAGGCAGGCAGGCAGCTGAAGAGACCCCCTCCAGGGTCTTTGGGTCCTTGCTGGGTCTGTTGTCACGCAGTCCGGGAGGTTGCGCACCCACCAGGTGATCTCAGGGAGGCAGGCAGCTCCCCCAAGATCTTGGGAGTATTGGTCATGGACAGCCTAACTGAATCCTGCTGCAGACACTGCCCTCTGCTAAAGACAGCCAGGTAACCTAAGCTCAGGCCCCTACCCAAGCCCGATCTTATTTTTGATGGATTAAAAAGTCATAAGATTATTGATATTGTTACAGAATTATGTAGGTTTGCTAGTAATTGAAAACTATTTATTCATAGCCTAAATGTAGTATGGAGACTGTGGCAGTGATGTTACTGGCTTTCTCAGTATCTTTTCTTTCCTTGTTATGATAAAATTCTGATTTTATCAAGGGAGTAATGTGTCTGGTTAAAATACAAAAATCCCCGCCACTCTTGCAGTTAGGAGGGAGGCGACATGACCAAACATGGATGGACATACATGTGAAATGTCAGCACAGGACACTTAAAAGTTGCTCACCAGGCTGACACACAACTTCTGTGCCCTTCTTCCTTCTTTCTTCCTACTGCTTGGAAATCAGACACTCTGACTGCAGCCTTAGCAGCTGCCCTAGGGGTTTGAGAATAGAAGCTCTCACCTAAGAAAGGTGGGGCAGGAAGAAAACAGGCAACTGGATTCCTGAGCACAGTGGATCCTCTCTCCCAAGAATTCGGACAGCCTTTCTCTAAATTTCTCCTATTTGGTGGGAACTTGGGAAGGGGAGCAGAAGAGCAAAGCTTATGCCGCTAAACTGCTTATTTTTGAGTTCTTTTTCATGCAGATGAGCTGAGTCCTAACTGGTCTATAGAGTTTCCAAAGTGAAAGAGTAAAAAAAGAGAAACACAACAAAAAAATTTACTGATCTGCCATAGATTTGGAAAGTAGAGGAACAACAACAAAAATAAAAAGAAAATATCAATAAAAAATGAGAAAGAAATAAATGGCATGGTTAGAGAGTGAACTGTAGTCAGGTTTCTTCTATAAGAGACAACAGAAAATAAAATGATATGCACAGGTTGAAAATAAAGGATCGCTGGAGAAATGCTAAATGAGACAGCAATATTAATGTCTGGAAATGTAGAATTCAGGACCAAAGTCATAAAAGGGAATTAAAAGTGCTATTTTAGATAGCATAGAGAGGAGGAAGGAAAAACATGTGGAGATGATATAATATTTACAATATTTTATGCATCAAATGTGTTCTGAAACAAAGCAAAAATTCTTAAAACTGTGAGGAATATCTGACAAAACCACAGGCTTGGTTGGAAGACCTCAATCTGTAAGTCTCAGGAATGGACAGTTTATATGGACAAAGCATAATTTTGTGTGTAGTTTGAGTGACACGAAACAAATTTACTTTTTTTTTGTTGTTTTTTTTGAGACAGAGTCTCACTATGTAGTTGAGGTTGACCTGGAACTCACTATGTAGCCCAGGCTGGTCTCGAACTCACAGTGATCCTCCTGCCTCAGTCTCCCGAGTTCTGGGATTACAGGCGTGCATCACCACACCTGGCTCAAATTTACTTTGAATGTTATATCCAGTGAAAGGAGGATAAAGACTTTTTTCAACACCTATAGATCTTTATAAAATTGGTTAAATATTGGGCTTCAAAGAAAATTTCAAACAATTCTCACAGAAGAAATTGTAAAAGCCACATTTCCTTATTAAAATATAATAAATAGAAATTTAAAATGAAAGGCAAATAATAATGATAATAATAATAATACTAACTTAAGAATGAACTTCTAAGGGAAAAGATAACAATCTTTTTAATAATTCTCTGGGCTAAAAAGAAAATGGATAATTCTACAGAGACTGAGGCAGGAGGATCAAAAGTTCAAGGCTGGTCTGGTGAATATAGCAAGAACCTGCTTCAAAATAAAATAAAAAAGGGCTGGAGAAGCAGGTCAGTGCTTCTTGGATTCACTCACCATTAGTTTTGGGCAGATCTCTATTTACATGCTTATGTTGACATTTGGTTCTGGAATTGGATGAAATTAAGAAGGACTTTAATTTTTCAACAGTTGATTCTGCTGAAACATTCAAAGAACTATACACAAGGTAACTTATTAATTCACCCTGCCTTCCAAAAAAATTTAAGCAAGAGTACTTTGAATAGAAAAGCAGTAACTGTGAAAATATCTGGGCTAAAATAGTTACACATTTCAATGAGAGAAAACCAGAATAGAATATTCTTTTTTTGGCAGAATTTTCTGAGTTTATTGGGTACTTCAAGAACTGTGTATGGAATATTTTCTCACCCCAAATATTATGGTTTGCAGAAAAGAATTAATTAAATGTGTCAACAATTTTACAGTTTTTAGCTTTAAAGGCAAATGTTACAGAAAGATCTCAAAAATGTTAAAAAGTAAGATCATATTAAAAAAATATTCAAAACCAGTGACATAGTGATAGAGACAGGTATCTACGACAATAATTATTTTATGAGGTTATTTTCGAAGGTATGGTTTTGTGGTGTGACATGTCTGTTATGTTCTAGAAAAATCAACACTTGTACATAAATTATTGCTTACCAAAATATGGTATAGTCACTAGTCTGTAATTTTCCGTGTGGTGTGGTAGAGAAGTAGCAAGGGACTAAGCATGTGGGAAGCCTCATTTTATAACAACTCACTCTCTAGAGAACTAATCCAGCTACATGAGACCTACACCTCACTTTGAGGAGAAAGCTAATCCAGTCATCACCCTCCACTAGACCTCCAGCTCTTGAAGGTTCCACTACCTCAACACTGCCACACTGGGGGCCAGATTTCAGCCCTTTACAGGGGCAGATGCCCATAGGGAGAGACAGAGACACTTCTCTGTCCCCCCAAGGAGTTCAGATGGCTGGGAGAACAGGCTTAGCCACCGTGAAACGTTGGCAGTCTATAGTTGCACCTCCTTTTCACGCTGTTTCCTGCTAAGCTTGGTTTGTTAAGATCAAAAGTAAAAATAACCTTGGCCCTAAAATGTAAAAGGCCCCCCAAAGACCCTTCCCTGTTGTCCCTAGTGATAAGCTAAGGTAATCATTAACCAATGAAGTGGGGGCACCCTCATCCCAGAGGCAAGATAGGGCCCCAAATACTATAAAGCAGCATCTTTCTTTCTTTTCAGCTTTAATTGAGTTTATTGGTACATTTTAGGGATACAGTACAGTTGCATTCATTGTTGGGATCTTGTACCTTTACATGACAAGTCTTGGTTCTCATTTTTTCCCCTTATTCCTGCCCTCCCTTCACCCCCTCCTCTTGAGGCCCTCTTCAGTGGTGGCTCCATTTCAGGCACCCTGCCTGTCTCTCCAAGAGAGGAAGCTATACTCCTGCATGCTTGCTAAATAAAAGTACAACTTTTTTTTCTTTTTATTGAGTTTATTGGTATAATCGAGGTATACAATACAGTTACATTCATCATCGGGATTCTGTACCTTTACATAATAGGTCTTGATTCTCATTTTTTCCCCTTGTCCCTGACCTCCCTTCACCCCCTCCCTCCCCTCCCCATTTACAAACACTTTATTTCTATTTTTCAGTTTCTCATATTTTTTTCCTCTCCCTTATTACCTTTCCCTCACCTTTCCCACTTTCCCTACACCTTTAGCCCTTTACTTCCTATTTCACATTATTAATTATCTCATTAGGATCCTGTGTACTATTATAGTTTTTCACACCAAAGAAACTGTTCGGTATTTCAGTTAAAGAAATCTCTGTATGAACATTAAAAATAGGGAATCCTAAAATAAAACTAAAAAGGAAAGTAAAAGAGAAAAGGCAATGATGTAACATCAAAATAATCCTTAATTCTGGAGATGAAAATGGTCCCTGAACATATTTAAATTGCTTCTCGCTCTTATAGTCTTATCTTATTCTTTTTTTCATTATTTAGAGAATACTTTATTAGTTTCTGTAATCAAACCCACGTAGATATGACCTTACATATTTAGTATGATGTGTTACCCCTGTACACATGGAAAAAAAAAAAATAAAAATAAATTAACATTTCTAGACCAATATGGTTGTCCATTTCTGTACAATGCCAAGTCAACACAGTAAATTGGGATGACTTTTTCCAAAGTTGGCAGCACCGTTAAAGTTTCCCAAAATTCAATTTATATATATATATGTGTGTGTATGTATATATATATAAAGACTAATAATAGTATGTTATGCATCGATAGCAGCAACAGCTTTTCCAGGTTCTGCAGTCATCTGAACAAAATTATAGACATTCAGCACATTCCATTAAAAAAAAAAAAAACAAAGAAAAGAATAATATCCAGACAACAGCAAAGTTCTGTTGCTGTTGTGGTACCTGGCACCATTTTTTCTATTAGCCTCTTAATCATCATCTGGAAAGAGAACATTCTAGAGTAATATCATTAAATGTAGCTCTGATAAAGCACGGTCCCTACTATGTATCATAAAGCAGGTACTAGATATTTTACATTCATAGAGGTATGATACAGTACTGTCCTACATCAATAATACTAGATTCAGTTTTGGTTTGAAATTTACTTTGTCTGCAAATAAGATTGCTACCCCTGTTTTTTTCTGGGCTCCTGTCACATGGAGAATTGTTTTCTATCTTTTCACTTTCAGTCTATGGGCTTCTTTTTGCACTAGGTGTGTTTCTTGTATACAACATATTGTTGGATTTTGCTTCTTATTCCATTTTGCCAGTCTATTTCTCTTGATTGGTGAGTTGAGGCCATTGACATTGCTGGTTATAACTGATATGTACTGACTTATTATTGACATGTTATTGGCCTTTTGTTGACTCTTTTTACTTTTTCACCTTCTCCTTTTAATTTCTTGCCTTGCCTATTTGATTTGCTCTGTTGGGCCTCATGGTGTTGTTGCCTTCATTGTCTTTTTCTAGGATCTTGTTTAGAATTCCTTGTAGTGCTGGTTTGGTATTCATGTAGTTTCTCAGGTGTTCTTTGTTGTGGAAGTGTCTTATTTCCCCCTCCATTTTGAAAGAGAGTTTTGCTGGATACATCAGTCTAGGTTGGAGGTTGTTCTCTTTTAGTACTTGAAATATCTCATTCCAGGCTCTCCTTGCCCCAAGGGTTTGTGTTGAAAAGTCTGCTGTGATTCTGATGGGCTTTCCTTTGTATGTGATTTGTTTCTTTTCTCTTACTGCTTGTAGTATTTTGTTCTTCTGTTGGGTTTCTGGGATCTTGATTATTATATGTCTAGGTGTAGTTTTTTTTTGATTGTAGCTAGTTGGGGTCCTATATGCCTCAGTTATCAGAATGTCAAATTCTTCCCCTCTGTTTGGGAAGTTTTCTGTCATTAATTCTGCAAACAGCTTTTTAAAGTCATTTGTATATTCTCCTGCTACTTCATGGATTCCTATCAATCTTATGTTATTCTTCTTTGCATCATCTAGGAGTTGTTGGATCGATTTCTCATGATCTCTTACTGTTTTTAAGAGACCTCTCTTTTCATGGTTACTGACTGCAATCTTATCTTCTATATCTGAGAGTCTATCTTCGCATTCTTTTATTCTGTTGCATACACTTTCAATGGAGTGTTTAATCTCCTGGACATCTGTTTAAATCTGTTTTATGGATTCCATTTCTTTCCTATGTTGGGCGTTTATTTTTTCCATTTCTTTCTTATGCTGGGCCTTCATGGCTTCTATCATGGTCCTGAGCTCATCTATTTTTCTGTCAGTTTCTGCTCTAGAGTCTCAAATCACAACTTCCATTTTGCTCACTATCTCTATAGTTATCTGGGAAATTATTTCTGTTTTGAATTTTTCTAGAGCCTGATTGATCTGTTTTGTTACTTCCTGTGCTTTGAGTTCAGGGTGTCCTGGTGGTTCACTATTGGCCTTTTCATCCTCATTTGACCTACTGTTTGCCATTGGTGAACTGGAAGTCTGTCCTTGTGTCTTGCTTAAGTGTTTTCTCATTTTTATTTTTGTTGTCAGACTGTCCTTGGTTTAATCTCTGGATTATCACCCAAATCTTCCTGATATAGTTGCGCCCTAGTTTCTGTGTCTCTAACGACCCACAGACATTCTCATCTTCATAACATCAGAGAAACAGCTCAACAAATCATCCGCAATGCTTTATCCCAACTGATCCAATCAGCAACACATTAAGATCAAGCACAACTTGGACATTGACCACCTGTGGTAATCACTGGTATATCACCCTTAAATCATTTAAATTAAGTTGAAATCAAGAAGCAGTCCAGAACATGTCTGCAGTGAACAAAATTTCAATATAGTGTATTTACCATTTAATGGCTCAGACAGAGCAAGGATGCAAGACCTCTGGTCTCAGTTAGCTGATGGCTGAACCCCATGACACTGACTGACCTTGGCTGCAAGGCCTATATTGAGTTCCCCAACCTTCTGAATGGTTGAACTCCACAATGTTCTATTACTGGTTTCCCATGCCCTTTCTTTAAAGATGTTCAAAGTTGGGAATTCAGAAAAATATCCCTGATGACCACCTCTGCCTCTGCAGAGTGGGTCCAAAGACTGACACAGGAGGTCTGAGAGTGCGGGGGATGGGACTTATGGGGGTTCAGGGGCATCCACGGGGCTACCTTTCTGGCAGTGGAGTGATGGCGGCTGGGTTGGGAGCTGGCGTGGTTCTCCTTCCTGCAGTGTATCGGGGCCCAGGCTACCTCCCAGTGCTTGAGCGATGGCGGCTGGGTCTGGAGCAGGCATCAAAAGTACAACTTTTATTCTTCTATTCTTTCGGTCTCTATCTGATTCTTCCACAACCATTTTTCCCCCTTCAATTAATTAATTTTATTGGTACATGTAAGGTATACAATATGACATTCATCATTGAAAATTTGCACCTTTACATAATCCATCTTGGTTCTTATTTTTTCCCCTGCCCTCCCTTCAACCTTTCCACTTCTCCCTATTGACAAAGACTTTGTTTCCATTTTTGCTTTTCTCATATTAATTTCATTCCCCTCTGTCTTTTCCCCTGTCCCTCCCACTTGCCCTTCCCCTTTGCACCTTTTCTTCCTGTTTCACATTAGGTAGGCTGGGGACCTCATGGACTGTCCACCTGTCTCTGCCCACAACAACTTGAACCTTTGGCACACAAACCACATTCGAACATAGGAGAAGTAGGAAATTGATTTAGTGAAATTACAGAACCCAAAATCAATACACTCAAATCAGTTGCTTTGCTCATATGCTAACAGTGAACTATCTCAAAATGAATTAAGAAAAACAGTTCCATTTGTTATATCATTTAAAAGAATGAAATATTATAAAAAAGTGTCTCTTTAGCAAATGGTGTTGGAAAAACTGTACATGCATGTACAAATGAATGAAATCGAACTCTTATCTGAGAAACACAAATCACCAAAATGAGTTAAAGATTTAAATGAGAACTGATACTGCCACATTCTTCAAAAAAAAAAAAAAAAAAAAACAGCAACAACAACAAAAAAACAGAGAAAAAGCTTTTAACACATTTTTGGCCATGATTTTTGGGATATGATGCCAAAATCACAGGCAACAAAAATAAAAAATAGACAAGTGGCACCACATCAGACTACAGCACTTCTGCACAGCAAAGGAAATAAACGACAGAATGAAAAAGCAACCTATGGAGTGAGAGAAAATATTTGTAAGCTATTTACCAGATAAGAAGTTAATAATACATAATGAAAGCCTATAGGGCTAAGGATTTAGCTCAGTGGTTCTGGCGCCTGTCTCAAAAGCCCAAGGGCCTGAGTTCAATCCCCAGTAACAAAAAAAAAAAAAAAAAAAAAAAAAAAAAAAAAAAAAAAAAAAAAAAAGAAAGAACGAAAAAGAAATCCTACAACTAAATGGCAAGAAAACGACCCTATTAAAAAAATGAACAAAGTATATAGTAGCCATATATCCGATGAAACAGACAAATGGCCATGAATTTTATGAAAAGGCTCCTAACATCATTAATCATCCTGAAAATCCAAAGTGCAATGAGATGTCATCTTATACTTGTTAAGATATCATCTCACACCTACAAAGTGGTTTTAGAAATTCAAATAATGGTCCTATCACTACCCGATTAAAATCTTCCAGAATCTCTCTCCTGCTTTTAGGAATAAGACTGGTCTGTAGCAGGGCAAATACGACCTTTCATGATCTAGCTACATTTTCAGTTTTTCCTTTCTCAAACTCTCATCTGGAGTTCATACATTTGGTAGAAGAAAATTCTCTGTAGATCTAGTTGTTCAGTAACATACAACTTTTCATTGAGAGAGCATTTGTCTTATTTTAGTAGTGTGCCTAAGTCTACTAATCTGTAAGCCCCAGAGAGACTCTCTCCCAGGGAGGGAGGTCAAGTAGGTGTGAAGAGACGGTGAGCTCAACATGAAGTGGAAATAAACTGTCTAGGGGCCAGCTGATTCTCTGATCAAGGTGTCTGGGAGAGATTCCGGGAAGTGTGGGGTGGAAGGAGGAGGGGAGATACTGGGAAATGGGACAGGGCAGGTAGACTTGGCCTCTATTTATCCATTGGGTAAACTGTGCCAGATGGATTGCTGAGTATTACTACATCCTGGAAAACTGTGGGGAGACGATGAATCTTAGGTGACTTCCTGAAGGAAGAAATCTATGTGATAGAATTAAAAAGGAGTAGAGGTGGAAGTGAGGGTCTTATGCTAGAAAATGCTTACTGTGAATCCGGGCTATAGAAGTAGAGAGGCAAAGCAAGGACAAAAGAACCCAGTGGAATTGATTTTGGAGACACCCAGAGATGAAGAATGACACAGATGTGAAGAGGAGGAAACTGCTGGAAACTGGGATCTTTTGGGGAAGACTGTTATGAGATGGAGTTCTAAACAGGAGAAAGGGGCATACTTGCTTGGAGCTCTACCTTGTATATTTTTAGAAATTGGAGACAGTCCTAAAGTGCTGATGGGCCTGAATGGGGTCTGGGTCCTTGCCAACTTCCAGTCCTCCTGGCCCATTCCTTTAATCCCTGGAGGCACAAGGGAGTCAAGCCCTGATACATGCACTGCCAGTTCTTCATGGAAATGACTTGGACAAACAGGAGTTTTAAGTTTCTGCTAAGCAGGGGTTGGGAACAAGGTTGCTGCCCAGTGGGGCATGAAGGACACAGCATTCCTGTTCCTTGCTGAGATTCCAGGGACCTCAGGGGGTCACTGTGTCCTGAAATACTCCGAATGGCCACAGTTCCTGCCTGGCTACCTTCCTGCTTGTTCTCTTTTGGGTGCAGTATCATTTCCTACCTCTCTTCCTATAGGGAGGGGGTAACAAAGAATGTTCCAGGTGGATACATGGAAGAATTTAGGTTTATTAAGATTTCTGAGGGACTTGAAGGGGAAGTTGCTTAGGTGGTGTTGTAGTCAGGGTTTTGGTAAGGGAATACATTAAATACAGGACACAAAATTTATAGGATTATTTTACAATAATTACCCAAAAGAAGAAACACAGAGGAATGCAAGAGATGAACCACACACTAGAGGCCCAAAGAATCTAGTTGAGGGACTGGACTCCACAGCAGTGCCCCACACAAGTCCAGCTGAAATCCTAGAGTCCAAGGCAATGTCCTCCATGAATCCAGCCAATGGCCTAGATAGAGCCCATCGCAATGTCTTATGTTTGTCCATTTTGAGGTTCTCTGAAGGCCTGAGGCCAGTAGTGGAAGCCAGAAAACCTATGCTGGTGGGATAAAGGATTTGTGCCACCAAGCCGAGAGATCTACATTGGAGCCAGGAAGTGATACTCATGGTGAAGATCAGGGGTCTCCTGACAAAACATCAGCCATTCTTAGCGACAGTGAGGCCCTGAGCTCCTCTGGTGAGGACAGCCTCATTCACATCAGGAAAACGATCCACAGCAAGCGTCTCCTAGAAAATCAACAGCCTGCCATATTCCCCTCCAGGTCTCTTTTTATGGTGATTGGTAACAATCCTTAGGTGGATCATTCACACCCAGACCAAGCTGATTCAGTTCAGCTGGACATCACAAGTTGACCATTATTTAATCCACCACAGGTGGCTGGCATTCCACTTAGATTCATAAGACTGACAGGAAGCAAGGAGGAAAACTGGCTGTGTATGGTAGCTTGCTCTCTATATAGAGAAGCCAGAATGAATTCTTTTCTTTACTCTGGCTTTACATTTCTCTGTAAGTAGATAATCTTGCAGTATATACATGCTGTGATTGTGTATTTACAAACACAGCTATCTCAAGGCTGGAAGTTTCCTTGTTCTCCAGTCTTATTTCATTTCTTCTTTTAATGTATGAAAAAATTTTATGTAGGGCAAATCTAGCTCATTCCCCTCAACATCTGTGGGTCCACAGGGGCTTTACTCTTAGGACCATCTTTCCCTGTGAATCCTCTTTGGCAACAACTACCAGCTCCTTGGCACTTTGTTCCCTGCAGCCATCTCTGAACCTCTCCAGATGCAAGACTCAGTCCCCTCCCTTTTTTTCTAACCATGAGTACAACCACTATGAAGCTGCCATGTGACAGGCTCATGCCCAAGGTTTGAGTTGACATTACAGCATGACAAACAGTTTTATCTTGACTGTTAATCACCTGCAGCCCACGTTCATTGGCAACAGTTTGTTAGAGTTCCTCCCCATCCAACCTCCTCTTCAGGTCCACTCCCTGGACTTCCACTGCCCCCTGGCTCTTGTCTCTCTCCTTAGGTTGCTCTCCTTATCACCTTCATTGGTTTAAACTCTCATTTGTTTATGAAACATGCAGGCAATTTGTGCATATTGTCAGTTCCACTCTCCTTGTGTCTGGTGGCCATGCAGAATTTAGCTGTTGCTAGCAACAGACCTACCCAGAGGGACTCAGGGTATAGTGCTAAGCAAAAAGTAAGACAAAGCGCAGTAAAAAACTGAAAATTGTCAGTCTATACATAAAAGTTGTCATACTTCTAGATGACACAAGGCCCATAGTCAATTAGTTTATTATGGATGTTTCTTAACCTCTGGTATAGACAAGGCCACTAGGATTAGTGTGTGTGTGTGTGTGTGTGTGGTTTGGGATCTCTGTGTGCAGCATATGCATGTTGTGTATCAGTTTTGTCTGTGAGTGTGCACAAGTTGCTTATTGCATTTACTTTAATTTTCAGGACCAGCCTTAGGAGAAGTGTCCCATGTAGCAGGGATGTAAATAGGCAAGGCCTACAGTCAGGGGCTGCATCAAAGTATGGCCACTGCATGGTGTCCTGATGCTCTACTGCTTCTCCAAGTCTCTTTAGTGACATTGTGGGCTCAGGGCTGGAAGCTTTATGAATTGTCTGTCAAAGGGTGGGAAGCACCCAAGGAGACTCAGAAAAAGCTGCTCTTAGAAGGTCTGTGTTCTCACCACTGGCCACCCTCCTCCTCAGCTTGCTTTTTCTATGATCTTGGGAGATGAACTGTAAGGTAATATCAGTGCCAAAGTAAATACCAAGCAGGTGCTGGTCTAAATCCTGGGAAAACACTTGCCAAGAGCAAAGTAAACTCTCTCAGATAACAAGAGGTGGATGAACTGATTAAGGAACAGGTAAAGGTTAGGGGAGAAAAGGAATTAAAAGGAATATTCTTTTGACAAGGTGGCCTGAGCCTGTGTCATTGGCAAGCTCCTGGGTGACAGTGTGTAACAGAGTTATCAAGTGGGGAATAGATCAGGATCAAGGAGATTCCTGCCCATCATTTTGGGGGAGCTTCGGAGGCAGCCATTTGAGGAGGGTCCTCTAGTGTTAAAGACAAGGATTTGGGGTAGATTCCAGATTTCTGGGTGAAAATTTTGGGATTTCTCATCTCAAGGAATGTCTAAATGAATTAGCAGGAGGGAATTAGGAGAGGGGGTGAGCATAGAAACTAAGGATGGGCAGAGATATGACAGAGGTAGAGAAACACGCAAAAGAATACAAGAAGAAAGAGATCAACAGGGAGAAGGAGATTTCTGGGGAGACCAAAAGAGATAAAAAACAGAAAAACAAACAATAAAAAGAAGACACTGACAAACTTGCTGCTCTTCAATTTTGGGTTGATGGAGAGAAGACTGTGGTTACTCTGCTGGCCATATCCGGGAAAGCCTATGAAGTTCTCTGAGAATTAGCTTTATCTACCAAAAGCTGTGGGCTTCACCTGGCTAGAGGAGGGAAGCTGGGGTTTGGGGTGGTGAGAATCAGTCTTCTGAAGGACTTGTTCCTGATTCTCTATGTCCAGGAGGGAATGGTCTGAGGTTTCTGAGCAACACCTCCCCACTTCGACAACTGCCCTGTGAATGAGGGCAGCTTTGCAATAATTCTCCTTCACTGGAGGTGGGGTTGAGATGAGGCCCCAGTTGGATTTTGCTTCCCTTAGGGTTGGTGAGAGATAGCAAGGGATGTACAATGTACACCTGTTCTGTGGGCTGCCTCTACTTCTGTGCCTACCTCTGCCAGTCTGTACCATCTGGAATGTAAGGATGGATGCATTGTGTAAGGATGTAAGTGTAGTGCATTTAGTGGGCCTCTCCAGACTTGGGAGAGACAGATGCTGTGAAAGAACTTGAACAACTCCACCAACATCCCACTTGGAAGAGCTACGACTGGCCTGACTGACAGGCGAACAACTTGGGTCACAACCTGAACTTTAGCTTTAACTTATGAACAAAATTTTGAGTTGTGACCCAAATGCAGGCCACTTGTGCTTCCAGGTGGTCTCAGATACAGATTTAACCCTGAGGAATTCTGGAAGGAGCATTACAACATCCTTTCCTGTATGGGGTTAGTTGAGAACTCCTGGACCAATGTCTCTCTAAGGTCACTGAGATCTGCCTGTATTCAACAGAGAGATTTTGAAGGCTATGTAGAGGAGCCTGAGCCTTCAACTGATCAACTTGAGTTACAAACAGCCCTCAAGAATGAACTGAATTTGTAAGTCAAGGGTCCACAGTAGTAGTAAACAATAAAACTTTAAAAAAGATCACAGGGGCAATTGTGTGCCCCCCACCTGTGGGAGCAACAACAGAGACTGAACTCCAAACTCTAAGCTCATACCAGGCAAATACAGAAAAAAACTGAAGTAAAACAAAATGTCAATGCCAAAAACCGAAAACAAAACCACTGCCAAAAGGATAAAGATAAAAGCGTCTAACCCTAACCCTAGCCCTAACCCTAAGTTCAAGATTTAAACAGATTTATCCAGCGTTATGTAAGTGGCCCAAGTTGGTATGGAAATAAGTCAAATTACAAGGCTACCTATCAGGTAAAAAGTGACTCTTGGGTTACACACAGCCTACACTGGGTCCTGACAAATAACAAGCTAAGCTTGACTCCCATCTCAGGATGCCAAAAGAGAAAACAGCCTTCTGACTGCCCAGGTAGTTAAGTAATGAGGGCCCATTAGGAAAATATCTTAACTGATTGGTAAATTTACTTTAAATTCTGTGGTTTAAGTTAATATTTTTTGTCTGATCGATGTGCTTAGGACATTTCTTATAAACTGCTTTGGAATAATTCTTAAACTACAATTACAGGGTTAGCTTAATGTTCTGTTGGTTTCTGCATGGATTAAGATAATTTGTCATTCGAGGTCAAATAAAGCCTTAAAGGATTATCAGACCCATCTTTGCCCTTCTTTCTACTTTTTGCTGGTACAGAGACACTTTTTGCTGGTTCAAGTTTACTTAAATGTCTTTTCCAGCCAGCTATAATGATGAAAATGTAACATCTGTGTGTTAACTCAGAGATAAAAATGTACCAGGAACATTTTCAAGTCCAAGTGGCTACTACACTTGTTAAAAAGACAACCGTGAAAAAGACAAAAAATATATAAAAAAGTTTTAAGTATAAAAATATATTTTTGGTCCCAAAACTAGGAGATCCAAGTATGTCAAAAGGTTTGTGGGGGAAGATGCTTAAAAAAGAAAGAATATGCTTGGCTATTCTGTTTTTACTCTTGATAGTTTAGTTAGGCCAAGGATCTGTTCCCTTTAAACCTTTTTGTTGCTCAAATGGAGTGCAGAGGATATTTCTGGGCTGGATGATATCTGAAGTCAAGAGATTAAATGAAATCACCCTGGTCATGGGTGCAGACAGAGAAGAGGTCATGTGTGGTCAGGAAAATGGGAGGAATCAGTAAAGGAGATTGGATATCAAGAGCCAGCGAGGGATTAAAAGAGGTAAGGTAATGAGTTCTTGAGGGTACAGTGTTCCTGGGAGGCTGTGGTTACTTTTGTCATTACTGTGAGGGGTCAAGAGAGGCAAAGCAAGGAATGATCAATTAGATCAATTAGAAGGTGATTGATCATCTTGACAGAGTCTTTTCTGGGTACTTGTAGGGAGCATAAACCTGCTTGGAGTGAGTTCAAGAAAGGAAAGGGACAGGGTGATGAACTTCATATTGTGAAATGTCCTTCTACTACTAAGCAAGTAGAATCAGCACAGAGCACATCTTTCATTGCATTATTGGATATTCAAGAAGTCAAGGAATTCTCTGGGGTGTGTGGGGG
>NW_022900927.1:20879501-20902976 GCF_012274545.1 Fukomys damarensis
CCTTATAAACACCATGAGCTAAGGACAGCATGAGGAGTAGTGGGCTGCTTCCCCGGGCAAGAAGGTTCAAGGGCATGTGAAGGCTCAGGGTGCTCAGTTTAAACCATGTCTGCCCACACACCATTGTACCAAGGTCTCTCTCCTTCCCCATCACTGCCACAACTTCAGCAGAAGAGACCTGCAGGGTCAAACCTTTAACTGGTGTCCCAACTCTGGAAACCCCTGTCAGACTCTGCCCTTCCTCCAGTCCTTCAAGGTTGCCACCCAAGGTCTCCTGTTCTCCAGATATGTGCCCCATTGTATACTCACAGCCCCTGTCCCCCACCCCCATATCCAACTACGCACTATAAGAAGCCAGGCAACTCTGTATTATTTTCTAAGCACCACCGTTGCCATGGAAACAAAGTACCGAAGGTACCCGTCTCCTGATGCCTTCTTTCCCCACAACTGCTTCATTCCAACTCACCACTAGTGATGATAGTTCAAAGTATGGGTTACTAGAGTTTCAGTTCCCCATAGCAGGGAAGGCTATTCTGCCTTCTGCAGACCAAACACCACCCTGAGTGACCCTGGTAGGCTCCATGCACAAAACCTCATGACCACAGTAAGTACCTTGTAAAAATGTGTCTAGGACACCACAAAATTCTCCTGACATGGTGATAGGGCAGATGGTGAAGTGTTGGTAAGATAAGGTCTCCCTTCCCTCCTGTCCCCTCTTCCATCCATTAAGCTGATGAAAGCTGATAGGCTGTGGGTGGCACAGGGTGCCGCTCACCTGGTGCTGATTTTTCCAGTAGCATTAAAACTGTCAAGATGGGTGCAAGAATATTTAGATGAATGAACAGATGAATCACAGTAGGAGAATTTAGAAGATGACTAAAATTTACATTAAGAAGAAAAAAGGGGTCAGCTAATTTTGGAGTTGAATTACAGCTAAGCTTTGAAGTTTCTTAAAATTTCTATGGTCAAGAATCAATTTTTGAAGTTTTCAGTGCACTGCAAACCAATATATGTATCAGCTATCATTTTTGCTATAAATGTGAAACAAAAATGAAGTACAAAACATAAAGCCCAATGATTTATTAGATTCGGCAGACACAAAGTTACTGTCAAACTGACTCATCTCAGTTCCTGTATATGGCTGGCAGGATTGTGGTCCCTGAGAGGCCCACATCTCCAACTGTGAAATGTCTGGATATGGTGCTGCCGTACATGGCAAAGAGACTTTGCAGATGTGACTAAGGATCTCGACACAGAAGATCATTCTGGATTATCCAGGTGGACCCAAAGTCATCACATGGTCCTTAGGAGTGACAGAGATATGAGGAGGGAAGTAGAGGTTGGCCTGAGGTAAGCTGAGGAATAGCATCAACTCTAGAAACTGAAAAGACAGGGGTCAAGTCTCCTGTGTTCCACAAGGAAGACAGCCCTGTGACGTTTTGATTTTTAAGCTTAGATTTGACCTCCAGCACTATGCTATTTATGCCACTAAATTTGTGACATTCTGTTGCAGCTTCAGTAGAAAACTAAAACACTGTATTTACCTTATGAATACAGAATGTATTTTGCAGACTAGCACTGGTTTGAAGATCATACTTTTAAATAGAGCTATTTTAAAGAGCATATAATTTAATGTCATTTGAATTATTCTATATCGTAAAAGATGACAACTCCCTAATTAACTTTATAAGGCTTGGATAAGCTAACATCAAAATAATCATAAAAGAAATATAAAAATAAATCTGTAAAACCTTAACACAGAAGCAGCAAAATCAAAAGTAAACATATTGTCAAATAACATAGACCATTATATTAAAAGGATGGCATGCTATGGGTATACCAAGTAGGATATATCAATAAATGTACACAAGATTCTTTGTAGAAAATCTTATTAAGAAACATTTCAATATATTTTATCAGATTAACAAATAAAAGGAGAAGGATCATATTAATAGATTATTTCAACTTAATAGATTCTCCAAAGGCCATTATTATGTTGTTATAATTCTTAATTAAATTCTAGAAAAAAAGCCATTCTTAATTAAACTCTAAGAAAAAAAAAGAAGACAGGAAACCACAAAGTCATAGAGGCTATTTATCAAAAATCAGTAACAAGCATTGTATAAATGACAAAATACTCAAGCAGTTTCCATTTAAATTAGGAAAATATGGGTACTTGTCATCTCCACCATTATTCAATACTGTTTTGGAGGTTTCACCTAATATATTAGGTCAAAAAAGGAATTATCTGAATTAGCATGATAATAAGTCACCTTCATTTAAAGATGATAAGCTGATTAAATGATGAATCTCTAGAAATCCAACATAGTCTGCTATCAAAAACCTCTGAAAGAGCTATAAAATAAGTTGGGACTATGCTTGAATATAAGACAAATACAAAATGCCAATCGATCATTTTTGTAATATGGAAAAAATCCCCAGTTAGAATTAGAAATAAGAAAACGTACTCTTCCTCCAATGTCGGGGAAACTATACACTTCCAATGTTGGGGAAGTGCGTACACTTTGAAAGAAGAGGAATGAGAGAAGAGCACTGGTGTTTCAAAGGCGAAACCCACTCTGCAAGTATTAGTCATTCATTTATTCAGCAAATGCTTTTTGAGCATCTACAATGGGGAAGGCAATTTTATAAGCATTCATACATCTTTTAGGTGTTGAGGATACAGGAAAGGTAATAGGAAAGGCTAAGTCTCCGTCCTTTGGAAGTTGTAGGGTGGCTTTGACTCAGAAATGGACAAAGAGACATGCTCAGTGGCACCTAGCAGAGGGTCTCCTGCATGACAAAACTCTAATTAGAATTCAGTGGGGGCAATAATTACTTAGACCTGATATGAGAATAACTGGCTTTTCAGCAAGATGAAAATAGTTTCTTCCCTCATTTTATGTATAAAGTAGAGTACAGATGGCCTAAAAATCTAAAAACAAAAACAAAAAGTTTGGTGAATATTTAGAGAATATGAAAATAACTTGGGGGTAGAAAAGACCTTCTTAAGCAAATGACGAAAACAAGAGAAACTAAAAAAGAAAATATTTTTGATTACATACAAATGTATACGTTGTTCATGTCAAAATATACAAATAAATGTTAAAGGACAGAGACAGAACAAGAAATATATTTTACGATGCTTTTAATATTTGAAGCATTATTATCTTTTTTATATAGAGAATTTTTTATAACTTGACAAAAGAGGAAAAATGATAACGACAGTAAAATAGGTCAAGAATTCAGAAGGAGAAATCTGCTAAAGAGAAATACATATTGCCAACAAAAATAGAGAAGTCTTTTCCCTTTTTTAGGGAAATAAAAATTAAAGCACCAGTTAAAATATCCCTTTTCATTCATCTTGTTTGTTTGTTTGCTTTTTGAGACAGGGTCTCATTATGTAGTTGAGACTGACCTGGAACTCCCTGTGTAGCCCAGGCTGGTCTCGAACTCATAGAGATCCTCCTGCCTCAGCCTGCTGAGTGGTGGGATTACAGGGGTGCACCACGACGCCCGGCTCATTCATCTTGTTGACAAAACTTAGGAGACCAATAACACTGAGCATTGCCCAGTGTGGGACAGGCGTTCATGTCACAATCACTTTGGAAAATCATCTGATAGTAACTGCTAAAATTAAAAATGCATAAACTGTCTTGGTATTCCCAATCAAGGGACTTTATACTAAGAGAAATAAAAGCACGCATACCCAGGGATATAGAAAGTAGGATGTTAATCACAGACTTGTGGCAACAAAAACTGAAATATATTCAATTAAAAATGGAAAAAAAAACTAAAACCTTTTCAAGATGCCAGTGCGTCTATCAATAAGAGGACTGCCTCTCCTGACTAGGGTGAGTCCCGATACCAAACACAGTGCATCTGGTAAAAGAGTGCACTGGACCCTTAGAGTTAGCTGGAGGAATGCTTGCATCAAATTGTTATGTGAAAAAACAAGTCATAAGCACAGAGAACTCTTTGTTTCTGTATGTAAAACAAAACTAAAGAGCACATTTAAAAATATGATCTTAGGGAAAGGTGTGGAAAAACATATACAAAATCATTCACGTTCCATCAGGGGGCCGGGATGAGAGAATGAAGGAGAGTTGGCAATCTTAACCTCTTCCTGTCTCTGTGGAATTGCTTCATTACAAGAGAACCAGTTCCTCAAGGTCAGGATTTTTGTCTTGTTCTTTGCTATCACTCTAGTACCTAAAATGTAACAGGCGCACCGGATTTACTCAGTAAGACTTATTGAATAAATATTTATTAGCTTTTAATTAAGAAAAGCCTGGGATCAGACAATAGAGAGATTAGAGTAGAAGCAGGGTGACCCACAAGAGATGTGCAGATGGCTACAGCAGAAGGGAAGGCCGTCTTCCTAGAGGAGCAAGGGAAGCTTCAGGTCAGGACTCAACAAGGATGGGGAGAGTGAGCTGGCTGCAGGAGGTTAAAAAGGTGGGTAAGGGGAAAAAATGAGAATCAAGACTTGTCATGTGGAGGTACAAGAACCCAACAATGAATGTAACTGTACTGTATCCTTAAAATGTACCAATGAACTCAATTAAAGCTGGAAAAAAAAAGGTGGGTTATAAAGGTGGGTTACAGAGGGTGTCAGAGAGCAGCACCTCTCCCTGCTCCTCTCTGTTTCCTTACGGAGTGGCTGATTTAAGGATTTACTCACAGGTCAGTGAAGGGCTCAGCTGGCGTGAGAGGTCGTGGAGAGGCGGAAGGAGATCAGGTCTCTGCAATGGTCACAGAAACAGTTCTGCTCTAGGGAGGAACAAGGGACACTACAATCAGTCCTCAAGAAAAAACTCACTGCAGGTGCCAGGGGCTCTCCACCCACGCTCCCTAAACGAATGGTACCAGCAGGCGTCCTAAGCCTGGTGCCTGCAGTGTTCAGCCTAGCTTTTCATTTATTTATTTATTTTGTGGGGATTTATAAACATTTTGTATTTAATAAATGTAAAAATAATCATCATGTACCACTGAAGATATTTTCAAGCTTTCAAATGGGCACCTGTGCTTTAGTCTTCTAACAAGGTAGATTCAAAACTTAGCAGTTACTTTTGCAACGATAAGCCTTTTTAGTTTTTTGCATTCTATACCTACCTTCCCCAACATAGTAATTCCTTCCATAAATGAACAGCTTATATACAAATTGGTTTTCCAAGACCTCAGGGCGAATTTTAAACACAAAGATATCTGAATTTGAAGTGGACTCTTTGCCGTAGGTCTTTTGGATATAGTATATATCTACCACAGATCTTTCCATTTGAAGCTAAGGGAGAAATGTAATATATTTAAGCCAAAAAGGAAAATAAGAGATTAAAGTCAGTATTACAAACGTGCACTTTAGACTGAACTATTACTTTTTTTTTTTTTTGTACAACGGTATGGTTGACAGAGCAATACCAAAGTATTCAATACCTTTTTAAAATTCTCGCTTCTTTTTGGTACCGGGGATCAAACTCAAGTCCTTGTGCTTGCAAGGCAGGTGGCAGAACCACTGAGCTAAATCCCTGGCCCAGAATGCTCAGTTCTTACATTTTTTTTTCTTTTTTGTTGTTAGCACACATTTGCAGTCATTTTGGGGAATGGGTACATTGTACACAGTACAGTTTGTTTCTGTTTTTAGTTCCCGTCCTCTTCCCATCCACTTCCCTCCCTCTGCCTCTAAATTCCCCTTTCCAAGTTTCATTCACATTATTACTCTCAGCTCATATTTATGGCATATAGTTTATGTTTATTGAGGTTATTAGGTTCCTGTGCATGGCGTATCTTTTTGTTTTTTTAAATAGCAGAATGATACTGAATTGTGATATATTTAAGGTGATTATTATTACTATTTTTTGTACTAGGGATCAAACTTGAACTTGTGAGGCAGGCCGCGGAACCACTGAGCTAAATCCCAGCCTCTGCGTATCTTAATTTAATTGCTTCCCTTTCCTCCTTCCATTTCCTGGACACTTTTCTATTTGCAAGAGCTCTATCCCTTGTTTCCTTCTATCTCTCTGTGGCAGATTAATTAATGATCAATTTGAGTATGGATGCCCAGCGGAATGGAGTCAGCGTGGCCTGGGCATGGAAGAGCCTCCTAGGGATTATTGCTGGAATGGCATAAAAGGAGAATCCTAGGGGAAGATTGCTGACTTCCCAGGAGAAGCTTTGTTGTGGCTGGATTTTCTGATAGTAACTCCACTGTTCCCTTTATGGGGAGAGCTCAGGTTCTCACTGTCACTGGAGATGGCTGTTCCCTTCAGCGGACCTCTGAACATTTGTCTTGAACGTTGCTTCCTGACTCCAGTGCAGACCTTTCAGCCTTCTGGCACACATCCTTCACCCTGCTGGCGCAGACTTTCTAACTTCTACCACTAACCCTTGGGCCCTTCTATTGCAGATGGTAAATTAATTAGCCATCTTGTAGGCAGTTATATAGGGCTGGCCCTTGAGAAGCCAACATGGAGGACAACGCACACTGAAGGCCAGAATTGTAAAATGAGAGAAACTACTACTCTCTTGTGCTTCCCCTAGGGATAAATAGCAGTGAGTGATGTTCTAAATAGGTATCGATCACCTGGTTGGGGGGAAAGGTCTCAACCCAGCCTTTCCAGGAAATATCCCTGACCCACCCTTACTGAAAACCCTTATACGCTTGCTAAGTGACTTGTTCCCTCATTTGACTCCCATTTAATCAATAGTACCTGGGTGACCGTACTTGTAATCTTATTGGTTGGTCATGGTTTTGCCCCACCTCATGCCCACCTTGTAAATTTCCACTGTGTCTTACAGTTTTGTCCTACTTTGTACCTGCTTCACCACAAAAGTGTATAAAACATTTTTGAAAAGTGGGGTGAGTGGGCAACCCACTTTCCGGTCCCCCTTGTGTCTGTCTTAGACAGAAACTTTCTTTCCCTCAATAAAGTTTCCCTACTCTTAACCTGCATTGTTTAGAATTTATTCTTCAATTTTAGAGAACACAAACTCGCATTTCAGATATCTGGCAGGTTTGGGAGTTGCTTTTCTTCCCCCTATATCACTTCCAGTGCAGATCCTTGCTACAGACTTGCGTGAGACAGTGCTATGGGCTCTAGGGACCTTGGGCTGGACTTGCGAGGAACATTGCTGTGGGATCCTGGCCGTTGGCTGGATTCTTCTGCCTCTAGCATGCAGAAAAATCACTTGCAGTCTTCTACACATCACTTGTTGGGTGAATATTATAAAATTACCCTATAAATTATGTGTCCTGTATTAAATGTATTCCCTTGCAAACACTGACTACAACACCATCCTTTATTATTCTCTTTGTACTTTGCCTCTCTCAAATGAGAAATACCATATGGTGTTTAGGCTTGTGCAACTGATTTATTTCACTCAACATTGTATTTTCCAGACACATCTCAGATACAAATATCTCAAATTTATCTTTTTTTAAATAGCCAAGTAATCTGATTCTTCATTTAAAGCATAATGTTAGCACATACTTGAGGAAAGCTAGCATCATAAAAGGCCAAAAAGAACAAACGGGATGACTAGTCAAGAGTATAAAAAGATAAAAAAACCTCAAAATTATAATTCACCATCTTCAGAAAATGCTGACAGGATATGATGTTCATAAGTCAAGGGCTAATAACATACAGAAAGTTTTTGTATGTTAATAATTACTTATCACATAAGATCCTAATGAGATAATTGACAATGTGAAATAGGGAGAAAAGGGCTAAAGGTGTAGGGAAAGTGGGAAGGGTAGGGGAAAGGAAATAAGGAAAAGGAAAAAAATAGGAGAAAATGAAAAAATGGAAATAAAATGTTTGCAAATGGGGAGGGGAGGAGGGGGTGAAGGGAGGGCAGGGACGAAGGGAAAAAAACGAGACCCAAGACCTGTCATGTAAAGGTACAAGATCCCAATAATGAGTGTAACTGTACTGTATACCTAAAATGCACCAATAAACTCAATGAGGAAAAAAATAGTTACTTATCAAAAAAAAAGGTCCAAAAAATTAGAAGAAGATGAATTGTTGACCTGGGAATCCAAGGGTGTTCCCATAACACAGAAGATGGAAATGATGAGCCTAAAGATAAGGGACATGAAGGATGGGGCTGGGAGATCAAACACGCATATTTAAGAAGAAGTTAGTTGAGGAACACAGACTAGGAAGGAGGAGAAAAACTTTGCAAGTGAGATGTACTGTTACTTTTAATCAAAATTACCTACTGAGGGAAGCAGGGTGAAAATTCTTAGTTCTGAATTTTTAGGGCCAAAGAAAATAATGTGCAAGTTTTCAGAACAAATTACATGCAAACGAAATGCAGGTGAAATGGCTAAGATTCATCTACTCCATTAAATGTAGGCAAGTGAGCAGTTACTACTTGGTTCTGAGGAAGAACTAAGAACCTGAATTTCTGTCCTTAGAAAATATCATACAAGAATTAGGCAAAAATAAACATCTCTGGAAATGTATCATTCTTTTCTCATTTCTAAAGAAGTTATTTTCAGATTAAAAAAAAACTCAGGAAAGAAAATTATTGCAATTAGAGTAAGGAAACTATTATCACTTATAGTTAAATTTAATAAAAATTATCATTAACATTGTATCTCATACAACCATCAAGAATATATTTCTCTCATAAAAAATAGATGGCACAAAAATTTACCATAATTTGGAAGCAAAGTTTCACTAATATTTGGAAGACATGATTGGAAAAGACAGAACATTAAAAATGATACATTTCTCCCTTAAAGATAAACTATAACAATTAATTGCTGATAATTATTAGGAAATACTTCTTTAAGTAATGTTAAAAATTAAATGTAATATCTGGTGGGATGATCTGTAGCATACTGATTTCACTTGCCTATCTAATATCTTTTTTCCTCTTTAGAAATGGAATGAGGTGTTGGGCTGAGCTGAAAGAGCTTTTTTTCCAGTCACTCTCTTGGCGAGGTTTATACTAAATATATAGTCCTGTCTATGCGACCATGTCCTAATTTTATGTAAGTGGAAATCTCTAATGGAGCTCATTGGGCTGAGATGTACCCCTTTTTTTGCCCTCCCACCTTTCTTCCTGGGGCATGGAATTTAGGCTTGAGAGTGAGAGTCTTTCAGTCATCTTATGATTTTGAGGAAAAAAAAAAAAAGACTCTGAATGGTGCAGCAGAAAAAAGGTGGAGCCTGGGCTCCTGAGGGCAGTGGCTTTGTGGTCTTATGCCTGCGCTGCCATCTTCCAGATTTCTACATGGAAGAATATATGTTATTAGCTGTTCTTAAAGTTTCTGATTTCTTGATGGAAACAAGTACTGACTGATATGTAGACCCCTGAAATCCCTTGGAAAAACAAATAGAAACAGCAGCCTAAAACTCAGTGAATTGGTGGAAAGATCAGTGAGGGAAAAAAACAAAACAAAACAAAACAAAACAAAACAGAAAAACAAAAAAAAAAAGAAGAGAAAAGGTGCCCAAAACATGACAGATGTCAGAGTCAAAAAGGAAGATCCAAATAATGCTTTTTATAAGAGATGCACCAAAGAGAAATGGACACAGCAAGATTGTAAATAAATGGATGGATTTATATATTCAAAGTAAACCAAAACAAAGCAAGGTCAGTTATGGCAGTACAGTATGAGTTAAAGTAGAATCAAGGTCAAGATCTTTAAGTGGAACAAAGAATATTATTTTCTATAGAAAAATAGGTGCAATTTGCCAAGAGGCTAGAAGTCACGAACTTATACATCAAAAGTACCTTGAACAGAGACAAGCAAAACAAATTCTGTTAAAAATATAGGGGAAAAAATAATCATAGTAGGGGACATTTAAGATATCTCTCTTCGAGACTACAAAACAAACAAAAAATAAACCAAACAGAAACAACAGGGAAGATTGGAGTGTTGCTCTTTTGAACACAAAGAACAAAGAATTTTCAATTCCCAGGGGGCATTAAAACTGGGACACTGATCAATACTAGGCCCTGAAGAAAATCCCAATAAATCCCTAAGGTTTCAAATGTACAGGTCACATTTTCCAATCCAGTGCCATAGAATAGAATTAAAAAAAACCCCTGTGATTTAAAGAAAAAAATTAAACCGTTTGGAAATATTTATTTAAAAAAGGTTTTCTGAATATCTCTTGGTGAAAGGGAACAGTGAACATTTAATAGCTAGCTGGCTCTTTGGGAGTTGTCATCATGAGTGCTTCATACCTTAACATGGGGCTGTGGAGATTTCACCATTTTGAGTGATTTTTATTGCAAAAATGAGATTTATCAAGAGTAAATGAGCTGGGGGTGTAGCTCAGCAGCACAGCACCTACCTGGAAAGTGAGAGGTCCTGAGTTCTATCCCTGGTTAAAAACAAAAAAAGTAAACGGACAAAACATTTATCTTTAGAAACTATGCTATAAAACCAAATAAATCAATAAACAATAGGAGGGCTTTAATAGACATAAAGGCAGAAGTCATTTAAATAGAAAACTGCAGACAAAACAAAGTTTACAGGGGCCCCTCTTCCCTGGGAACCCCTGGCAGTGCACCCCCAGGAGCTCCAGAGGCAGTCTGAGCTCCTCAGGGCTGGGAGTGGGGTCCTTTGGCCTGTTTTGTTTCCAGACCCGGCTTCCTGTGAGGCTTCTGTTCTCTGGGACCCCTTTCTTGGCTTTCCTGAGCCTCCCTGTTTTTGACCTCTTCTTTTCCAATAGGTTTTATCCCAGCTGCTTTGGCAACACACAGGCTCAATTCATTCATGAAATCCGAGTTCAGATATCTCCCCACCCATGGCCACATTTTCTTCTTCCCAACTCTAGCACGGATATTTCCTTTGTGCCATTCTTGCATCCTCAGTGCCTTGGCTGCTTTGGCATCTCCACTCCCACCGTTATTCCGTTCCCTTTCCGCATGAGGTTTTGGATCCCAAACACTCATCTCCTGAAATGTAGACTCTCTGGCTTTTTTGTAGATATGACGAACCAGTTTCCCTCCTCTGTCTCCGTCATTCTCTTGGACAGAATCACAGCGAGCTCACTCACTAACTTCTTGAAAAATAGATTCTTAAGTCCTAGGGAGCATCAGGGGCCTGGGGAGTCATCAGGTCTTGGGGTGGGGTGGAGGATGATCCAGGAAAGTTTCATAGAGAAAGAGGCCCGAGGACTGGTTGGTGGGGGCTTGGCAACAGGGAAAGGGTGGCACTGCCTCAAGGAGAAGTGACAAGGTAAGGTTGTGAAGGGCTCAGAATATCACAATGGTCCCGTGAGACTAGATGGAAGAAGTACATGCTGAGCATACAGCATGGATGACACAGCCTCTCCTGCCCTCTTTTATGATCCCAGGAAGTCCATCTGACAAATGCATCCAGACGTCCTCCGACCTTGCCACATACTCTAACTCTCAAAAGCAGCAGAGAACCAGGCAAGCTTTCTAAAGAATATAGGTGGACTTGGAAGGAAAAGGACTTGGGGGAAATTATCCCATCCATGTCCTGCTCAGGAAGGAAGAGACTGAAATTGTCCTTCGTGCTCTTGTGTGCTCATGGAGTCCTGGCACAGAGGCTCGTCAACAAAGGACAGAGGAGGAGGCCTCCCTGTCTAGGGAATTCTCTGTGCCAGGCTCCAGGGTGGGAGGCCAGTGAGGAGATACAGACGCACTCTAGTCAGGCACCTGCTCTGGTACCCAAGGCCTCTTAGAAGCCTTTTGAGATTTCTTTCAGCTACACGTGCCACAGTCTGCTTTCCATCAACTGCTTGTCCAAGACAACCTGCTGATCTGGAATGTTCCCATCTCCACACCTTTTCTAGTTCCCTCCTCTGCCAGGAATACTCTTGTCAAAACATTACTTATTCTTAAGGCCCTGCATAAAAGCCACATCTGTTGTTTCTTCAACACTCCCTCCCCCAGCATTATTTTTTCCCTCTTGGCCCTCACTCATCTGTCCAGGGCTGTACCAAAGTCTGAAATTAGATATCCCCCCTTTCCCTCTCTCCCTCCCTACTTTCAATCCTCTCTCTGTTTCTTGCATGTGAGCCACGTGCCTCTCTTTTGGATACTGCTGCACGAGGGCAAGATATTTTCGTGCTCGATAATGGCACACAATAGCTATCCAACAGATATTTCTTGAAATGAATACGACTCTTGCTCACCTGTGTCTTGGGGCTACAGAAATACACAGAAAGTAGAACGGGCCGGAGCAGTGGGAGACAACTGTCAGGAGGGCTGGTGAGGAGGCAGGGAGCAGAAGGGCCCCCTATGGGTAATGGATAGAAAGCTGGGGGCATTCTCTTCTTGTGGTGACCTTGTAGACATGAAATTATTAATGATGGTTTGTATGATTCTTGTTCTTTATTTGTACACCTTTAGGCCAGAAATTGGGATAAAGACAGTGTGTGTGTGTGTGTGTGTGTGTGTGTGTGTGTGTGTGTGTAGAGGTGTGTGTGTGTGGGGGAGAGAATGAGAATGGAGTAGTATCGGAGAAGAAGTGGAAAGTCTGATTGATGCCTTGATTTTAGCCCCGAGTCCCATTTCAGATACGTGATTTCCAGAGCTGTAAGATTTATGTCATTGTAATTAAGCTGCAACAAATTAATAATTTGTAGTAATTCGCTGCGGCAGCTACACAAAGTACACACGAAGGCCGAGCTGTCTTGCAGCGCTTTCCCAAGGGTGATTCTTCCTCCAGTGCAAAACCCCAAGCGGTTCAGAACTTTGCGCTACAGTGGGAGCACAGTTCCTTTCCCTGGTGGATGTGGGCTGGGTCATGGCGGAGCCTGTCTGTAAACAATCAGAGGCTTGATTAGGACAGAGTGCTGCCAATGTCTCCTTCCCTTTCCCCGGGTCTGTTTGTGTGGCTCGGTGTCACCGGGTGATTCTTTGGACTTCAAACTCTCATTTTTCTTCTAACTCTCATTTTGACTTCAAACTCTCATCTGGATCTAACTTCTGGCAGCAGACCCTGGCTTTGTCCTTTACTGACTGTTCTCTCACAGAGTGATACTCTCCCTCCCAGGGCCTGAGCCTTCCACAGCGTATGCTCTGGGACGGGCTTCCCTCAAACTCTTGGCTCCTTATTTGCCTGGGAGAAACATTATATAAAGAATAATTATCTCATACGATATGTTTTTGTCGTATTCTCCATTTGGCCCTTTGGATACAGAGACTGCTTCGAGCTGGAGTGGAAGGGAAGGCAATGCATGATCAAGTCTGGCTTCAGTGTTGATTTTTGCAGCAAATTATTGGTCATAGCCTAAATGGACAGCAGAGGTCGCTGTTGGACAAACGTTCATGAATTGCTGCTCGATTTCATTTTTCATAATTCTTCGGTAGCTGTTTAAAACTGATTAGTTAATCCAGTTGGCGAAATAATTAAAACAAAAAAGAATAATGTATTTAATATTTATCACATACCCACTGCCAACTAAATTAAAATTTAATAGTATGTGTATTTAATTCTAAAAAAGAAACGAATAAAATATCAATTTAATCTTGACTCTTCTTTTACCCAGAACTAGCCACTATCATTACTTAGTGTTTGTCCTAATTTTCATGCTTTTCATCCTTAAACTACACAAATATGTATTCATTTGTATCATCAAGTATTGTTTTGCAGATTTAACATTTTATATAAATGGTCTCATACTTTTGTTTCCACCTGTTCCATCTGTGTTGTTTTTTTAAAGTTCCACACTATATGTCTGAGATTTGCCTTTGGTGCTAAATATATCCCTAATTCATTTATTTAGATTACTGTTCCATTAGAAAGATGACAGTCCATTTATTTATCTATTTCCTAGTTGTTGGACATTCGGTTTTCTATTTCTTTCATTAAAAAAATTGCAAGGATGGCTGGGCATGTTGGTACATGCCTGTCATCCCAGCAATCAGGAGCTGAGGCAGGAGGATCGCTGTGAGTTCGAGACCAACCCGGGCTACACAGTGAGTTCCAGGTCAGTCTCAACTACACAGTGAGACCCTGTCTCAAAAAACAAACAAATAAAAAAACAAAACACAAAAATTGCAAGGATATCATTGTTGCTGTCTCCTTGTGTATATGTGTTAGAGCTGGGGAGTTATGAGCATCTTCAACTTGCACACACATTGCCAAATTGTTTTCTAAAATGTTTGAACTGATCGTTCAGCAATAGCCGTGCCCACAGTATTTTTGATTTTTCTCATTGCTCCAGCACTTGACATTAACAGACTTAAAAATTTGCAAATATGATGACTAGTAAGACAATTTTTCACTTTTATTTAAATTCCTCTCATTAGTGAGGTTGAATTTCTTTTCATATGAAGCTAGTATTGAGCCTCATACTAAAAGTTAGGGTAGTTAGAAAAGAAAAAACCCAAACCCATTAAGATTAATCCTTCTTAGGAAGATTAGTATAAAACTCTCATTACTGTACACAACAATAAGAAATCAAATTCAGAGACAAATGAGGACAATACATGACTTGTGACCAAAGATGCTTCCTCCCAGGTTTATGGAGATACAATTAATAAAAATTACAAATATAGGGCTGGGGATTTGGCTCAGTGGTTGCGAGCTGCCTGCCTCACAAGTGCAAGGTCTGGAGTTTGATCCCTGATAGCAAAATAAGCAAAAAAAATTACAAGTATGTATTTAAAGTGGACCACATAATGATTTCTGTTATATATATATGCATGTATTGAAACACAATTTCCATAATCAATATCCATATCCATCACATCATGTAGATTTCTTTTTTTTTGGTACCAGGAATCAAACTTGGGTCCTTGTGCTTGTGAGGCAGGTGGCAGAACCACTGAGCTAAATCCCCGGCCCAAGAAGATTTCAAATATAAAATTTAATGCATCACAGAGCAAATAGAGAAATGCCATATGATCTTGATATGTCTGTAGTTGATATTTATAAAATAAAGTAAAAATTCACACTAAAACCAATTTCTAATAAAACTCTGCATACTTGGAATGGAATCAAATTATGTCAACATAATAGCAAGAAATTAAAATGTCCTAACATTTTAAAACTGTGACGTGCTCATAAATTGGATCAGTTACTAGATGACTGTGTGCCAGTTGTGGAACACCTGAACTAATGATAGCTTAAGCAGAGCAATGTTTATGATCTCACCTTCCTGAGATAAGACGGTTCTGGTCTAGGGTCAGTTCAGCGACCCAGTGGTGTCCCCAGAGAGTCGGTTTCCTTCCACTTCTGTGGTCCTGCATCTGCAGCACATGGTCACTGTCTTTGCTCATGCTGGCCAGCTGTTTCCGGCACTTCTGGACCATCCCACGAAGACACATTACTACCCCATTTAAGATCTTTTTTTCAGCTTCCATTGCACTCTATTTCAAGCTGGATTGGCAGCCAAGAGCATCCATTACATAAATTAATCAGAGAAAATTGAAGAATCTAACAGAAAATTATTGTAAACATGTAATTAAAAAAAATCCAAAGGCCAAAGAACTGAACACTGTTGAGCTTTACTTGTAAGAAAAGTGCAGATTGAAATGATTAAATATTACCTTTTACTTACTGACTGATAAAGATGAAAATTATAAACAAAATCAAACTTGAAGGGAGGTTTAGAGCAATTGGGAATACACTATATCAAATGATTGTAAATTTGCCGGTATATCTTAAGGACATTTTAAATGACATTTATTGGTATACCCAACAGTTCCATATTTGGGAATTTTTCCTGAGCAAACAGGCAAGATATAATTTTTCTGATTCTATTTGTAGTGGAATATTTCTGCCACAATGAGCACTCACCACAAAAACTTTACTTCTTCATTTCTTTAGCGATGGACACCAGCTTTTGTCCCAACTCTACGGCCACAAACAAGTTTGCTTGATAATCCTCATGTGTGTGGGGTTGGGATTAATCAGCTCTAGTGCGAATATGCATATAATATCACCCAGGACTGCCAGATTCCTTCTAGGATGACAGCTGATGAAATTTTCTTTGGGTAGTCTCATCAACGCAGAAATACCAATATTTAGTTTTATCCACTTTTTGGGGCCAAATTAATAGTAGCCAAGTGGAATTCAGATAACTAAAAAGTTAAGAATGTATTCATATACTTACTAATTATACATATTTCCCTTTAAGTGAATTATATATGCCTTGGCCATTTCTGTGTTTCTTGTTTTGCTTGTGTAATTGAAATCAGCTAAGGGTTGGAGATGTAGCTTGGTGGCCCTGCACCTGCTTAGCAAGTGCAAGGTCCTGAGTATCACAAAACAATGACAACAACAACGACAACACCCCAGCTATTTACTGAACTCAGAGATTTACTGAGTATTTCATTAGAGCTAGAGGAACAGTCTTCTAACTAATTCAATAGTTGGTCATGGTGGTGCCTGCCTGTAATCCCAGTTACTTGGGAGGCCGAGGCAGGAGAATCGTCACAAGCTCAAGACCAGGCTGAACAGCATAGTGAGACATTGTCTCAAAAAAGAAATTCAATTTTCACAATACCCTGATGAGGTAGGGGGCTACTATTTGCTGTCTTCCGATTACCGGTGAAATAGTGTAATCAGAAAGTTTAAATAAGGGATTCAAGAGCCCATGTTCAGTTGCGGAGCTGGGTTGTGTAAGTACTCTTCCCCATATCGGTTCTCTCTGTCAGTATGAGAACTTGAAATGTCACGGAGCTCGTGGCCTAACGGAGGACATTTCATGTCTCCGCCTCCCGTGTGGTTGTGGCATGTGGTTACGTGTGGTCAGTGTGAGGTAATGGAAGAGGTATTGCGCAACTTCTGAAAAGTTTGATTGAAGGAGCGGGAGGGGCCATCCCTCTTTGTTTCCTCCTCTCTGCTTGTAACATAGGCATCATAACTGAGGCTGCAAAGGCACCTTGGGCCATGAGGTGAAAAACGCATGGAGAGGGGGCGAGTGCAACAGGAGTGAAGGACCCTGGGCCCCGTATGTTGGCAAACTGGCCATGTAAGCTCTGGGTTTCCACAGAGAGAGACAGGAGGAAGGAGGAGGAGGAGAAGAGGAAGGAGGGAGAAAAACAGGGTCGGGGGAGGACAGGTCTAGAATATTTAAGCCACCCACTTAATTATTTCACGCTGAATCCAGCTCAAACTAACTCACATTTTGGTACCAGGAAATAGGAAGATGCTCCTGTCAGAAATGGAAATATGATATTGCTTTTGTGGTGACTGGAGGGCATCAAGGATCCAGATTTTGTGCCAGAAAGTCTGGTGACTCTTGTTAGGCAATGGAAGACATTTGAAAAAAAAAAAAGAAAAAAGACACAGTTAACTCACCTCATGCCTATGGAGGATGTGGTTTTTAGTGAAATGATGGTGAAACCATAGGACATTGGTGTGGATTGGCTGCTTCTTTGAACTTTCATCTTTGTTCTGGGAAAGAGAGGCATACACACTGGAGTTAGCAAGCAGACAGGTGGAGGCACAGCTCTCTGGGAGTTGCTTGCTGTCTGAGGCTTCTAATTCAAATTGACTGTATGTCTGGAATTTGGAGGCCTGCTGTTTGAAAAGATAAACACTACAACCACTCCAAATATGGAGCTACATGTGGTAGCTGTGAAAAGACCACCTAAGCAGGAGATAAAATTGCTGTCCAAGCCTTCACAGCACCTGTTATTATCTCTTGCCAGACACTAGGAGCCTAGTACAACAGCAAAGATCAGATTAAGGATGACACTTTTATGCTAAAACTATATTTTTTCCTTCTGAGGGCTTTAAAAAGCCATTAATTTTGTAGAGAGAGGTTTGGGCAGAACAGAAAGTACAGACCACAGCACCCAGACTTAAAAACTGTGAATATGTGCACAATTATGTGCAGTTCATTTGTGGAATATTTGTATGTGCGATGTGTGGAACTGCAAACAGATCATATCTGTACTAAGTTTTGAAGGAATTACATTGACAAATCACCAGCCTGGCTGAGTAAGCCCTTGATTATTCTACCCTAAAGTCCAGGCTTCCAAACCACAGTGCGGAGTTGTGCGCTCTGAGAAGGCAGAACTTTGCAAAGTCCACTTCTTCTTTGGCCATGGAAGATAGGACAAGGAAAAACAGTGAAAGGGGCATTAACTCCCAAAGGGCAGAACCAGGTGAATCCACATGGTCAAAATTAGGATAGTTGCTCTAAACCAAAGAAAAATGGAATTGTTGAACAGTTCGAAACTAGTGACTGCTGTGTAATTCTCTTGCTTCCTTGAACCAAACTGTAGATTTCATTGCAGATCTGTTTCTCACGCCTCACTCTCATGTTGGAGCAGATCTTGTAGTCTGAAGGTTGCCAGATCACTGAGTCAGATTTGCACTTTATGGAAAGAGCCCATCGCCCAGAGATCCTGGCAGTGATCTGCAAGCAGTGCCTGGTTCTCATTTTGCTCTTGTCTTTTCTTGAGAAGGGCATGCGTATCCTTAAGGAGAGGGAGGGTGTGTGGCTATTTGGGTTTCCCAAGACACAGATTATGTTAGAATGCCTCACTCTCATGTTGGAGCAGATCTTGTAGTCTGCAGGTTGCCAGATCACTGAGTCAGATTTGCACTTTATGGAAAGAGTCCATCGCCCAGAGATCCTGGCAGTGATCTGCAAGCAGTGCCTGGTTCTCGTTTTGCTCTTGTCTTTTCTTGAGAAGGGCATGGTATCCTTAAGGAGAGGGAGGGTGTGTGGCTATTTGGGTTTCCCAAGACACAGATTATGTTAGAGATGGCAACGAATCCCTGAACATCTATTCTTTCATTTGTCTTCAGTAAGAAGCCTCAACTGTTAGCTGGAAGCTGGGCTATTAGATTCTTTCTCAGCTGCCTCTTTGCTCACAAGACTACAGAAATTCTAGGCAGGAGTACATGACTGGGAGTAGTCAGCACCTCTGTGGAGCACTGTCTGAAGGTGGGAGAATGCAGATCCCCTTCTCTCCCCCTTTCTCCTTCCAGCTGGCTGAGTGAGGACGCCTTAGCTGGAAGTGGAAGAGGTAACAGAAACCAAGAGTGAACATAGAAAACCTGCGATGAGGCAAGTGAAGTACAAAGACGGAAGGAAGCTGGGTTACCGATCACTGTGGAGCCCCAGCATAGTCATTGCCTATGCTGATGTGAGAGAAAAATACATTTTCAGATCTAGTCTCAACTAGTACATTATGTCCCCCTAGATTTATATGATGGGGAAAAATGGAACATTTAACAAACGGCTAAACAAATAATACCCAAAGGCACCGACTTGAAGAGGAGGTAGAGTGGAAAGTAAGGATTTAAACACGCTTCGTGTGCAATTTGACTATCAAGAAATATAGCCGGAAATACAGTCTTCATTTCTCTTGGTGATCATTCTGTTAAGTAAATGCTCCTGCTGCTTTGCAAACTGACTGGGAGCTACACAGCAGTCCTGCATTCCTGACGTGGGCCCCATCCTTCCCTAGCCACTCACACTTCTCAAACACTTTCTCTAAGATATTTCTGATAATCAATCTTTTTCCAACATCAGGCATAAGTTGCATTTATAAACAGGCAAAATAAGTTGATTCATTGATTCAACATAAATAATTTGAATGCTATAGAAATGCTACATAAAGGTAAAATATTTAGAGCAAGTAGGAGTTATCAGCCCACTTGTACCATATAACAGTGGAGTACATGATACTGGCAACTTAATGATAGGTGTGTCTGTGTTCTATACATACTAAAATATGTGTGATGTAGTACTTAAATGGAATTATTATACTGCATTGAAAAGTGCAATATTTTTGATTTTGGTACTGGGGATCGAACTCGGGTCCTTGTGCTTGTGAGGCCGGCACTGGAACCACTGAGCTAAATCCCCAGCCCCAAAAGTGCTAAAAAGTAATATTTTAAACATGCCATAAACATTTCAAGTATATATGGAAATAAAGAAGCCATGTTATCCTGTGTCTCGAGTGAACTCTTACTCTGAAGGGTGGTATTTAAGGAAGTTGAGAGTTGAATCTTCTGGTAGGAATCCTGGTGGGTGGCTGTCCAGAGCTCTGTTCACATTGCCTTCTTCCCAGTCCCTTCCAGCTCCTTCCAGGCCTCAGGACCATGGCCAGGTCTCCAGTTCTCTGCTTTCATGTAACATAAGAGGGTACCACAGCCCTCAGGGGGAAATGATGCTTATTTTGGATTATACCATATGCTATGAAGATCTTCCCTGTGACTAGTGTGTCTCAGGAGTTCTGGAATATCAGGTGCCAGGGTTAAGCTTCAGTCAGAAAAGCAAATTTTGCAGTACTCTTCAATGTATTTGCTGGGTTTACTAGAGAGAGCCTGCAGGGGAGAGAGGGGCGGGGATGGGAGAGTAGAACCAGAAGAGGAGGAGAAGGGGGGTGTAACAACTTTCCTATTATTCTTTCCTTACTTCCACCAAGGTATACTTTTCCAAAAGTTAAAACAAGATAACCATGAATCTCATACAGTATTAGAATATGTAAAAGGCTTACTTAACTCATTCATAGGAGAAGCAGCAAGATAGAGACTGGTATATTTGTTCTATTAAAGAAAAATGTTAGAATAAGATTGAAAAATTAGAAGACTGACTCAACTTTTAAGCCTTTCTATTGGAAAGAAAATTTTGTAACTTGCCAGTCTTCTCCAAATCATCATCTAGCTTTACAGAATATGGATTAGACTAAAAAGTAAATAGCCCAATAATGCTCTATTGCCTAGGGCCACATATGGTGACCCATATGGGAGCTTGCTACACTCTGTCCTAGTATGTGGGCTCAAGGGAAGCTTTTTGGTCTGTTTCCTGGCTTAGATGACTTTTCTTGATATTTTCTTTCTTCTCCATTTCTAAACATCTTTGATTTCTTCCTTCCTTTTCCCTAAAGCTTTTAGTCCTTTATAACACTGTTCTGGGCTCTGTTCTGGCTCTGGGATACAGGGGTGAAAGATACTTGCAGACTACTGCTGCTTGCTCTCTCCACCTCTCAGCGGGATGACGGTGCCACCTCCCAGCCCAACCTGCTGTGAGAGGTGAGGGCGGGCCACTGTCACCTGATGCCTGCGGCCCGTCCTACTCAGAGTTGGTCCACTCTATGGTGTGACAGGGTGCTCAGACTGCTCTCGGTAGGGCTAAATGTCTGCTTCTCCTGGCAGACTGCCCCAGGGTGAGGGAGTGGGTGTATCATTTGCTGCTCCTGAGACAGAGCTACAGTGAGTAAGTAGGGTCCTTGAGCTGCACATAGATTTACCTAGATATTTACCCTTTTTTTTGTCTCTAGATTTAGAAGGCATTTAAAAATCTGCACATCATGTTTTGTGTTCACCGTTCACTCTTCTTCTGCCCTTTAACAGTCCCACCTCCTCAGAGTGAGTCCTTGTCCTTTAAAAAAAGCTAGTAATAGCTGTTATTTCATTTTGCTTGAACGTAATTACATGACAAAGAACTTCCAAAGCAACTCCTATGACAGATAGAAAAATAGTGACAGAGACTCATTATTTTCTTGTTCCCAGCCAGTAATTTTGTTAATTACACTGTGCTTTATTATTTTCTGAACAAACAACTGAAGGGCATGAACTAAGCATGCTGGTTGCAATTGCATGAGCTTCCTCCTTGCTTTTACAGTTCATAAATACAGCCATCCCTGGGACCTGTGGTGGGTGGGTTCCAGAACTCTCGTGGGTACCCAAATCCTTGGATGTTCAAATTGCTTGGATGAAATGAAGTCGTATTTGCATATAATCTGTGCATAGCCTCTCATATCATTTCTAGATTACTGCTAATACCCAACACAATGTAAATGCTATGCAAATGGTTGTTATATTGTCCTGCAATGTTTAGAAATAATGACAAGGAAGTAAACTGTGCCCGGTATAGATGTAATTTTTCCTGCCAAATATTTTCAATATGGGATGGCTGAATCTGTAGATACCAAACCAGTGGATCTGAAGGGCTGATGGTATTTCCACACCCAACTGCACTTTTTGTAAAAGGCCTAGAAACCTCTTTGAAAGCAAATGGAGAAGAGGAAGGTGAATTTATCACAAATCCACCTTGCTGTCCAGAGCTCTGATGTATAAGGTACTGAAACAAAATATTCAATAGAATCAGTAAAATATAACTCAGTAGGATATTTCCTAAGAGTAATACATTTGGGAAAATCTTAAAAATCCTTCTTCAACATCTGAAATAATTTTTAGTCCATAGTAAAAAGTCTGAAATTTCCCCCCAAAGTTTTTGACCCTCAAAACTAAAGCAGCAGCTCCTTGTTATTCTTGTAAGATCTGTAAGTTTGAAGTTTAGTGAGAAAAAATGTGCTTTTTCAATATTCTACAGTGTTTGCTCCGTCTACACAGTCTACACAGTGTCTACACAGTGTTTGCTCTGTTTTATACAAGCCTTTGTATCCTCAATTATGGCAGAACTGGTCCTAGGAGAAAAAAATAAACAAGTCTGATTTGTGTTTGAGCATAGATGTGTGTGATAAATACTTGAAACATAATTTATATGATTTTTCCATTTTTTTCTATTTTTGTGAATTTGAAGTGGAGAAATTGACATTCTGCTTTTAATTTATCCCTGTATGTTGGGAAGAATTTCCAAATAGGACTATTTTCATGTAAGGCTTATGGTCTAGGTGCAATTAACACAAAAATAACATGAAATTTAGTGATTTTTAAGGACAATTTTGTTTACCAGAAAGGATCTTGATACATCATTTTTATAAAGATTAATTTTGATTAGTTTCTCTTTGAATATTATTTCAAAATATTTGTAAATATTCATTGGCTCAAGAGGATATAATATTCTTTCTAAATACATGTAGCCAATATATTCTCTTTATATTTGTATTCATTGAAAATTCATGTATTGAGCAATTTAAAAGTTCTTAAGAATATTTTTTTTAGGTAAGTGAATGGATTATGTAATCATCAGGCCTGGCTATATCATGGTCTCTAAGGCTACTGTCAGGTTGATGATTCTCTAGAGAAGGGTTCGCGGAGCTCAGAGAGGCTGTTGCACTCGAATTTATGATTTACTAGAGAAAAGGGAGACAGCATAAAATCAGCAGAGGCAAAGGCGACGGTGTAGAGTTTGAGAGGAAGCTGACAGGGGCTTCCAGGCATCCTCTCCTCGTCGAAGGGAAAGGACAATACCAGTCTTCCCAGCAATGCTGCAAGACAATGTGGATGGAGTTGCCAACTGGAGGGATTCTCGGGAGCCCCGCTATTGGGGGTTGTCACCTAAGATGGAGCCCCCACACGACTGACTGAAGCTACTCAGCTGACAACTGCCCCTAGAAGTCAAACCTGCGCAGTGTGGTCCAGATACAGGCCTTCACCATGAACCGCGTCATTAGCCTAAACTCGGTACGGCTTGGGGTCCCAGGTACACAAAGACTTTTATTAGAAAGAATTTTCAAGGGTTGGGGGTTTGGCTCTGTGGTTCTGCTGCCTGCCTAGCAAGCACAAGAGCCCAAGTTCAATCCCTGGTACCAAAAAAAAAAAAAAAAAAAAAAAAAAAAAAAAAAAAAAAAAAAAAAAAAAAGTTTTTTTTTTTTTTTTTT
>NW_022900927.1:20903188-20925345 GCF_012274545.1 Fukomys damarensis
AAAGAAAGAAAAAAGAAAGAAAGAAAAAACCTTTTCTTTTTTTTTCTTTCCTAAAGGCTCAGAGCTGCTCAAAGGCCAGTCCTGCCTTGGAAATGTTCAGGGTTTGGACATCCCAACCCACTGGGCTGGTCCTTTACTGCACACTTTTAGAACTTTTTCAACAGACTGCATCTCAATATTGCAACCTGTTTATTTTACTGATGTTGTGTGGTGGCAAGTTACGTTGGTATTCATGAGATGATGTGGTTATTGGCCACGCAGAGGTTCAGAAATGCCAGAAGTCAGTGCTGAAGTAGAAAGGTAAAGATGGAGGCTGAAGCCCAAGTTTAAGAGCAGATTCAAAGACTGAGGAAGAGTTCTTGCTTTTTATAGATTTTACAGCTTTTATCTTCTCATGTTCTTTTGTCAACAGGTTCAGGCACAAAAGGAAAGATCTGTGTTTGGCCTTAGTAGAGGAAGAAAAACAAACCTCCTGCCCTTACAAATATCACATGCCAGTAAGGGAGATAGAACGATAACCCACTCAATATATAATTTGCATAGTATGTCAGATGGTCAGGTGCTTTGAATAAAAGCAGAATCAGATAAAATGCAATATTTTCCTTTATAATGGTGTGATTAAAAAAGAAGTTTCTGAGGAGATGGTATTTATTAAACGATTAAGGGCAAGGTTGTAGCTCAGAGATGGAACACTTATCTCACATGCAGGAGGCCCTCGGCTTGATCCCTGGCACTGAAGAAGGAAAAAAAAAAAAAAAAAAGTAGAGGAAGTGAGGGAGCGAGCCTACTGGTCTGGGAAAGGATGATCCAGTCAGAGATAGCGGTCAGTGGAAGCACCTGGGGCAGGTGTACCCGTCCTGTGTGAAGAACCACAGGAAGCCCCTGTTGCTGGGGAGAGGGGAGAAGGGGCAAAGTGAGAAGGGAAAAGACTGCAGAGTGGGTCTGGGGGGGACTGGGAGCTGCAGGAGGTTTGTAGAGCAGATTCTCCATAGGCCCAAAGTCATGATTAAGGACTTGGATGATGCAAAACTACACAGGAAAAGCCAGAAGAAATAGAGTCAGTGCTACTTCCTGGACCAGTTCTGTTTGTGCCCGTATTTTTTGTACACTTAAATGCTGAATCCAATCAAGCATCCTGGAATTTAGCCAGTTGTAACCTCCTAGCACAGCCTCTTCTAGTCAAGAGCACAGGAAGAGGAATGGGCACCGTCTTTGTTTTTTTCTCCTCATCCATTGAGTTAACAAACTTATGGTGAGCTCCTTGGAAGAGTATTAGGTAACATTTCTTCACTGCTTACTATGTGTGGCTCTAAACAATTTACATGCACGCAATAGGTTGATTCTCAAATATACTTTCTGAGTTAAATATTATCACTCCCCTTTTGAGGAAATTGAGGTCAAGAGATGTTAAATAACTTTTCCAAGATCTTTCTGTGGCCTGGATAGGATTCAAATGCAGGCAGTTTAACGTGTCCCCTTGGTTTATACCATTATATTAAAGGTAAAGTAATTGATGCTGTGAAAATGTCACACATGTATCCCCACTTGAAACCAAGCAAGTGACTACATATTCTTTTATGTTTCCAGAGAGTTTTATTGGTGTTAAAATGGAGAATAATGTTCCAACACAGTGCAGGATGAATTCTGAGAGCTGGTCTTAATTATTTTGCTTTTGGATAAGAGCTAATTTTGGTTACTGTACATTTTTCCAATGGTCACCAGGTGGCAGCATAACCCAATTTAACACCGTTCCAGTATCAACAGCTGGCTGAACAATTATTTTCCTCACAAAGTGCTGACTCTAAATTTGGTTTCCTGATCCCACAGAGAAATTAATTGTTAAGAATTTTTGTTTCTCTCAGTAATAGCCACATCAATCTTTTGTTGACTATGAAAGGGCTCCATTTGCACTTTTTTGCTTGGTTTATTTTTTCTTTTATTAATTGAGTTTATTGGTACATTTAAGGTATACAGTACAATTACGTTCATTATTGGGATCTTGTACCTTTACATGACAGGTCTTGGTTCTCATTTTTTCCCCTTGTCTGTGCCCTTCATTCACCCCCTCCTCCCCTCACCATTTACAAACACTTTATTTCCATTTTTTTCCTCTTTTCCCTTATTACCTTTCCTCTACCCTTCCCATTTCCCCTACACCTTTAGCCCCTTTCTTCCTATTTCACATGGTCAGTTATATCATTAGGATCTTATGTACTATTATAGTTTTTCACACCAGAGAAACTATTAGGTATTTACACATGTGTGACTTATTTATTTCACTTAGGAGTATATCCTCAATATGTATCCATTTTCCTATGAATGAATCTAATTTCTCATTCTTTATGGCTGAGTAGTATTCCATTTTATAGAAAAACCACATCTCCTTTATCCAGTTTCCAACTGATGGGCAAATGAGCTGTTTCCAAGTTTTAGCTATTACAAACTGTGCTGCTATAAACATGGGGGTGCGTACATCACTATGATATGATTCTTTTAATTCTTTTGGAAAGATACTCTGCAGAGGTATGGCTGGTTCAAATGGAACCTCTAGTCCCAGCTCTTTGACGTATCTTCATATTGATTTCCATAGTGGTTGTACCAGGCTGCACTCCCACCAACAATGGAAAAGGGTTCCTTTCTCCCTGCAACCCCGCCAACATTTGTTATTGATTGATTTATTGATAGCAGCCATTCTTTGTGGGGTGAGGTGGAATCTCAGTGTTGTTTTCATCTGCATCTCTCGAATAACCAGTGATATGGAACATTTTTTCATATATTTACTTGTTGCTTTTACTTCTTTGTCTGAGAAATGTCTGTTCATTTCAGATGCCCATTTATGAATTGGGTCTTTATATTTGGGGGGGCTGATTGTTTTGAGTTCTTTATATATTCTTGATAGTAGTCCTTTGTCTGAGAAGCAGCTGGTAAAAACTTTTTCCCACATTTTAGGTTGTCTCTTAGATCTGTTGATGGTTTCTTTTGCAGTACAGAAGCTTTTTAATAAGATGAGATCCCACTTGTTGATTCTTTGTGCTAGTTCCTGTGCTACTGAGGATTTGTTCAAAAAGTCTTTTCCTATGCCAATGTCTTCAAGCGTTCTGCCTAACTTATCTTCCAGCAAGTTTAGTGTTTCTGTTTTAATGTTTAGATCCTTAATCCACTTGGATTTTAATTTAGTGCATGGTGAAAGGTAAGGGTCCAGTTTTAATTTTTGGCAGGTTGAAATCCAGTTTTTCCAATACCATTTATTAAAGGGGCTCTCTTTCCTCCAGTGGGAACTGTCAGCTCCTTTGTTAAAGATGATGTAGCTGAGTACATCTGGATTTGTTTTTGTGTCTTCTAATCTGTTCCACTGATCCTCAGATCTGTTTCTTTGCCAGTACCATGCTGTTTTTAATCACAGTGGCTTTGTAGTATAGTTTCAAATTGGAAATTGTTATACCCTTTGCCATGTGTCTGTTGCCTAGGATGGCTTTTGCTATTCTAGGTCGCTTCTTGTTCCAAATGAATTTTTGGATTCTTTTTTCTAGTTCTGTGAAATATACTGTTGGAATTTCAGTTGGCATTGCATTGAATCTGTATAGCAGTTTTGATAGTATGGCCGTTTTCACTATGTTGATTCTTCCTACCCAGGAGCAGGGGATATCTTTCCATTTTCTTATACCCTCTTCGATCTCTTTTTTCAGAGTGCTGTAGTTTTCAGTGTAGAGGTTGTTTGCTTCCTTTTGTTAGATTGATTCCTAGATACTTCATTTATTTGGATGGAATTGTTTCCCCAATTTCTCTCTCAGTGACTCTGTTATTTGCATACAAGAAGGCTATTGATTTTTGGGTGTTGACCTTGTATCCTGCTACTCTGCTAAAAGTGTCAATTAAGTCTAGAAATCTTTTGGTAGAGTTTTTTGGGTCTTCAATGTAGAGTGTCATATCATCAGCAAATAATAACAGTTTAACTTCTTCCTTTCCTATCTTTATTGCTTTAATTTCTTTCTCTTGTCTAATTGCTATGGCTAATGTTTCCAGAACTATATTGAAGAGGAGTGGTGATAGTGGGCATCATTGTCTTGTTCCTGATTTTAACATGAAGGTTTTGAGTTTTTGGCCATTTAATATGATGATGACTGTTGGTTTTTCATAGATAGCCTTTATTAAGTTGAGATATAGATCGTCTATTCCAATTTTTTGCAGGGTTTTGAATGGGTGTTGAATTTTGTCAAATGCCTTTTCTGCATCTATTGAGAGGATCATATGATTTTTGTCCTTGAAGAGTTGTTTTTTACAGGCATGTGCCACCATGCCCTGCTGAAGAGTTGGTTTTTTGAAAGAATAAATAAAATTGATAAACCCTTAGCTAACCTTATCAAAAAAGGAAAGAAAAGGCTCAGATCCATGCAGTTAGGAATGAAAAAGGTGAAGTCACTACAGATCCAACAGAAATCCAGAGGATAATCAATACCTAGTTTGAGAACCTGTACTCTAACAAAATGGAAAACAGAGAAGAAATGGACAGATTTCTAGATACTTATGAATTACCAAAGTTGAAGGAAGAAGGTAAAAACATTTTAAACACCCCAATTATAATCAGTGAAATTGAAAATGTAATTAAAAACTTACCAACAAAGAAAAGCCCAGGTCCTGATGGATTCACTGCTGAATTTTACAAGACATTTAGAGAAGAACTACTGCCATTACTCTTCAAACTTTTCAATGAAATTAAAAGGGAAGCAATACTTCCAAACTCATTCCTGGAAGCAAGTATCACTTTGATTCCCAAACCAGGGAAAGATGCAACTAAAAGAGAGAACTACAGGCCAGTCTCCTTAATGAATATAGATGCAAAAACCCTTAATAAGATACTAGCAAACAGAATACAGAGTATCCTCAAGAAGATCATACATACTGACCAAGTCGGATTTATTCCAGGGATGCAAGGATGGTTCAACATACATAAGTCAATAAATGACTTAGGTTTTTGAGACAGAGTTTGGATGTGCAGTTCAGGCTCCTCACTATGTAGCCCAGCCTGGCTTTGAGCTCCAGGTGATCCTCCTGCCTCAGCCTCCCAAGTCCTGGGATTACAGATATGCACCTGGCTTCAATTTCATTTTTATCACCTATATCAAATGCTTGTTTAGGTGTTTATCTTGTTTAGCTTGTTAGATGAGATTAGCTGATTAGCTTGATTTGATCTTTCTACAGTGTATCCATATAAGGAAAAAATCACATTGCACCCCATAAATATATACAATTGTCATTTGTCAATTAAAAGAAACCTTGTTGAAACAAGGAATAAAATGTTTCATGCTTTAACGAATTGCATTTAAGGTGTCAGTATTATTACCTAGATCCATAGGGACTGATGGGGGGGGTCTTCCTTTTCCCCCTTAGGGTATATAGATTAAGCCTAAAATTCAGATTCATCTCCTTCCCCTTCGTTCTAGGAATACTGGCATCTGAAGCTTTCTCTGGGCACCAGCTTGGTGTCATGTCACCCTCAGTGGCAATTGCCTGTGCTACTCATTCCATGTCTCCTGTTCCTCAGACACCTGCAGGGTGTTTCAGCTTCTCCTATCTACTGCTGTTCTAAGAAGATTTTTTTCTCTTTTTCTTTTAAATGCCAGAAAAACCTGTGTATTCTGCCTGTCATCTAGGCAGGGTTCCTTAGGGAAACGAATCCACAAGGGAGTCAGAGGAGCAGAGCAGCCTGGCACAGTTCATGCTATGCCACATGTCGCACCTGCTGCCTCCCTGCTTTCTTGGTGTTACCAGGTTCTGGCTCTCTCTTGGCAACACCTGTACTCTTGTGGTCTCTCAAGGGAAGTTTGTTCCTGAGTTCACATTCCATGTTCAAACAAGGCTCTTTCTTTACCTAAACCAGTTTGCATTGTCTCAGCTTTCAGATTTCCTGGCACCCACTGAGGACTTTGGTTCTTGCTCACCATCAGCCATCCCCTCTGCTGGCAGCTCTGTCATCCTCTGGCACCCTGTCTTCTCTTTGTCCTTTCGGAGCCCTTTCACTCTCTCACTCTGGGAAGGCCCAAATCACAGCCATTTTGTACTCCACTGAACATTTTTTACAACCTGCTAGTAAGTAACCAGTTATTAAACGGTTACTGCTTTGGGTTGATTGAACTGATAACTATTCCGCATGTGGTTCCTAAGTTAGGGATATATAGTAAATGGGATTAAGCAATCTTAAAATGGGGGTAGTGCATATTATATGTATACAATTATAGACAATTTAACGGGACTAACTTTTGCATATTATTTCTGCGTATTGAATTCTGTGTGCCTGAGAACCAGCCTGTGACCAGGGAGTCCTGCCTATGTGACTCTGCCACTCTTCGTTCACAGTGATACTCCCCCCACTTTACAAAGAAAAACACAGTTCTCACCCCTACAGTACAGATGCAGTGCTGGATGCATGCATGACCCCCCCCCATCAGACTGAGGCAGCTATGTTAAGAATGTGAATGACGCCACTGAGCGAATAACCAATCATTGGGTGAGTTGAGAGGCACGTGATTCTTTGCCAGCTGATAGATCACTCATTCCTTGATAAAAGATGAGTATATGATATTTTTAAATGTAAAATTCAAGAGGAGTACAAATAATTGAACAAAATCCTGCAAATTTAAATTTATTTCTATCCAACTAAAATTTGTTTGAAACTATTTGAGCAATGCTCACAAAATAAAAATAGAAAGTAGAAGCAGTTTTGATGTTATCTTATATAATTAAATCATTTTCATCTTGGGATTCATTCACTAATTGGGAAAAAAGTTCCTTTGATCAGATGCCTCTCTAATGGTGTATTTGTGAGGATTTATAAGTTAGAGGTATGATTTGGATGACTAGCCAATAAATAAAATTATAGTAAGCAAATCTAGAAGTAAATTTTTTGCACTTGGAGCTTTAAAGCTATAGGAATTATAAGTAATATACATAATTTGTTACAAAAGAATATGATAAAATAATAAAATACTTTGAGGAACTGTGGCGGTGCAGCCATCACAACACGAACATACCTGAGTCGGGGAGTGAGGATTGAGAAAGGAAAGAACACTCAAGCCTGAGTGGAGACGAAGAGAAGTCTGATTTATTTCACAGAAACAGCTCCTTTTATAGGTTCACATCAACAGGAAGCTTTTAAGGGCACACAACAACAGAAAACACCAAGTAATTGTTTTTCAAAGACCGGATTTCCTGACTCTTACAGATAACAACAGATCTTCGGCTAACGAGCTTCCTGTTATGTCAGGGTCAAAGAATCAAAACAAGCTCAACAAACAGTTTCCTTGAAAAGTAGCAAATGTTGATGCCTTAATTATACAGGAAGAAGTTATTTTCCAAATGTCAAACTCCAGTGGGCCATGACTGGGCCCCGACAAAGAACTGAAAATATTAAGGTAAAAATCCGTGGGAGACTATAAATCCAAGTTCAAGGAGAAAAAGGAACTTTGTGAAACTTCTAACTTTAAAAATACCTTGCCTTTTAAAAATGACAGTGGGAGTAAAATTGCTATGGCATTTAGATTCCACTGGATAGTCAAGTAGCAGTTTTATTTAAAATGTCAGTATTGTAATGTGCTGGAAGTTGTATCACTTGCAACTATTTAAATTTAAATAATTTCTTTAAAGGCCTTAAATGTCAATTTAAAAATGTATCAGAGGCAATGTAGCTTTTCAAAATCCTTTGAGGGTTCTTGTGATTAAAATGTTTGGGGATCACAGGGCTGGACTGGGTGATACATCCTTTGACCCCGTCTTAAGTGCCTCCCTCCCTCCTTTGGCCAACGTTGAATTTTGGAGGTTGTGAGAATGGGATGAAGAATTTATGGCTACAAATATTAGAGGGGGAAGTGTCACTGTGAAGGTCTCCCCATTCCACCTACCTCCTAAAAAGCATGTCTTCATATTTTTTCTGAGATCTGACTAATCAGAGCAGCCCTCTTTCTCTCGGATAAAATGTGGCGTATTAGTTGAAGGTAGAAACATGCTAGGGGCTAAAATAAATGAGCCAGGGAATAACAAATTGGCATATTCATATATAGTTATAATTAAATATATTTCTTTTTAGAGGATGTCTTATGAAGATATTTTTAATCTGAATGGAATATATCTATATATCTATATATCTATAGATATATATATCAATGTAATTGACTATTATCTTATTATGGGGTGAGTTTGTAAATGTTTTACAGCATGTACATTATCAAATGGTAACTACTGAGTTGTAGCATATCTCATCCATGTTCACAACTTGAGCATGAGCCACTACATGGTGATGATATTGAACAACTACTATATTATTTGTTATGCTTTTTTTTTGGGGGGGGGAGGTGTTCTCTTTACCTAAGGATGTGAGAAATTGCCCAGAATTTTTCCTTTTTATTCTTACGTTAAGTGCATTTATCTTGAAGATGCTTGGTATTTAATTTGTTGGATTTTCTGACATTTTTGGATTGTTCTAAAACTGAGTGTTTGTCCAAGGGATTTATGGTATTATAGTTAGGTTAATAAGAAATAAATGAATATTTAAGACTGCTTGGGTGCTTATAAAGTCAAAGATTATAGTGTGTCCCATGGTTGTGGGCTCTCCCTGCTGTGCTGGGGGTTACGGAGAACTAGAAATTCTTTCTAAGGATGGACATTACTTATGCACAGCTGAACTAAATTAATAGTGGAAAAAGGGACATAACCACAGATACTGAAGAGATTAAAAATGTAATTAGTTGCACCAAGTCCCTGTAAGGAGAAGGGGTCCAGGAGATGCAGGGAGGGAGAGGAATGGAAGAGAAGAGCATTAAAAAAAAGAATTAAGATGTGTCTTGTACATGTAGCAACTCCCCATGATGAATGCAATCATTATTTACTGTAAATGTGAACCGAATAAAAGATATAATTAGTAATATGTCAGAAATAACTTCAGGATGATGAATTTAAAATTGGATGAAATGTATTTTTAGTAAATATAAATTAATAAAATAAACTAAAAAATAGGAAAACTCAATGGTGTTAGGTAAATAGAGTCAGTAAATAAAAATATTTCCATAAAAAGTAAGTCAGTATGCAAACAAATTACAACTGGAGGTTTTGCATGTAAAACATACCAATAATTTCAGGAATAAATAATCCTAAATGAGCACAGTTCTTTCAGGAAAATATAAAAGAAGAAAGATTATTTTATGAAAATAGCATAAACTTGATATGAAAAGTTTTTGAGGAAAATATAAGAAGAATTTATTGCAGACTAATCTTGTTTATGAAAAGGTGCAAAACTATTCAGTAGCAAACTAAATCCAACAATTGTTAAAGACAAAACACATCATCAGGAGAGCTGCATTTCTTCCTGGACATAAAAATTATTCTAAGAGGTCTGTTATTATAATTCACCATATTAAGATATGCGAAGAGAAAACACATATGACTATCTAACTAAATGCAGAAATAACATTGATATTGTTCAATGTCCATCCATCATTGAAAGTGTTAGGAAACAAAAGATAAAAAGGGACTTCTTAGCATAACATTAAGGTCATTTACAAATAACCTTCAAAAACATCATATTTGATTGTAAATTATGAATGCTTCTGTCTTAAAGTTAGGAGTAAATCAGAGAATGCTGAGGTCACTACTTTCGTTTAACACTGTACTAGAATTTTTAGCCTGAAAAAAGAAAAAGGAAGAAAGAGTTAAGTAGCTGGACAGAAATAAAAAAATGTCATCTGTGGCAGACTATTTAGAAAAACCCAAATAATAAATTTATTAAAATGTAATATCTCAATATCTGTATTTGTAAAATAGAGAGACTATTAATGTCAACTCTTTTTTCCCCTCCCAAAGTAGCATGCCCTGTATTGCCTCACAGCGTTGTACTTGACCTTCAGTTTCTCAGCTTTCCCTGCAGCCACGATGCAGAGTGTGAGCTGCGGTACTGATTTTAGGAACTTTCTCAAGTCCTCGCCTTGGAGATGAGCACTATGTGGAAACAGCCTTCACATAGCACGCGTTGCCTGCAGATGCATGTGGGTCACAAGGGGGCAGCACGTGTACAGTAGTACATTTTGCCGGCAGCGGTTATTCTTGCTACCAATTAAATTCTTAGCATTTAGGGCTTATTGGTTTTGTCCTTAGACGAGTCCTGTAGCAGAACTGTTGACATTGTTGCTGGAAACATAGACATTGCGTCGCCATCCTTTCTAGTGGTTTTTAAGAACCAACTGGTAGTCTTTATTAAGTTACTCTTCTCTTTAAATTGACCCTAGACTAGGCGATTTTGCAATAGGCATCTTGGCCGATACATAATTATTTCCATCCCTTGCATACCTTTATTTTACTTGGTTATAGTAATTTTATGTGGACAAGATCGCATTTATATTTTCAGCCAATTCTCCACAAATATTATTGTAACATTATTTGCTTTTCATTGTTATTTTCAAGTTTAACTTTGTGCTTAAGTATTAGTAATGTGTTTTTGATAAGATTAGGAGCCTCTGCACAGCATTTTCATGATTCATTGGCTGTAGTCTCAGCATAATTCACACATCTCTTTTTTGAAGATTAGAAACATAAATTAATATATAAACTCCCAAGATGGGAGGGTGGGTGGGTGTCCTTTACAACTTCAATAAAGCATTAAAACATGCTTTTGTTTTAACCCAAAGAGCCATCTGTTAGGTTATTAATATACTTGAAAAATGTTAGAGTCAATTTATAAAACTTAAAAACATAATGTGTCACTGTGCATCCAGTTTGGCCTGGATTCATGTATCCAGTTTGTTTATAATCTAAGGTTTATTCACTCATTTCAACATTAGAAAAAAATACAAAATGATGTAGTGTTAAATTAACAAAAAACCCTGGAAACGTCATATGCTGAGAGAGAATTGCTACTCACTCAGTATTGTAGCTGGGATTCCATATAGAATAGACTCACTCAGAAAGAGCTTGTGCTGTGTCTTCCCAAGCTAACAAATACTAGAGAGCGTGCAGCGTTCTGTCAGCCCACAGAGGGCTGCATCCACAGCTCTGAGCACATTCCACTCTAGCGCTCCAGGGAGCTCCTTCACACTTACATGAAAGGGTAAATAACTCTCTCCAACATGTGTATTTCCCTGCTTCAAGATTCAGGATTTTGGGCTGTGGGTGTAGTTCAGTTGCAGTGTTGGTGCACGTAATGTGCAAAGCCCTGAGTTTAATTCCCAGGTTCCAACTTCCACTAAATTACATATTATGGTAGGACACAGCTTTGGAATTATTCACAAATTATATTAAAATTTCTAATAACTAGGATTCTCTTGTTTATCAAGATGAGATCACCGGTTGAATCCCCATATTAATTTTTTGATCTTATTGAATTTATTGGTACTTTTTAAGTATACAATACAGTTACATTAATCATTGGGATCTTGTACCTTTACGTGACCGATCTTGGTTCTCATTTTTTCCCCATACCCCTGCCCTCTCTTCTCCCCTCTACCCATCCCTATTTACAAAGACTTTGTTTCCATATTTTCCTTTTCTCACACTTTTTCTTATCCCTTATCCTTCCCCCTGCCCATCCCACTTCCCCTACACCTTTAGCCCTTTTCTTCCTACTTCACATTCCCCATATTAATTTTAAACCAGTTTTAGAACCACCCCAAAACTATGTAAGGGTGTTTAAATTTCTTCTTTCCCCCTTACACCTACAGAGGATCTTTTTATTTTAGTATTAAATTTGTATATATTTGGTTTCTTGGTACTTAAAGATGAACAGGTCTCCATTTCCAAGATTGCTTGTACTTTTTGTATCATTCAGAATATTTGGCAGTTATATATTTATAGTAATATATCATTTATATATTCACAAACACATGCTTGCTTTTGCTGAGTCAATTTAGAAATTAATTTATCAATCTGGTCTTGATTGCAACACACACACATGTACCCACACACGTATTTGTATGGAAAACAAGAAGACCATGACTTGAGGATGTTTTCAGTTTATTGTTATGCTCACTTGAATGCCAATTTCAAATATTCCTATACTAATGCAACCAGAACTATGTCTGTGTAAATAATATAGCACAGGTAGGAAAGGTATTCTACTGGCTTACAATTCTAGTTGTCCAGCATGCAGTAGTATGAGGAAAGGTCTGGCCAATGAGAATTTTTAAAGACTGAATAACTGTCTTGTTTCCTTATAGTATTGTTATAGGCTTATTGAGTTTCTGAGCAGCATAAAATATTCCTTAGTTCTTCATTGTGGAACTGAAAAATTTCTATAAAATGTGATTATATGGATTCTGGTAAATGCAGCTGCCATTGAAGTATGGTATTTTCACAGGGGAGTTGTGGATCTTTCTCCATCACAAGAGTGCTGTTATTTACTCTGTATATGGCTTTTTTAGATTTATTATCTAAGTATCTTGCACTTCACACCATATATCAACCTGTACAGTAGTACTGTTAGGTCCCTTAATGGCCCTATCAGAGAGTTGAAATTCCTTATACTTTATCAGGTTATTTGTAAAAAAGAAAAAAAAACCCAAACCAAACAATGTAAAATATTTCAAAACTATTTCAGAGATCTTGTTAAAAATGCAGCCATTTGACAATGAAAGCAGAGATCTTCAGTTTTACCTAATTGTTGCACTGGCTATAAATGATAATATAAAATTAATTGTGCATTGTACATAGATTTATTGCTTAGCATAAAAGAGAACTATGCTTAGTGTTAGAGAATTGACCAACAAAACTTATTTCAGGTGGAAGGAAGAAAGTAGACTGCTGAATATGTGGAGATTTATATTAAATTGCAAAGAATTTTCCTAGTTCTGTAATTTTTTTGGCTACCACATGTGGGATGAATATACTATGATATACCTGTTTTACACCTTTCCCACCCTCTCCTCAATATTATGAATTTTTTTTGCCATGACTTTCCCTGAAGGGCTGAAATTAGCCTAATATCGACAAATAGTTTCTGGGAAAGGATGGAATGTCAGGAACTGAAGCAAAGTCACCATTGCCCAGGAAATCCTATCCAATTATTTCCCACAAATTCCTGCTCACAGAAAAGCTTTGCCTTAGCTTCAGTGAATAGTTTGGCTACAGAAACGAACCAGCAAAAGCTTGATGAAAATCAGTTAGAAAAGTCTGAAGCAGGTAGATTTAAAAAGCAGATGCCTCATTCTAATAGCTCATTGTAGAAGTGCATGGACATCATGCGTGGCTCACAAGGTCAAATTTCAAGGAGGACTAATAATTACATCAAGAATCACCTATTCAGAAGCTGAGTTAGAGCAAATAAAACTGGTGTCCAAAACAAACCAACAGAGAGTCAATGATTAAAATAAAATTTGTTTACAGAGACTTTGACTTCAGGCCACTAGAAATAGTAACATTTCTGTCCCAGAATAATGTATCCCATGAATGTTTATAGCTATTTCATTCCATTCTGATCATTTCCTTAACCTAGACTCTTTGATTTCCTGTGATTTCTAGTTAAGCCAGTTTTCTGGTTCTTATATTATATAACTGAAGTTTTATTCTTTACACTCTCCATGAGGCCCAGGGAATTATCAAATACTCTTTAACACTTAAAAATTGCTTTTGTCTGGTATATTTTTTTATTTCCTTCACAATATATTTTTATTAATTATATCGTGTAACCATGTACTTCAAAATCCAATGCTGCCTTCAGACTTCCACTCACTGACTACTTAGAATCTATCCGTGGCAACCAAAAGCTCAGGAAAACATCCCTGCTTATATGTTCCATCTAGTGTGACATATTCTAGTGGGAACTAATGGGTACTGTACTAATGGGTACAGTAATGGGTTACTGTTTAAACTCTATTTTTCCGTCATTTTTAACTCAGCGCTATTATTTGTGATTTACTCATTCTGATACACCAGCTGAAATTTATTCATGTTCATGTTTTATTATATTCCATTCTGTTAATACTTCACAACTTTGGTGAACTTTCATATGGTTTTCTGACAATATTAAATTAATGTGAGAATCTTCTTGTACATCTGTTTTTACAGGTGTCTTGGTTTGGTGATAGAGTACCACAACTGCAACACTGCTGGTTGTACAGGATAGGACTGATTTACAGGTGCACTGTGAAGAAAACTCTGTCCTATGTCATACTTAGATTTCTGACATAGATAAATTATATGACCAGTTTTCTCTAACTTCAGCTTATAGCTAATAAGCAATGAAAGAATTATGGGTTAGCTTCAAGTTGCATGGAAGAAAACAAATGATTTTAATGGACAGAGAAAGGAAAGATTTGAGCCTGGTTAATAGATGCTCTGAGAAATGTTCAGAAATTGGCTCACGGTGTATTGATTAAATTTTATGGTTCCTTTCCATAGGTGCTCAAAAGCAGTCTTAGGAAAATACACATTTCCACTATCCAATTTCTGTGAAAATGAAAATAACCACAAAACAGATTCAGCACTGTATTGTCTCAGAAAAAAACTAGGACATTAAGCATCATGTCTTTGACATGCCCTTGTGCCCTCCCAAGACTCTTGCCAAATGAAGGAGACATTATAAGCATGCCCAAACTGGGCTTTTGTGATACGTATTACAGAAATATACTAAAAACGGAGCAAAGTAGTATTATCTATAAAGACAGCCTGCCTTTCTCCTATATGCTAAGGCATGTTTTCTTTTTTTGGAACACTGGTCATAAAATACAATAAAATAATAAAGCAAGCTGCTAGCAAGCTTATGCTGTCTAATATTTAAGTCTCCCAGTCTACAGTGGCAGGGTATGGAGCCGAGCACTGTGGAGAGAAAAAGTGCTACAGTCTAGCTGGCTGCCACTGGATGATTTGAGTACTTTCTGGGAGTTGACCTGTGTGTGGCCTGCTATCACAGGCCTTCTGGCAGTTTCCTGTCCAGTTCACCACCCTCAGACCTTGTGGGCAATCTTCTTGTCCAGCCTGTCGCTACTGGGCCCTTTCCTGTCAGGAACCCCAGCCCTTGTAAAACCTATCCCTTCTATATCCATTAATAATTATTAAAAATATTGCCTCTGGGTCTTTTTTGTGCAGTTCCACACACACTAGGGCCGTGAACAGAGACATTTTTGTTTGTCTGTTTGTTTTCTGGTACCCGGGATTGAACTCCGGTCCTTGTGTTTGCAAAGCAGGCAGTGGAACCACTGAGCTAAATCCCTGGCCTCAAGGACATTTTTGTGTATGGAGTATATATGGTGTTAGAATTGATTCTGATGGCTCTGGAGAAGTCATTGAGCTTTGCTTGGTTCCACTTTGAGGGGCAGCCTTAGCTCCATCATGGGGTAATTGCCTACTTAGAGGGATATGCCATTGTTGGGTGAACTGTCTCTGAGGCTCAGCTTTCCCTGAAATTTGAGGTGACTGCAGGTTTAGAACAATGACTGGAGACTTCTAGGTGCTATTCCAGGGCATCAGGAATAGGATGTTCTAAAGACTGGCAATTAAATATTCTTGCAAATCCTGGAAATACTTTAGTTTCTCTTACTTTGGTGTACTAAGTCCTGAAGGCAATTGAGCTAGGTTAAATAAATTAAGGGCTGATGAGCCTTATGTGACCAGTTTTTAGACAGCTGCTCCTTAAATTAATATGCTTATGTGCAGGGCTAAGCAGGCACTTCCCCTGAAGTTTTAAGGTAGTAGAGAAGATAAATATAAAATGAGGCAGAGATGCCAAGCTTTATCCTGCTTTTAGTTACCCACTGAACATCTGTAGGCCCAGCCTCTGAGACCTTGTTATAATGTGAATTATGTTTTCTTCAATGAAATCGTTTCTAATTCCTGTGTATGCTGATGTATTGAGCCTACAGAGTACACTTAATAAAGGAAATTTAGAGGAAGATGGGGCGGGAGATAAGCATTGTAGTTTGTGCAGGATTTTTGCAACTGAGAGCATAGCTTTAGATGATATAGATGAGGAAGTAACCTTTTTGTCTTTCTGTGATGCAAAGTGAGATAATTGGGTTAAGTTCCCTTAAAAGTAGAAAGTGATGATATGTTCTATATATATATATAAAAAAAAAATATATGAATAGTCAAAGTTAACCTCACTTAGTTATTTCCCTAGTCTCTCTATTTCTTTAAAACTAGTTATTAGAGCCAACTAGAGATTTAACACCAATATAGAACAGTAGAGATTCAATTTTGGAAATATGCTACTCTGCTTCCTTTCCTTTCTAGACATCTTGTGGAACAATTTCCTGCAGAGAAGAACTGCTGAGATATCTGACTCTGGCAAGTTTCATATTTTTTTTTCATTGAGTTTAATGGTACTTTTTAAGTATACAGCACAGTTACATTCATCATTGGGATCTTGTACCTTTACATGATGGGTCTTGGTTCTCATTTTTTCCCCATTCCCCTGCCCTTCCTCCCCCCTACCATTTACAAAGACTTTGTTTCCACTTTTTCCTTTTCTGATATTTTTTCTTTTCCCTTATTTCCTTTCTCCTACCCTTCCCACATCCCCTACACCTTTAGCCCTTTTCTTCCTATTTCACATTGTCAGTTATGCAATTTGGATCTTATTTTGTTTTTCACACCAGAGAAACTATTTGGTATTTACACATGTGTGTCTTATTTATTTCACTTCAGAGTACGGCCTCCATATGCACCCATTTTCCTATGAATGACTCTAGTTTCTTATTGTTTAAGGCTGAGTAGTACTCATTGTAAGGTGTGAGATGATGAGAAATCAAACCTGAATGAGGTCAGTTTGAATAATACAACACTAAATAGGCAGATGCTTCAAAAGAGTGCAGTGTGTGGTCATTGAAGAGATTCAAATGAAAACAATGCTGAGATTCCACCTCACCCCAGTAAGAATGGCTGCTATCAAGAATTCAGCCAATAACAAATGCTGGTGGGGTTGTGGGGAGAAAGGAATCCTTCTCCATTGTTGGTGGGAGTGCAGACTGGTGCAATCACCATGGAAATCAATATGGAGACACCTCAGAAACTAGGATTAGATGTCCTATGTGACCCAGCTATTCTTCCACTGGGTATCTTCCCAAAAGAATTAAAAGAATCATACCACAGTGATATATGTGCGCCCATGTTAATAGTGGCACAGTTCGTAATAGCTAAAACTTGGAAACAACTCATTTGCCCATCATCTGGAGACTGGGTAAAGAAAACTGTGTGTGTGTTTTTAAATAAAATGGATTACTACTCAGCCACAAAGAATGAGAAATCAGAGTCATTTATAGCTAAAAGGATGCATATTGAGGACGTATTCTTAAGTGAAATAAATGGGACACACATGTGTAAATACCAGATAGCATCTCTGGTACAAGAAACTGAAAGTGAAAATAAGGATTAAAGTGAATAATTGATAATGTGAAATAGGAAGAAAAGGTACTAAGGGGTAGGGGAATTGAGGGGCATAGGAGAAAGGAAAAGGAAAATATATGAGAAAAGAAATAAATGGAAATAAAGCTTTTGCAAATTGGGAGGGCTGCAGGGTGGGCAGGAGAATGGGGAAAAATAATAACCAAGATACATCATGTAAAGGTACAAGCTCCCAGTGATTAATGTAAATGTATTGTATACCTAAAATGTACCAATAAAAAAATTTAAGAGGAAAAAAAGAGCGCAGTGTATAAGATAAAACCCAAAATATCAGACAAATCAGAAGTTCTTTTACACTCAAATAAACCATGTTCTTAAAAAAGTTTTGGCTGGATGTGGTGGCGCATGCCTGTAATCCCAGCACTTGGAAGGCTGAGGCAGGAGGATGGCTGTGAGTTTGAGACAAGCCTGGGTTCCAAAGTGAGTTCCAGATCAGTCTCAACTACATAGTGAGATCCTGTCTCAAAAAACAAAGCAAAAACAAAAAAAGTCACATTTTTCTTTTTTTAATTTTTATTTTTATTAGTACATGTTTCTGTATATATAGTGATCACATTCTTCATGAGAATTTGGTCCATGTACATAACACACCTCAATTATTTTTCATTTGTATTATGATTCTAAGTCCTCAAGACTGCCTGGTGGTAGATAGTACATTTCTATGCATGAAGATGTTTTGAATTATGCTTTCTGTAAAAGGTTAAGTGCATGGAAGAGTAAAATACTTCCCCAAATATATTTCTTTGGCACATGTGCAGTTGGTTATTCAGGGAAACTGCAGAGCAGACAGACACAGAACCTGCTCTGAAGGGCTGTGGTTGTGTAAAAAGAAGTTTCCCTTGATCTACCTTAGTGAACAGCGGATGTGGGCAGAAACCTCTTCTAGTTGATGACTCCCCTTCTGCTAGGGAAGATCTTTTCCCAGGAGGACACTGGGGGCCTGAAGCCTGGCTCACACAGAGAAGGCCACAGGGGGCTGTCACTGGGAGACTCCATCTCCATTGGGTGACAGCCCCTGCTGGCTGTCACCTCTTCCCCTCTATCCCAGGAAGAGGATATACAGATATGTAGCCTACACCTGGCTTTTGTGTAATAACTTTTCCTCATGTGACGCAATTGTGAACCACAATGAATTTTTAACATCATTATCGTCTGCCGATCTTGATCAATTGCTGGTTTATTTCAGAGACTTAATGAGGGGGGTGGAAAGGGATGTATCCATTGCCCATTTAACAATTTGGGGAGGAATTTAAGGAAAGAGGAAGAGTTGAAAAGAAAGAGGAGATCCAGGAGATCAAGGCATTTAAATATTGATTTCTTCATGGTCAGGTATCAGTTTTATTCACTAAATGTTTGAAAAAGGAAAGAATAGGTCTTGGGAGCTGCAAGGAACAACAAAATATTAGAAGCTTCTTTTTTTCAAAAATAGTCTTTTTTTGAGACTGCAGTAGGACATTTACACTATTTGTGTTTCTTGTTTTGAGTTTTGCGGAAATTAGTCAGAACATTTTCACAACATTTCAGAACATTTTCTTTACCAACCAATCTAGTTCATGCTGACCTTTAGGTTTTGCTACACAAAGTCACCCACTTAAACTGTAACAATAAAAACAGCCAAAACAATAGGAGTGGATCAAATCAAGTGATCCTTTTTTGGTGGTGCCAGGGATCAAACTCAGGGCCTCACACCTGCTAGGCAAGTGTCCTCTCTCTGACCTACAGCTCCAGCTCAAGTAACATCTTGAATTAATGCTGGCGTTCTGAGTTAAGTATGTCCATGTGAATGTGCCAACTGTCAACATCATGCTCCTGCAATGTGTTCCCAGGCAATCTGGGTGAGATAGTGCATAGAAGATAGAAATCGTCCTTCACGTTCTATTGAGTTTTGAGAGTTTTCCTGGAATTGCTTTCTAAAATTGTCTTAGTTACTTTTCTTGTTGCTGAGACACAATACCTGACACAAGTTAAAGGAGGAGAGGTTGATTTCAGCTCACAGTCTGTAGAGTTTTCACTCTATAGTCACCTGGCTCTAAGGTAGCATGGCCAGGCAGAGGGGCATCACCCAGGAGAAACGGTTCATGGCATGGCAGGCAGAAGGCAGTGAGCCTGTCCTCCATCTGTCCCTGGATGCCATCATCCAGGCTACAAGCCTATTGGTGGGTGCCAGCCACACCCAGGATGGGCCTTCCCATTAGCCACACCCAAAACTGCTAAACCAATCAGTGGACTAATTTAGTTACCCTCAATCCATATTCACACACCTTTAGTTCAGATTCACACACTCCAGATACAGCCACCTACTGAAAGCTCTACCTGTGAACACACGAGGCTTCAGGGGAACATCTAGTTACAAGCCATATATGCATCATAGAAATCACATGTGTACTTGCACACACTGTAAGTACAAACATATAAGCATATGACTGTATCCACATGTCTGCGTACACACACATATATAGAACTGTATGGTTCATGTACCTTAACTTTTGCTCCCTGAGAGCCACTTTCATCCACCTTTTTATGACAGCTACTCCTGTGCTCTGTCCTGCCATTGGCACCATCTCGTCAGCTCACTAGTAAATCACAGACACCTTGACTTGGAAGTCAGGCTGCTCAATCCATGGTTTCCTAGGGAAAGTCTCCAACTGAAAGTCCTTTGAGTTTTTTTGTTACAAAATTTTGAAAGAATTATTATGCCCTGAATAAAGCTGGGACAGAAATTTTTTTCTTCCATTTTTTGACACCTCAAACAACTGGATACCTGGATAGAATGGATTCTGGGCTTGGCAAATGTCTCACCGAGCCTTCCTTTTGCCTTTGGAAAGTCTTTCTCTGACCTACACTTTGTCATCCAACCTGGATCTAGAACACAGCGTTCCATGATTTCTGTAACTCAGACAGGCAATACTACAATTGCTTCAGTTTTCCCATATTCTGCACTTCAGTGTTCCTGAACTTCACCTTGGATGGTGTTGGATCTGTCCTTTCCTCCTGGAATCTTACTTGAGAGACACCTCATGAGGATTTCCCTGCTCCCCTCCACTTCAGTGTCCCTGTCCTCCAAATACTAACATTTCTGTTAGATTTTAAAATACACATCTCCCTAGCCTTTGCTTTCAGGCATAAGGACGTAATCAACAGGCAAGAAACAGCTGACCATGCTACATATTTCTTCTTATGTTCTTTGTATGAAATATTTTCAAATGCACTCAGTGGAAGTAGAGAGACTGCACACATGGGACTATCCTCTTTACAGTGCATCCTGTTCTTGGAGATGAATGGGAGAAAGCACTGGTGGTCATTGAGAAAGTCCATGGGGGTGGGTGTGAGGAAGCCCAAAGATAAACTTACAATTACATAAACTGGTGGTCGTTCAACAATAACTTCCTCCAGCAGCTTGTGCTCCTGAGAAAAGTGGAGGATTGTGTTAGATGAAGAGAATTCTCGAGTTCCTCCAGAAAATAAGACTGGAGCTGTACTTCATTAAGAAACATCGTTTCCTGACCCTGCTTTTCATGCAGACATCTTCTCTTTACTCTGCATTCTGGTTTGTGTTGAATTTGCTTTAGCTTTTGCCATAAACTGTTTGGAATGCTAACTTAGCTGTGCACATTAAAGAAATTGAGAAAAAAAATGCTAATTCTGCGACATGCAGGAAATCCTACTCTTACCTTAAGTGCTTCCTCATGTAGTGTCGGAGCAAATTTATTTCCCATTTCTTATTGAAAATTAAAAAATGAATATGTGACTGTATTAATTATCTTTTTTTCAGAGATTTTGTGTAAAACAGCATTTATGAAGAAGCCATTTTCTCCATAGTTTGGAATTTAAGAAACAGAGAAAAATGTCTCCTTAAATTTCTTTTAAGGAATTCAAGTGTCTTACAGGAGTAAGAATTATGATTGTTGTTCCAACAAAATGTGAAATAAAGATGTAGATAAAGGTAACCTCCTTACCAAACTGTCATCAAGTTCAGATTTAGCCATATATGCTGGACAGATTAAAGTTGTAAAAGACTAGGGAAATATAACATTGAATTGCGGACATAAAATTCTTGAAAGTTGAAAGAATTCAGACTCACCGTATCAGTGTCATCTGTGGAGGTGAGGATAGCACGCTCCTCTAAATAAAGAGAAGAGTTTGTAGTATTGTAATGTAGCTCCTGGCAGAGGCGTTGGGGCGAGTTCTAACCTAACAGCTCCATTAGGATTAGGAGTATATACTCTGTCTATTACCCAGGGAATGTTTTCTTGTTCTTAATAATTTGTGTCAGTAGTCGTGGAACAAGAGCAAGTTAAGCTCAAACCAAAAAGTAGTTCTTAAAATGTTTAAAGTTACAGGTGCTTCACTTACATCATGAAAATAACCACTAATTCCCATGTTTATAAGATGTGTTCACACTGAGGACAATTGAGTCTATGTTCCTCATGATGGGGAGAGTGTTATGCAGGAACAAGTGACAGATTTTCAGATGCTGCCTGGAGGAGAGACTGGTTTTCTCACTCAAGTCTGTCTTAGCTCTGTGAACAGGTTTTTTATACTTACCTGTTTCTACCTCTACCACCAAGATAGTAAGTAAGTCATCCTAATTCCCAGTAATCTTCAACAAATCAGCCCCCCTCCCATAGGACTCTTTATGTGGATAAACTTAATGAGGAAAAAAAAAAGAATTCTTATTACCACTATGTCTATATTATCTTATACTAGAAGTTCCTTCTACTATAATACAGTAAGAAATGAGTTGAAAACTATATGTATATATATATTATATAATATATATAATA
>NW_022900927.1:20925369-20940159 GCF_012274545.1 Fukomys damarensis
GAAATAAAATTATTAGTCATATTTACCTTAGGGAAATTTGTATGTAGACTAGTCAAAGTAATTTACAGTTAAACTAAGAAATAAACCTATGTTATTTATGCTACTAAAATACTCAAAAGTTGAAATAAAATATCATCTGAGATCTTAATGAAATCTCAGCAATATTTGAGTGTGTGTTTGTGTGAAATTACAAATTTATTCCTAAAGAAGAATATATAGTGGGGTGATTTACTCTATACATTATCTATGCTTACTATCAGTGCTTTGGATTGAAGAAAAAGTCATAGTAGGTGGAAATGCAAACAAACAAACTGATTCCATGAAAAATAACATGGCCATTTCTACTTATTTGGCTGAGAAATGTCTGTTCATTTCAGGTGCCCAATTTTGGATTGGGTCTTTAAATGTGAGGTCTGATTTTTTTAAAAAAAGTTCTTTAAACATTCTGGATAGTAGACTTTTGTCTGAGGAACAGCTGGTGAACATTTTTTCCCACATTGTGGGTTGTCTTTTCACACTGTTGGTGGTTTTGCTTGCTGTGCAGAAGCTTTTTTTTTTTTTTTTCAGAAGCTTTTTAATAAGAAGACGTCTAACTTGTTGATTGTTTGTGCTAGTTCATGGGCAACTAAGGTTTTGTTCATGTTGTCTTTGCAGGGAGTTCTAAAGCACACGTTTCTAGCATTTCGCTCAGTAGTCATTGTCATGTTGCTTTATGATTGTTACCGCCAATTACTTTCCTCTTGGTGCTAGCCTTACCGTAAGTGTGCTGACATCTTTGCTCAGCTCCCCCCTCCCATTCTTCAGCAGAGGAGCAGAGCTGTTCCCCTTGCTTTGCAGGTAATATGGCTTAGTCACTGAGCAATGACTCAATTCCTACTCATTCTGCTCTTTCTAGAGTTGAGTCATCTTTGCACCCCTGGACACATAGAACAGACTGATCTGTTTTTAAGACACTTTTGGCAACTTGGGGGAAAAAATCACCTCGTCCATTTCTTTGCATCTGTGCAGGATCATTTCCGGCTAGGAAGAGCAATATTCTCTCTCCTTTCTGAAGCCCTGGGATGTTCAAGGAGGGGGATTGCACCTAGGCTTCCCTAATCCCATTCCTCTAGGCAAACACTAAGACCCATATGTCCAAATTTCTTATCTTGTTCCTTTGGGTATACAGATGAATAGAAGGCCCCAGGTGTGCCTTCTAGAAGTTTTAATACATGTTATTCGAAGGGAGCTAATTGAGCATTATTTCTGCTGTAGTAACATAATTTATTTTAGCACACGGGAAAACCTTTGGATCTAACTTGAATCATTCTTAGTATTATAATCATGGGATGGTGGGAGAATTTAGTTCACTTCATTTGGGAGTGGAATGTAATCAGGTGAGAGAATACCACATGAATAAGTCAAGATTTAAACATGTATAGATGATAAATTTGAGATCATCTAGTCTGATTCCTCTTTCATTCATTTATTTGGTGATAGACTAACTCAAGTGCCACGTGAGGCAAAACCAAGGACAGCTGACTCTCCATCTTGTGTGCAGGCATTTCTCTGCTCCTCCTGCATGTGCCAAGATTATCCAAGGCCTTCTGAAGATCTCTGCATAAAGATTTACCCCACTGAAGGATAACACGGGGAAATATTGAGCAATGCATTTTTTCTTAAGATGTTGATATGTTAACCTTTATTTTTTGGGTCAGTCCTCCACACGGCTGTATTTTATTTGATTTTATTTTTCAGTATTTATTGAGTTCATTGGTACTTTTTAAGTATACAGTACAGTTACATTCATCACTGGGATCTTGTACCTTTACGTGACAGATCTTGGTTCTCATTTTTTCCCCATACCCTTGCCCTTCCTTCACCCCTTCCACCCTCCCCTATTTACAAAGACTTTGTTGCCATTTTTTCCTTTTCTTATATTTTTTCTTGTCCCCTATTTCCTTTCCCCTACCCTTCCCACTTCCTGAACACCTTTAGCCCTTTTCTTCCTATTTCACATTGTCGGTTATGCAATTTGGATCTTATTTACACTTTTAGTTTTTCACACCAGAGAAACTATTTGGTAAGACGTAGTTGTATTAAAAATTTTAAAAATTCTTTCATTTGCAGTGTCTCTTATCCAAAGAGCCCTCAGATTGGGGAATATCCTTTATACTTTTACTTTTATAAAAATTATAATTATGAAGCCATATTAATTGCACCAATTAATGGGTTTCATGTGACATTCTTATACATGCACAGTTTCTTCTTTTGCCATGTGCATACTCCCTTTCACCTCCTTCTCACTGTCCTTGTGACAATGTGGAGAAAAAGGAAACCTTGAGTTTGATTATAATGTGAAAAGTGATTTTACAGGTAAATCCAGAGAGTGGTTGGATATAGAAAAAGAGTAGCTGTGCCTTCAATTACAACTTGTAAAAAGAAATAGTATAATTATTTATTATATTTGACGAATGCTTTATGAACTACTCTCTTATTCATTTATCTTATCAATGACTTTAGAAAGAATGACTCAGAATAGATCTGAGATCACTTATGACACTGATAATTGCAAACTCCCCCCAGGTAAGGTGACACAGATCTGTAACCCTGTCACTGGATGGGGTCCCATAAAATTTCCCCCAAAAGGAAGTGGGGAACCTCAACTCATTCCACCCACAGAATAAGCTCACTGACCCTTATCACAGAAAAAAAATTTTCAGGACATGTCAGCAGGAGGTACAGACAATTATTTAGCAGAAAAAAAAATGTATGCACTCAGAAAGGAGTGCATGCATTCAGGGAATGATATGCATTACAGTCTGGTGTTGGGTGTATTTATGTGGTCCTCTAGGATGTATATTCCTACTGCCAGTCTCTTACCCATCTGGCAGGCTGTGTTAGAATGCAAATCATTTACATGTGTTATAAGTTGAGATCTGCTGCCCACTAACATTGCTGCTTTCTTGAGGATGGAGGTCTTTGGGTGGAAGAGAAATTTACTGGTGAAAAGCATGGGTCCTGAGCACACTTTACAAGTTTACTGTGTCTTTGAGACCCTTTCCAGGGATGGCTGAGGCAACAGGAGCAAGAGAAGTCTTTGTCCTCTGCCCTTTGGTTAGTAGTAGAACATCTGGCAAAAGACTCTGACTCACTCTTTCAATCCCCCAGAATGGAGGAGGTCATCTTGGCCATCCCTGCCACCAGCAGATAATCCTATTCCAGAAAGATACATTCATTAGACACCTTCAGTATCCATTCTTGTTTCTAATAACCTTATGGTTGGTAGCTGTGTGTGAAGCTTGCCTGATGGTGCACCCCCATCCCATTTCCTTAACAAGATGGGATCATACTGGTTTTTGGTCTCCTAGGATTTTATGTGAAATAAATCTCAGATGCTTCTGCTCTTTTTTTTGTGACCAAAGAGCCTTAAACTTACCTTCAGCTTAATGAAACAGATTTCTGACCTCCGTTACAGCATCACTTTAAAAATTAAACTGTCTTTCTCTAGGACCTGAGAACTATCTTTGAAAGGTAAACATCAAGCAAAATAGTGACCTTGTCTCCTATGGGAAAGGAGGGCAGTAGCCTCAGGCTTTGGGGCAAAGTACCTCCATTTGTAAACCATTTCCTGTCATGAGGATAGGAGAAAGTTGATTTTTTCTTTGGGTAAGGTCCATTAGTAAACACAGTCTTACCATGCCCTCCAACTTTAGGACTTTAAAAATTTTCCAGTCTTTGAGTACTGCCTCTACCTATTTAGTGTTAAGCTAAAACTCTTGAGACCAGGGAATTTCTGAAATAAATGGGCTTATTTAACCATTATGGATACTATCCAGAGAAGAAACAGGTCTGGGATAAGTTCCACAATTACCAGCTGTGAGGCACATTAGCAGTTAGAAATACATCTGCTGGATGAAGAGCAAAGAGAATTTTTATAAGAAAAATTTGGAGAAGTATAGCTTGTTTACCCTGAATCTACTTTAGGTAGAGATAAGGGAGGAAGGATAACGGTGAAATGGGGCAAGTTTTGGGATAAGAGTTCAGTCCATAAGGAGAAGAACTTGCTGTTTGCAAATTGAGATTTTTAAACAGGTTGTGACTGTGCTTCCAGGGTGATTAACTGGGGTTTTAGAGTAAAGGTCTTAACATACATTCACAAATGTGGACCCTTTCTTCCTATTACACAGTATCATTTATACATTTTGATCCTTATTTACACTTTTAGTTTTTCACACCAGAGAAACTATTCAGTATTTACATGTGTGTCCTATTAATTTCACTAAGGAATATCTCCTCAATGTGCATCTATTTAGCCATAAAATTCTCTAGTTTCTCATTCTTTATGGCTGAGTAGTACTCCATGTCATATAAAAAAACCACATCTTCTTTATCCAGTCTCCAGTTGATGTGAAATTAGGCTGTTTCCACCTTAAAGAACCGAGATATGTCATGTAAAGGTACAAGATCCCAATGATGTATACTATCATATACAGTACCAATAAACTAGAATGTACCAATAAACTTAGTTAAAAATGTGGAATAATTTTCTTTGTTGGTTTTACCTGTAGCTGTTAGCTATCTCTCCCCTCTTCTGTGGTCTTCATTATAATTAAAAGCATGGCATTTCAGAGTTTTTGTTATCACTAGGTATTCAAGCTTAGTCTCTGCCCTCCCCACTAATGGTGACAATATGATCAGAACAAAACCAACTTTGGTCTGTTTTTCATAACTCCTGTGACTTTTTTCTTTAACACTCAAGTTACCTAGATTCTTCTCATTTGATTTTTTTATTCTTGCAGTGTCTTAGGCAATGAAATAACAAATTACTGAAAATGTCTGTCTTTTCCCTTTCTACTAGAATTTTATTGAAGGGAGAATGGGTCTAAGAAGCTCTGTACTACATCTACCTAGTGAAACACTGTATTTGATCCAGCCCCTTTACTGACAAAATATTTTTCCTCCAAGGAAACTCAAAATTTAAAATATGTTATTTGTATTATTGTCTCCCAGCACAAACTATTGTGATATTTTTGCACTGGCCAGGAGAGAGGACCTTGAGCCCAACATATGTATTTTCTTAGGAAGATACAAGATTTTGGGTAGAAAGAGGAGCTATATTTAAGGGCGGGGGACTCCAAGTAGATCTGTGATGAGACCTCAAGAAAGAAATAGGAATCTGATGTTTTGGAAGGTTTTTATAGAATTTAGGAGCAGGAGGATGAATAGAGTCCAGAGAGAATTCCACTGTGGGCTGCATCAAGATTTTAGGTGGACTTTCTTCTTCCCCTCTTAACTTGAGCCCTTTGGTAGCATTCAGTGCCTTTTTCCCCCAAACTTCATCATCCTTAAATGTTTGAATTGCCTTTGGCAACATCAAAGCTGGGGGGAAAATTAAGTCTTTGTCCAGTCTACCACTGCCCATATGCAACTAATACCTGGCTTGTAGAGAAACTAATGTGCAGAGAGATGAAATTGTCATGCTAAGTTCTTTGTTTGTTCATGCAATTTGGGACAGCATCAGGACGCAGGAGCCAAATCTGTCAGCCCACTCTTCTTCCCAGTGTGCCATGCTACCTCTCTCCCACTGAGTGCAGAGGTTGGGGATGCTGTGGAGCAGGCGTTCTTCTGAAAGGCCTCTGCTGTCAGCATGTGCTGTTGCAGTGAGGGAGAAAGCCAACTATGGGAGGTTAGAGGGAACACACCATGAATTTTTAGACAACTCTAGGTATTGAAATCAGTAGGAATTTTCATACTCCATCTGTGAAAATATTTTTCACTATCATAAGTGATATGATACTATTACTTATGCTATTAGTAACACTATTACTTATTACTGCTTATTAGCAGTAGTTATTAGTCATGTTATTACTTATATTATTAGCAGTAGTAACAGCAATGGCAAAATGTCATGTAACTTATGATTTCTGCCCTTAGCATGAGGTGAGATTCTGAAAAGTATTGATTCCTTATTCTTCAGTTATCAAAGTATACTTTTACACTTAAATGCTATTTTATACTTACAAAAGTATATGTTCATATTTATTCTTGTTCTTTTATATTCTTTTGTATGTGTTGCTAAATACTGATGGAATCAATCACAAAACTATCTTCAATTAATTTTTGGCACAATGATCTGAGCCAATCTTATTCACCTATTCAACTATGAATACATGTTTCTATTAATAAATGTATTATTTCTTGCCGTTTTTCCATCAGGGCACTCTCAAATCTTTACCATCTTCCTTAAATGTGCATTATTCTTTTCAGAGATGACTCCACAGGAAAATGAGAAAAACAAATGGACAGAAATTTTCTTTGACTTCCTCTTCAGCAGATCAGTATAACTATATTCCTACTGATTGTCACAGTGGTTTCTCCTTTGCAGGTTTTGCCTTGCAAGGTTATATCCCCTCCCTTTTGCTGGTATTCTCCATGCTAAAGAGGAGCCCATCTAAGTTTGATTAAAGTGTTAACTGTTTCATAATCTTCTCTAGATTTACTGAGCCCAGGGTATCTGGTGACCTTCAGTAACATCAAAATATTTAGCATTCCTCTTTATTTTTTAATCCTGTTCATCAAATAACACAAAGCAATTTAAATTAATGGAGGTTTAACTTATAGGAAAGCAATATGGCTGTTTAAATACCGGAACCAGTCCAAGGAGATCAAAGTTGATTGTGATGTTCTGCATATGCTTAATCTTTCCCTATCCTAGATTAAAAACCACTCCATAGCGTCTCTTAAATTGTTTCTCTATTTTGTTTTCCTCATTTCCTATTCATTTTTCACATTAACATTTTAAAGCCCTGCCACACGAAAAAAAGTGTTCTTATGAAAGTTGCTAATCATTCATTAGTTGCAAATTCAACGGTATCTGCATTTTTCTTCCTTTCTGGGTGCTATTTTATAGCATCCATTACTTTGCTAAAGAGCTTGTGTTCTTCTTCCTGTAGACTTCTTACTCCAGAGCTATGAGAAATGAATGCCTATTATTTCTAAATTATCTTCCTCAGATATTTGTTACGGCAGAAGAAACAAATTAAAACAGCCATTTTAAGTTCTATGTATTTCAAAATCCCATCCTTTTTGCCCTCCTTTCTCAACGCTCCCATCTTCTTTCTCATCATCACATTGAGCATCAGACTTCTGTGGTAGATTCTTAAATGTTTCCCTTTCTCCCTTGTCTCTATACTGGTCTGTCTCCCAAGCCTCTGACAGAATATTTCTGAAAGACAAATCTAATCATATCCCTTCCTTCATAAAAATTTCAGTGAGATCTTATCTTTCCAGAACAAATCAAGAATACTGAAAATATGAAAGACTTTCTTTGTAAAATTTGATTTCTATTTTTCCTATACTCAATTTTAATCTTTCTTCTGATAGGCAAAAGATGTAGTTTCTGAACATGTTATGATGCTCTCTTCCTCTGCCTTGAGCGTGTCTTTCTCTCTGTGTAAGATGTTGATGCACTGCTTCTTTTCTACTTCTTCCCAGCCTTCTTTCCATTCAACCTTTACTCATCTGTCCCAACTCACCTGGACATAGCATCTGGTAAGTTAATTTTTCTACATTCCATGTTGTTTAATGTAAAGTAGGACTTTCTTGCCATGTCTTTCGCTAAACTATGAGTTCAAAGTAATCTGCAGGCATTTCTGTTTTGTTCATGCAGCAAATTATTCCTTTTGCTAAAGCCAATGAGTTTGTAAGAAAGCAAGCCAAATGCAGTGGTGACAAAGACAGTGAAAAGTCCTGCCACTTGGTTGAAAGCATCCAGGGAAGTGGTCCATGAAGGTCAGAATCAAGCAGAGGCAGTGAGGCTTGCTCAGATACACAGCAGATACATAGCTGGGGATCCAGCACTATCAGGGCCATAGGCTGTGATGGAAAGAGCACTGGCTCAGGACCCAGGAGACTTGAGTCTAGTTCTGGCTGATATTAACTGATTGCATGATCTTTCTAAGTAATTTTCCTCCCCTGAATCTATTCAGATAAAAATGTTTTTAGCCCTATGAATGATTATAAAATTTATATAAGGCTATCTCTGAAAGTGCTATATAATTAATAGAGGCTTTTTCCTTCAAAAGGATCATGTAAGGTGGTACAGATAAAACCAAGGGCTCTGCTCTGCACAGCTCCAGCAATGGTGCTCACATTATATCCCACATAAATATCAACTCCTAAAGTTGTGTGGCTTGACAGCTTTGGACAGTGCTTTGAAACTCATTTGAATTACAACTCAGAAAATGGGCATTGTGCAATTCAGATACGTTACTCCTGCCTTCCACAGCCAAAGGAGGAGACATAAGACATAGGGAAGGCCGAGGAAAAAAAGAGGATATGTAAACATGCAAATACAAATAAAAATAAGCTAATTTTCTCTAGTAAAAAAAAACAACCATCCTCTTTCTTGGAAGTTTTTGAAAATATTTATATACACTTCCTCTGTTTTTTGAAATGTGTGAAAATTATTTTAAGGGCTAAATATTCTGTCATCACATTTACAGCCATTACGTTTACATTTTTCTCAAAGGCCTAGAAATCACCTCTATTTCTTTTTCTTTTTACCATGATAAAAATGCTTCACATAAGATTTATCCTCTTAACAAAATTTGCAGTGTATAATACATTATTGTCAATGATAGACAATGCTGTATAGGAGATCTTCTGGACTTCATCATCTTATAAAACTGAAACTTTGCATTTGTCACGTAGCAAATTCTCCATTCCTTCTCCCCACCCCCAAGCCCCTGGCAGCCACAATTCTGTTCTCTGCTTCTATGTGTGTGTCTACTTTATATATCACTGTTTTACTTTCTGGGACTGGCTTATTTCACGAAGTTTAATATCCAAAAGTTTCATCCACATCATATTTCATTGTATGTGTGTTACATTAACTTTATCCATTCGCCTATTGACATGTGGGCTGTCTCCTTGTTTGGCCTTGAATAGCTGGTTCCGTACTGAACCACAGAATGCTATATCTCTTTGAGACCTTAATTTTTTTTAGCAAATAATTGAGTTTATTGGTACATTTTAGGGATATAGTACAGTTACATTCATTATTGGGATCTTGTACCTCTACATGACAGGTCTTGGTTCTCATTTTTTCCCCTTGTCCCTGACCTCCTTTCACCCCCTCCTCCCCTCCCCATTTACAAACCCTTTATTTCCATCTTTTCATTTTCTCACATTTATTTCTTTTCCCTTTGAGACCTTAATTTTAACTCTTTTAAACACCCAGAAATGAGATTGCTGAATCCTATCATAGTTCTTTTTTATTTTTTAAAGGAAATCCATATTATTTTACATTAGTAACTGCACCATTTTACCTCAGAACAGTGGATTGAAGTTGCAATTACTCCACATCCTTGCCAACATTTATCTTTTTAAAAAAATAGTCATCCAGCAATTTTCCCTTCTCTGTAGCCTGTTTTTTCACCCAAATGGTTGTTTCTTTTGCTGTGCCAAAGCTTTTAAATTTGATATCATCTCCTTTATTGATTCTTGTAATTATTTCTCAAGCAATTAAGGTTATATTCCAAGAGCCTTTACTTATACATACCCATATCTTCCAGATACTTACCTATTTTGTCTTCCAGAAGATGGCTTCTGTTTTAATATTCATGCCTTTGATCCATTTTATTTTACTACATGGTGAGAGATACAGGTCTAGATTCAGTCTTCTGAGTGTGTATAGACAGTTTCCCCTGCACCATTTGTTAAAGAGGCTTTCTTCCAGGATGTCTGTTTCACTCTTTTGAAAAAGATTAGACAATGAAATGTGCCTGGGGTTGTTTCTGAAACCTCTGTTCTATTGATCCACATTGATTTATTTTTGCCAATACCATGCTGTTTTTTAAAATCACTGTAGCTTTGTAATATAACTTGAAATCTGGAATTGTTTTGCTTCCAACTTTTCTTTTGGTGCTCAGGATCTCATTTGCTTTGTGGGTCTCTTCTGGTTCCATATACATTTTAGGATTGTTTTTCTTGCTCTGTGAGGTATGCTGTTTGCATTTTTATTGGGATTGCTTTAAATCTATTTATCAGTTTTGATAGTATGGCCACTTTGACAGTATTGGTTGTGCCTACCTGGGAACTACTCCTTGGACAGAAGACCAATATTTAAAATATATGCAAGACTAAAAAAAAATTAGATCCCTCAAAATAAAAGACCTAATTTTTAAAAATGGGCAACTGAAATGGATACACAGTTCTTAGAAGAAGTACAAGTGGCTAATAAATACATGAAAAAATGTTCAACATTTCTGTCCATTAGAGAAATGCAAATTAAGACAACACTGAGATTCCATCTTACTCCAGAAAGAATGGCTGTCATCAATAAATCATATAATAACAAATGCCACTGAGGCTGTGGGGTGGGAGAGGGGAGGAAGGCTTCTATATTACTGGTGGGAATTTAAACTAGTACAACCACTATGGAAATAAGTCTGGAGGTTCTGCAAAAAGTTAAAAATAGAAATTCCATTTGACCTAATTGATTTTTGTTCTAGTTATCTTCCTGAAACGGATGAAGACATAATATTACATAGTACATGCTGCTTCATGTGCATAACAGTACAACACATAATAGCTAGATTTTGGAAGCAGTTTCTATGCTCATCAGCAGATGAATGGTTAAAGAAAACATGGTATTCATGCGTAATGTAGTACTACTGTGCTATAAAGAAGGGTAAAGTTGAATCTTTTATAGGAAAATGGGTGTACCCGAGACCATAATGTTAAGTAAAATAAATGAGGCACACAATCTTAAATATTGCATGGTTTCTCTTACACAAGAAAACGAAGTATAAATAATTTAAAGGATGAAATAAAGGATGAATAGTAGGAGTCAGGGAGATAGAGCTCTTGCAAATGGAAATGGGATCTAGAGATGGAGGAGCAGGGTCGGGGGAAGACGTAAAAAGAAATAATGTGTTATGTACCTGTACCAGCTCCCTATGATGACTGTAATTGTTAAGTCCTGCAAAAATGCCCTAATGAAAAAATTTAAAAACCTATAGCCCTCTAACAGCTGTGCTGTATTATTGTAGTATTGATTTACATTTCGTTATTAGTGAATTTGAGCAATTTTTGGTATATCTGCTGGCCATTTGTGTATTCTTTTCAAAGAAATGACTCTTACACAGCATATGGGAAAACTTCTTCAACTTAATAATGAAAACCTCTAAGTAAATAAATTATCTGATTGAAAAACAGGCAAATGTTTTGGGAGCCATGTCTGTGAAATGTACTTATCAAAGAAGCTGTTGGATGTGTAGGAGAATGGGAGTGTAACTTAAGTACCTTTCTCCAGCTTGCAAAACCCTTGCTGTCTTAGAGAACAGAGAAGTTTATTTTTCCTTTGGAAGATGCCAATTAGCTGACACAGATGGTCGTTCCAATTACCAGGTGAGGCTGAGGCAACTTAGGTGTGACAAATGATGCTGTCAAGTCTTCTGACTCGGAGACTAGTTATCGTTTATTTTGACAACAGGTATGTCACTGTTGTATCTGCTTGGTTATATACAAGACAGTTTTCTTCCCGCTTTTGCAATCTCTTTAATGAATTTTCTGAGATACACATAATGCTTATTAAAAAATAAAGTTGCTTTCTTCCTCTTATGTCTTTGTAGAGAGATTTTCTGGGCTGGCAGGAGATTTTGCTTCTCTTTGTATTTTGCCAACAGAGAAAAAACAACCTCTCAAAGAATTGTAAATGAACCGGAAAAATAATCATTACATTCTCATAATGTCCTCACCATCCCTTCAATATATTCCTACTTCTCAGCTGATAGTCTGTCTTTAGAATTTATTTTGGTATAAACAACAACTATGTCTAGTATTATCACCTATCACATGGGGAGCAATAAGATGATTTATATCATCATAATTAAATGAATTAATACCTATGAGGATTAAGGATAATGACCTCACGTAGTAGTCACTTTATCTTTTATCATTGTTATATTATTATTTGTATCAAAGAGCAAGACCCAGCTCACATAAGTTCTACTAAGTACAAAACAGATAGCACTTTGAGTTCCTACCACTTGGGGGTATCAAAGGCAATACTCCTTCCTTCTCCTAGGTTCTGTCCATCTTCCCAGCTATCCCTTCCTGCCTCTTTTGCATTGCTGCTAACAGAATTGATCATAAAATGAAAGCTCCCACCCCTAGATATGATCACATCACAGAGTATGTACAACTTGGCCTATGCTATCTCACATCTGGTAAAGGAAATAAACAGAACAACATACACCCTGCTTCTTATTGTGGTAAATGTTGAATGGAGAACATTTCCTCAAAAGGACATCAACAGAAAGGGCTGTGAATTTGAAATACTTGAGCATGGTGGAAATTATGAGCACATATGAGGGTCATCCATTCCCAGCAACTTGGAGAAAGATTAAAATCTCTTCTTTGGTAGAGACTAAATGAGTTGGTGAGGAGGAAAGACAGCTACGAGTTGTGGGTCAGGTTCTCTTTTTGCCAGAAAGGTTTACTTGTGCTAATTAAAAAAAAAAAAAAAGGAACTCCCTTTTAGAAGGTGAAATCCCTTGATTTCTTACTGGTGAACTCAGTAGGATCAGGTTTTAGGTCCTATTAGCCTAAGTAGCATCCATGGGCAATGCAGATTGTCCAGCTGCACACAATGGCCAGCTGAATGCTGCTACTACTTCCTACCTAGGCGCTCACCCTTTCAATAGCTAATGGTGAATGGTAGATTAACACTTGGGACTTAATAGTGCACAATAATTGGAAAACATTAATTTTGAGGAAATAATTATATATTCATGAAGAGGAAGATGTGGGACTCTTTCTCAGTGTGTCTGGGGAACTGTCCCCACCTGGTTCTTCCTCTGATGGTGGTGAGTGAATTTCCTCTTTCTACATTCACCACTCAATTGTTAATCTTGGCAGAAAAGAGCTGTTTTCAAAATTATCTCATCTTCTTTTAATTTCTTAAAGGACCAAAGAGGACTGAGGAGAGAGAGAGAGAGAGAGAGAGAGAGAGAGAGAAAGAGAGAGAGTGTTTATAGCTGTGTGAAAAGAAGATTAATCAAATTAATGCACAGAACACAAAACACTAGCAAGATTTCCTAATCATTGTGACTCTCAGACGCAGCCTAAGTCTGTGTCACCAAAGAACTCTCTCATCCTCTTAGGGGAATTTACAAAATCTTTTCCTCATTTACTAAGTACTATATGTGCATTTTATTTCTAGGGTTACTATATTTCACTGAATCTGATAAACTGTCTTTTGTAAAATTCATAATTATATTCAGTGTAAAGATAGGAAAAAAAGACAATTAAATTGGCTGACACTATCAATGGAGGACATAATCTGATTGCAGAGATGTTAATACATGGATAAACGTGTGGCTTAGTATTAATGAAGTAGAGCATTTCCTAATTATCATTTCTGCTGAAATGAAATCCTATTATTTTGGCAAAAAGGTGAAATCTAGTAATTTAGTTGAAATGTACAACTGCCTGACAAATCAATTCTAATATTTTAGGAGCTTGAATTTAATGAAAGTGGGGACTGGTTTATGACAGGAAGTGGTGCCCTGACCATTTTATGGATTGCCTGGAAGGGCAGAACTGCTTATATCCTCTAAAGAGCCTAACTTCCTGGACATCTTGACATTTTCTTGTGTGAGTCTGACATCTGCTGGATAAAGCAAAGCTGTATATTTTAAAGTATATTCAATTCTTGGCCTAGCAATTAGGTGTGGAAGATATAGTACATATTTTTGACAGTATTTGAATTTGATGAGTGCAGGGATTAATTTCTTTTCTAAATTTTATATGGCATGGCTGAGTTTGAATGAGCTTTATAATGAAGGTTCCTTGCCAGTGAGTCTTTCATATGTAAAGAATAAATCCTTTACTGATTTTTTTTTAGTACTGGGGATTTAGGGCCTTATGCATTCTGGGAAAGTGCTCTACCACTGAGCCATACACCCAGCTCAAACTGATATTTTTAATTGTCTATTGTGGTAGAGTATTTATAAAGGTGACTGCAACAATCCTCCTATCCTACATGCCTTTGTACGATATGACTCTGCTGTTCCATTAAAAAATAGGCTGTTTTCTCTACCTTTAAATTTAAGTTGGTTATATTACTTGCCTCCACCAATATTACATTAAAGAGAGAACAATGTACAACTTTCAAAAGAGTTATTGCAGCTTTGGTTTTTGCTGATCTTCCATGTAAGGAGGATAGGCTAGATATCGTAGGATAATACATCTTATAGAGACACCTTGCAGCTGACAGCTCCAAGATCCTATACATTAGTGAGCTCGTTTTTGACCTTGCAGTCCAGCCACTTGCCAGATGCAGCTACATAAATGAATCCAGGTGATGAGATAAACAAAAATCTACCAGTCAACTAGAAAACAGCCCTTCCTTTAGAATATTATGTTTTGGGTGATTATTATGTAGCAATAGATAAATAACATACTAGGCTATTTATGAAAAACCATCAGCCAACATCATATTGAATGGCCAAAAACTGAAAACCTTCATGTTAAAATCAGGAACAAGACAAGGATGCCCACTGTCACCACTTCTCTTCAATATAGTTCTGGAAACATTAGCCACAGCAATTAGACAAGAGAAAGAAATTAAAGCAATAAAGATAGGAAAGGAAGAAGTTAAACTATCATTATTTGCTGATGATATGATACTCTACATTGAAGATCCAAAAAACTCCACCAAAAAACTTCTAGACTTAATTGACAGATTCAGTAAAGTATCTGGATACAAGGTGAATACCCAAAAATCAATAGCCTTTCTAT
>NW_022900927.1:20944780-20951943 GCF_012274545.1 Fukomys damarensis
GGGAAAAGAAAAAAATGTGAGAGAATGAAAAGATGAAAATAAAGTGTTTGTAGATGGGGAGGGGAGGAGGGAGTGAAGGGAGGGCAGAGGTAAGGGGAAAAAATGAGAATCAAGACTTGCCATGTAAAGGTACATGATCTGAACAATGAATGTAACTGTACTGTATCCCTAAATGTACCAATAAACTCAATAAAAAAAAATCAATAGCCTTCTTGTATGCAAACAACAAATTCACTGAGAGAAATTAGGGAAACAATTCCTTTCACAATAGCATCCAAAAAATGAAGTATCTAGGAATCAATCTAATGAAAGATGCAAAAGACCTCTACATTGAAAACTACAGCACTCTGAAAAAAGAGATCAAAGAGGATATAAGAAAATGGAAAGATCTCCCCTTCTCCTGGGTAGGAAGAATCAACATAGTGAAAATGGCCATACTACCAAAACTGCTATACAGATTCAATGCAATGCCAATTGAAATTCCAACAGTATATTTCACGGAACTAGAAAAAAGAATCCAAACATTCATTTGGAACCACAAGAGACCTAGAATAGCAAAAGCCATCCTAGGCAACAGAGACATGGTAGCGGGTATAACAATTTCCAATTTGAAACTATACTACAAAGCCACTGTGAGAAAAGCAGCATGGTACTGGCAAAGAAACAGACCTGAGGGTCAGTGGAATAGATTGGAAGAGAAAGAAACAACTCCAGATGCACTCAGCTACCTCATCTTTGACAAAGGAGCTGACCATCCCCACTGGAGACAGAAACAACTCCAGATGCACTCAGCTAGCTACCTCATCTTTGACAAAGGAGCTGACCATCCCCACTGGAGAAAAGATAGCCTCTTTAATAAATGGTATTGGAAAAACTGGATCTCAACCTGCCACAGATTAAAACTGGACCCTTATCTTTCACCATGCACTAAATTAAAATCCAAGTGGATTAACAATCTAAATATTTAAAAAGAAACACTAAATTTGCTGGAAGATAAGTTAGGCAGAACTCTGGAAGACATTGGCATAGGAAAAGACTTTATGAAGAAATCTTTAGTAGCATGGGAACTAGCAGAAAGAATCAACAAGTGGGATCTCTTCTTATTAAAAAGCTTTGCCACTGCAAAAGAAACCACCAACAGAGCTAAGAGACAACCTACAATGCAGGAAAAAATTTTTACCAGCTGCCCTTCAGACAAAGGATTATTATCTAGAATATATATGTAAAAAACTCAAAACAATCAGGCTCCCCCAAAACAAAGACTCGATTCAAAAATGGGCATCTGCAGATGAAAACAACACTGAAATTCCACCTCTCCCAACAAGGAATGGCTGCTATCAAGAAAGCAAACAATAACAAATGTTGGAGGGGATGCGGCGAGAAAGGAACCCTTCTCCACTGTTGGTGGGAGTGCAGACTGGTACAACCACTATGGAAATCAATATGGAGATACCTCAAAGAGCTGGGACTAGAGGTTCCATTTGACCCAGCCATCCCTCCTCTCGGTATCTTTCCAAAAGAATTAAAAGAATCATATCACAGAGATATATGCACACCCATGTTTATAGTGGCACTGTTTGTAATAGCTAAAACTTGGAAACAGCCCAATTGCCCATCAATTGGAGACTGGATAAATAAGATGTGTTTTTTTTTTGATAAGATGAAGTATTACTCAGCCATAAAGAATGAGAAAGTAGTCATTCACAGGAAAACAGATGCATATTGAGGCTATACTTCTCAGTGAAATAAATAAGTCACATGTAAATACTGAATAGTTTCTTGGTGTGAAAAACTATAATAGTACATAAGAGCCCAAGGAGATAATTAACAATGTGAAATAGGAAGAAAAGGGCTCAAGGAGTAGGGAAAGTCGGTAGGGTAGGGGAAAATGAATAAGGGAAAAGAAAAAAATTTGAGAAAATGAAAAAATGGAAATAAAATGTTTGTAAATGGGGAGGGGAGGAGAGGGTAAAGGGAGGGTAGGGACAAGGTGAAAAAATGAGAACCAAGACCTGTCATGGAAAGGTACAAGATCCCAATAATGAATGTAAGTATACGGTATACCTAAAATGTACCAATAAACCCAATAAAAAGAAAAAAAAATACCAAATAGTGTCTCTGGTGTGAATAAACTATAATAGTACATAAGATCCTAATGAGATAATTGTCAATGTGAAATAGGAAGAAAGGTGTAGGGAAAGTGGGACGGGTAGGGGAAAGCTAATAAGGGAAAAGAAAAAATATGAGAGAATGAAAAAATGGAAATAAAGTATTTGTAAAAGGGGAGAGAAAGATGGGGTGAAGAGAGGGCAGGGACAAGGGTAAAAAATGAGAACCAAGACCTGTCATGTAAAGGTACAAGATCCCGATAATGAATGTAACTGTTCTGTATACCTAAAATGTACTAATAAACCCAATGAAGAAAAACAAACAAAAAAACAAACAATAAACAAAAACAAAAATGGGCTCTGAAATGAGCAGACATTTCTCAGACAAAGAAGTAAAAGCAAATAAATATATGGAAAAATGTTTAACATTACTGGTCATTCGAGAGATGCAGATGAAAACAACACTGAGATGCCTCCTCACCCTAGGAAGAATGGCTGCTATCAAGAAATCAATCAATAACAAATGTTGGTGGGGTTGTGGGGAGAAAGGAACCCTTCTCCATTGTTGGTGGGAGTGCAGACTGGTGCAACCACTATGGAAATCAATATGGAGATACCTCAAAGAACTAGGATTAGAAGCTCCACTTGACCCAGCCATCCCACTGCTGGGTACCTTTCCAAAAGAATTAAAAGAGTCATACTACAGTGATATATACACACCAATGTTAATAGTGGCACAGTTTGTAATAGTGAAAACTTGGAAATAGCCCAATTGCCCATCAGCTGGAGACTGGATAAAGAAGACGTGGTTTTTCTATAAAATGGAATACTACTCATCCATAAAGAATGAGAAATTAGAGTCATTCATAGGAAAATGGATGCATATTGAGGTTATACTCTTCAGTGAGATAAATAAGTTACACATGTGTAAATACTGAATATTGTCTCTAGTGTGAAAAACTATAGTTGTAAAGAAGATCCTAATGTTATAATTTACAATGTGAAATAGGAAGAAAAGAGCTAAAGGTATAGGGGAAATGGGAAGTGTAGAGGAAAGGAAATAAGGGAAATAAAGTATTTGTAAATAGGGAAGGGAGGAGGGGGTGAAGGGAGAGCAGGATATGGGGAAAAATGAGAACCAAGACCTGTCATGTAAAGGTGCAAGATCCCAATGATGAATGTAACTGTACTGTATACCTAAAATGTACCAATAAACTCAATGAGAAAAAAAAAGAAAAGTAGTGCCAAGAAAGAACATCATTGCTTTTTTCCTGACTTTGAACCAATAAACTCAATGAGAAAAAAAAAGAAAAGTAGTGCCAAGAAAGAACATCATTGCTTTTTTCCTGACTTTGGTAGGAAAGCTTGGTATTATTAACCACTTGGGGGGAAGTTAGTTATAACTTTTTATCAATATTTTTATTTACCTAAGGAAGTTTCTTTGTATTCTTAATTTTCTGAGTTTTTATCATGAACAGGTGGTAAACAAATTTGCTACATCTATTGATATGATTATGTAATCTTTTTTTTTTAGCCTGTTGATGTGGTGGATTACATCATTTCCTAATGGTGAACCAGCCTTGCATACCTCGGAGCATCTCATTTGGTCATGGCGTATAATTCTTTTTATCCATTGTAGGTTTTGAGCTGATATTTTGAAGCTCTTCACATTTATGTTCATGAGAGTATTGGTTTGTAGTTTTCTTTTCTGTTGATTTCTTTGTTTGATCTTAAATGCTAGCCTCATAGAATGAATTAGGGAGTGGTCACTCGGTTTATGTCTTAGCTTCTGTTGTGTCAGGGATTGGTAGTGAAAGAAATAGCAGCCAAGGTAGAGTTCTACATTCAGTGTGAGTTGACACACATGCACATAACATTGTTAATAGCCATAGCTTCTCTTTGAGGCAAGGATCTGAGAGTTTTTTCAAGAAATACCAACACTTGATGGCAGTACCAGCTATTGACCCAGGTAAAGAGGAGTGCTAAGTAAGTTTTAGATGGCCCATGGGGCAAAGAATTGGTGAACTTAGATGATGTACCCACCTGGATCCTGCATTATCCCTTCTAGAACATGCTCGGGTTATGCAGGGTCACAAAATCTGCCAGTGAAATGGCCCTGATCTGGTTTCAGGGAACTGCACTGGTTTTTCCTGGCATCTGTTCTCTCAAAGGCTGACCTTTACGCTAGTGCCTGAGTGATGACCAATGGATTGCTATTTATGTGGATAAGGGACTGTGGCTTTGGATAGGCAGACTGGAGTGCCTGTACATAAATATGTATGGTCTCTTATGTTGCAGGACACATCTGGTCATAGGAAGAGAAGGAAAAAGCCCAGGGATAGAGAGGAGCTCTGCCTATACTGTTGTCTTCTAGCACAGAAGTCCTATGAGTGTAAGACTTCTAGATTTGCAACCTGATCTTCTAGGTCTTTATTGTTACATGTTTGTCAAGATAGGAGACAACATATTTTAGTTAATCGTGCTTAGCTTTGCACATGCCTAACCTCCCTTTGGACTTTTATGAAGACCCCTGAAAATGATAAAGGCAGATGGGTTCCAGGTAAACCTTCAGAGGAGATCAAATCAGATAAGAATAATAAAAGCAACTTTGAAATGTGAACACTCCCAAGAAACAAGGCCAGTTTATCCTTTTCCTTCTTTATTAATCCATCCCCACAAGTTTCTGAATTTAATTCATGAAGTGGTATATCTGTCAAGGATAGGACACCCAGATCTCCTTTGCTCAAGGGCTCTACTCCTACATCTTTGGCAAAGCATTCAGAGCTTTTCTCTTCCAGCCTCTCCCTAACCTCCAGCCTACTTACCTCCTCTGAGTCAAAAGTGTCCTGAGGCTGGTGGGTTAGGGATCAGCACAGTTCTGGTCTATCTGGGCTCTTCTATTTTTGCTGGATTATGGACAGGTCTAGTTACTTAACCTTCTTTTCCAGAGGACTCTTTTGAAACAGACTCTTTCTTGCTTTGCTATTTCTTTTCAAGAAAGTCTCATTCTTGTCTGAATGGGCTTCTTTGTTGGAGGATTGTAGACCACACAACTCTTCTTTTACCTGTGCAGGGTTTATACTCCACTGTGGATCTGCTCTTGTTAGAAAATGTGTGCAATAGAGTGCTTTGGGATTAGAATCCAGAGTTTGTGATTGTGTCAGAACCGCGGACGTCCTTTGCCATGTTTCCACTTTGTGGCAAAGGGCATATGGAGAGGAAGAAGCGGGCAGCTGTGTGTCTCCTATGGGGGACACAGTATCTTCTTGTGGGCCTTGCCCAAACTCAGAGTCTTGCTGGAGAACCAGCTTCTCTCCTCTCACTCTGTCCATCACTTCCCAAACCACTTGGTCCAAACTGTTCCTTTTGGGGATGTTGTGGGATGAAGATAACCGGTCTCGGGAACCTGTGTACAGGCACATTTTGGAAATAGCTTTCCGGAGGCGCTCTCTAGGTGAGTGGGGTTCAGGCTCTGGGGCCAGAATCCTGATGGATGGCACATCAGTTGGGCTGTAATTCCAGAACATGTGGGATGGTGTGAACTTTTGAACAGGTGTCTTGGACACATAGGAGTAGAGACAGAAGAAGGCATCAGCAGTCGCAGCCAGTGTTTGCACCTGTTTAAACCTGCCTGGGGACAAAGGTTGAAGACAGTGATCTGGGAGCTCATCAGCAAATTATCTCTTACATCTCTCACTTCAAAAACCTTTCCAAAGCTCAGACTCCAGAGGAAAGTTTCCATTTAGATCTCTGACACCCAGGGTTCTCTTTTTTGTCTTCTCAACTCCCCATCCCCTGTAGATATCCCAAGTAGGAAATAAAAAAATAGGCAAAGATTTAAAGACATTATCATGGTTTGATTCATGTCAAGGAGAGAAGGTCTAAAGGAAGCAATAATGGCCTGAGGTCTCTTGAAGACTACTTCCTCAAGAGAAAGAAGATTCTAAAGTTCTCCATCTTCACTGAACAAAGTAAGAGAAAAATAGAAGACACACAAGGATCATTTCAAGCTAACTGAGAAAAATAGGATTTGGAGCCACTGGAAAATAGGATCTGGAGCTCCCAGGCCTTGTTGTGAATGGCTGTGGTAACACTCACTGGCCAGCATGAGGCAGGGGTCCTCCATCTCAATCCTCTGCACCTGTGCCTTCAAGAAGAGCTGGAAATCAATGCCCTTGGCCTGAGAGGGGTTGGTGAAAAATCTTGCAGGGATACGAGTAGTGTCTTTGTGGTCCTCTTGGCCAAAGCCTAGACTGAAGAGGACGTCTTCTGCGTCTTCTTGTACCTGGTCCAGAATCTCTGAAATGCTGCAAAAAGGGAGTTTGGATAATTAGGGCCACAACTTTGAGATCTATAGCAACCCAGAATATCTAATAAAAGTAACAGGAGGCTGAAATTCCTTTCTGGTTACTTTTCTACCTTCCAGTGTGACTGTGGGAAAAGTTTTCACTACTCTGAACCTAGATTCTCTAAAACATGGAAATTACAACTCAGTCTTGGTTGTGAAAACTAAATAAAATCTTAGCATCGGTTTTTAAATAATTTATTATAGATGAGAAGAAGTTTAAGTAACTATGAAAACACTTAAAAAATGGAAAACAGCATAGATACAAAGAAATGTGGTGGCTGCATCGTTTCCACCTGTACAAGCTGTGACACTGGCTTTGGCTGGGTGCTTTGCAAGTTGCCACTCAGTTTACCCTATTCGGTAGTTGTTTGGGACACTTAGGCAATGAGCAAGCAAAAAGCATGGGCTTAATTTTATTTTCATTCTGGAGGTAAAAATTAATCAATTGATACATTCAGAAACTAATTTCGAAAGCCATATCTCCCTTAAGCACTATTTTCTCACAAAAAAGCCTTATCACAGCAGATCACAGACTCTCTCTGTCTCTTTTTCTATTGCATCGACCTGTGACTATGTCCAAAGCTAAGTAGCAGCAAGCTGGGTAACACCAATGATCAGTGACTCCATTTCAGCAACGGGGTTGGAGAGGTATAGATTGAAGCTTTGGATAATCATTGTCAAGGATGCTACCACTTAAAAAAAAATCC
>NW_022900927.1:20952215-21031289 GCF_012274545.1 Fukomys damarensis
TATGAGAAAATGTAAAAATGGAATTAAAGTGTTTGAAGGTGGGGAGGGGAGGAGGGGGTGAAGGGAGGGTGGGGACAAGGGGAAAAAATGAGAACCAAGACCTGGCATGTAAAGGTACAAGATCCCAGTAATGAATGTAATTGTACTGTCTACCTAGAATGTACCAATAAATTCAATTTAAATAAAAAAAATCCAAACAGGGATATGTGGTTTAATTAATAGCTGGATGGTTAAAATTCCTGACTTGTGTTGTCAGGATTTATCTCCAGAGTCCTAAATTTCCCTATCTGTGAATTTCGGGTATAAGACTGGTTCAGTGATTCATGACCAGGGATGAATATTATGACACCTTGTGGGGCTTTTGAAAATGCAGATGTCTACATCTGATCTCTAGATTTTGTCATTTAATAGATTTTTACTGCAAATTCCCAACACTTTTCATCATATCACACTAATTGATAATCTTCATTGTTTCCTACCTTGTTTTAGATTTTTTTTGGTATGTGTAAGTCTTGCCCATTCTATGGATTTGATGGGCTCCTAGTGGCAAGACTTTGATTCAGCTTTTAAAATTCTACACATTTCTCATCTGGCCTGCATTGGATAATATTTTATTGCTTCATTAAGTAAACATTAGTTGATTAATCAACATATTTTTTATTGAGTACCTACAATGAGTCGAGGATTGTTGGCATCATTGCTTCACTTCCTGGTGCACAGGATTCAGTGGGAAGACCTGCATTTTATACATAGAACCTAGTTTGAAGAAGATTCCTCTGTGTCCATCCCCCACTATTCCTGAAGCAAATATGGTCCTGTATTTTTCCAGTGTGTGTAGAAAGTTCAAGTAAGATATCTCAAGTGTAAGCGCAAGTACGATTGTCTCAGAAAAATTAGGCAATGGCTCTCAGTTCCTTTCTCCTTTGCCTCTTAATACCTACCTTGAACTGGTCTTGCTGGTTCCTCCAGTCATGCAGCTGGAAGCCAAACTACAGCCAAGATCAAGTAGCTGGCAAGGTCTGGATGTCTGGAGGAAACTCCTGCGGAGGTAGAAGCTGATGTCATAAAATCTTGTTGCCCGTCTTCACCTGGCTTCCCTCTGAAGAGTACCTTAGAACCAACCACCTGCTGAGGAAACTGCATGCCTTCATTGCCGGTTAGAAAATTTCACTTTCATGAATTCTTTTGTGGTACTGGGGACTTACCCAGGACCTGTGCACTGAGCTACATCCTCAGCCTTTTTAATTTTGAGGCAGGAGTTAGAACCACTGAGCTAAATCCCCAGCAGCCTTTTTTATTTTGAAATAGGATCTTGCTAAGTCCTTAAGTTTCCCATGCTAGTCTAGAATTTGCAGCCCTTCTGCCTCAGCTTTCCAGAGTGCTGGCATTCAAGGCAGTGCCACGGTTAAAGTGCACCACCACATTTGGCTTTAGCTCTTTGTTTTTAATCTCTGGTACCTACTCCAGTTCATTGTCTTCTGAAGAAAATATCATTCAACCTGGCTGAACCTTACACTTACCTGGAGAAGAGTTTGTCATTAGCAGCCAGCAGTACGGCTGGACAAGGAACAGAAAGATAAAGAACAAGTTAGAAGGGAAAATGGTCACTCAGTTTTCTTCTCTGAACTTGACACTGCCCCTCTGTTTCCCTATGCCACTCCTAGAGGCCAGCTGAAATCCAGGAATTTTTCTGTCAATAGGGAGGTCTCAAGTTTGTCTTTCCAAAGCTTGGGAAAGGGAACAAATAAGAACACCTGGCCTGGAGCCTCTGAACTTTAGACCCATGGCTGATGTGTAGGCAAGAGCCCCGCTGTCTGGAGGAGAGTCATTCAGCTCCAGACTCTGATTCTGCCCTCCATTCTTTTTTTTTCTTTCCCTTTTCTTTCCTCCTTTCCCTTTCCTTTCCCTTTCCTTTCCTTTCCTTTCCTTTCCTTTCCTTTCCTTTCCTTTCCTTTCCTTTCCTTTCCTCCTTTCCTTTCCCTCCCTCCCTCCCTCCCTCCCTTTCTTTCTTTCTTTCTTTCTTTCTTTCTTTCTTTCTTTCTTTCTTTCTTTCTTTCTTTCTTTCTTTCTTTCTTTCTCTTTTTGGTACTAGGGATTGAACTCAGGACCTTGTGCTTGCAAGGCAGGTGGTGGCATCACTGAGTGAAATCCCTGGCCCTATGCCTCCATCCTTTATTCAAGCCCTTGTCCTCCTGCAGTAAAGTCTTTTTCTTAAACCTAGGACTCGGGCTTCTAATAGAGACAGTTTCAATGATATCTGGGCATCAAATGATATGGTAATTTTATGTATTCTTCCCAGGGGCCAAAGGACTAGATAGCGAGGGTGTGTTTCTAGGCACGTTATGCTTTCTGTTTTCTCATGAGATTATAACGAGGTGATCTTTCCCAACAGATGTATCCCAGAGAGAGAGAGACCACTTCTTTCTAAAGTTCTCCCCTCCTATCCTATTCTTAAATTTATCCAATGTATAGCCACTTCTTTGATGACAGCCTCAGAGCTGTGCTACTCACCCTCTGCTCCAAGTGTCAAGTCATCTTCAAAACTGGTCCCATGGCTGGAGAACCCTATCAAATAATCAGGACGAGGTCACAGAAAATCTGTTTGAAACCTGAACACACGTACACACAGATACACAACTATAAACTTGAACATCCACATATGTTCTCAGACTGGCGCAATCATATTAGTATCCACATGCTTGAGAAACTATTCCCTGCTTTATGTATGCTACTGCATGAATCACATTTGTATTTGACTTAGAATCGTATAGTCACCTAAAGCTAACCTGTGCCCCATGTCATAAGTCATGTATGCAATCCCCTGTCAAATAGTAAACCCAGAGGGTGTATACCAATACACATGGACACATACTTCAGAAATGTACACACTTTAGAAAGCCTTTTTCCCATAGCATCATAGAAGGGAACCACAAACAGTAGAGAATTTTTGAGTATTAATAAACAAGTGGGTTTGAGCCAGCATTTTCATTTGAATCTGGTGACTGCCTTATGACAATGAAATGGTCCTTAGATTCACTTTAAAGAAAATCAGGCATTTTATGACTGTGTCACCATCAGGCAGAAGGACAATAGAGCAGCGCCCACACTCACCATTGTAGATGGATTGTCCAGCTTCCTCAGAAAACCCCTCTTCAGAGCTTCTAAAATCCAAAAATAAAGTTACAGGTTGACATCACTCCATTTTCCAGTAGACTGTTCTCAAATATTTCCCATGTATTCATATTATTTTCCACTGGGAGTGAGAAATTACCTAATTTGTTTCCATGTTGGAGAAAACTAAAACAGAGTAGTTAATTAATGGAAAAATTCTTAGATGTAGTCCTGGGGAGCCGGAACTGGAATGTACTATGTTTTTGATGGTGTTGCCATCTCCCTCACTTCATTATTTAATTCAATTCTCCAATGATTCATCATTTTTTAAAATAAAATAAGAAAGAAAGAATTCAGAAGCAAGACTGGGAAAATATATCTATAAGAAAAGGTTTTTTTTTTGTGCCATAATTTCCAAATCATAAATATAAACATCTATATTTTCTTAAGCAAGCAAGACTGAAAATATATCTATAAGAAAAGGTTTTTTTTTGTGCCATAATTTCCAAATCATAAATATAAACATCTATATTTTCTTAAGCTTTTAAAGAGGTTAACTTATCTACCCACACCTTCTTTTTCTTAGAACCATATTCTTGCTGAATATCACGTTTCAGGAAATAGTAGAAACTGTATCCCAGTGAGAGAGACTTTAAGATTTTTTTGAGATATATTCCTATCAAACATTTACCATTTCTACCAGAAGAACAAATGGAAACCAGCAAAAATATCATGAGAAATAATTTAGTTTTAAATACAAGAGAAAAAATTTCTCTGTCCAAAACAGGTGAATGAGATTATCTGAGAAAAGCTTTGAACTGGGACCGGCACACTTGGATGGTGCATACTTGGGACCAGTCCTGGCTCATTGTTGCTGCTATGCTTTTAAATACTTTGTCAGAGGACTTAATCTAGATTGTATCACTTATAAGTCTACTTTGAGCATTGAAACAGTATGAGTTTTTTAGAAAGTGGTTTTCTAAAAGTTTTTAAATGGGAGCTAAGCATGATGCTTTGAATGCAATCAATCAGAGGCTAGAGTGGAGAAGAGTTAGTGGAGTGAGTTAGAAGCTGGAGTGCTTCCTTTGGAGATGATGTTAAACACCATTTCTCTCCCTTATCTACCTTCAGTACTCCAGTAACTTTCAAGCTCTTGACGTATCACTTCATAGGATGTTTCACATCCTTTGGAAATGGGTTTATTAACTGAACATCTGTAGGTTAAGTTGTGCTTAAATTTTATAAAATAAATAATCACGTTTAAACATCTTTTGTTGATATTTTCCTTCCAATAGTGAAACAAACACAACCATTATTTGCAAAATTTGAATTTTTGTCAGTATGAAAAAACCATACATCAAAGTACATTATAAAATGTGAAATATTCAAGCTAATTAAGAGCAAGTAGCTAATAATGTAACTAGAAGTAGACATATATATTTCTTTTTCTAATATACAATTGCATAAATGTAATACCATAAACATGTTTATATATTAAAATATTAATAGAAATTAATATTTAATATGATTACTATGGTAATTTAATCCACTCATCTATTTAATTAATCTAGATCATCTAATTAATATGATCATCTAGTACTACAACATTGGATTTTTTTTAAAACATCATTAGATTTACTATTGCACTTAATGTTTGTGTTGTCACTACTAGGGACAAGTTGAGCACCCATTATCCAAGAAGCTTGAGACCAGAAATGTTTCAGATTTTGGATTTTTTTGAATTTCCTAATAATTGCATATACATAATAAGTTGTCTTAGAGAAGGGACACAAGTTCAAATGTAAAATTCACTTATGAATCTTATGTATCTTAGAGAATATGCTCTATAGAAACAGCTTAAAGATAGTTTTGCACAGTATTTTATTGTGTCCATATTTTAACTATGGCTCATCACATGAGATTGAGTGTGACTTTTCCACTTATGGTGTCATGTTATTGCTTGAACAGCTTTAGAATTTGGAGGATTTTGGATTTTGAAATTAGGGATGCAAATTCTAAGGCCGACTATTACTAGAAACTATAATTAAAACAGGCTGCTACTTCACTTCTAGGTTGTACCCAATGGAAATGCCTGCATATATTCATAAAAATAAGTTCTAGTCATCATAACCCAGAAAAGAATTCCAAGAGCCTCTATTTATTGTAAAATGGGAAATTATATGACAGCTGTATGATTTATGACATGACATTACCCTCTGAGTGACCTGCTGGAGCTTGCAAATACATAGATGAACAATATAAACACTATGCTAAACAAAGGAAAAACAAACAACACAGGACATATTTTATGATTCTATTTCTATAAAGTTAAAAAAATCCCCAAACGTATCAAATTGTGTTGTTAGTAGTTACTCTTAGAGGCAGGGTAGTGCACGGAAGGGGACAGGAAGAGGGATTTTGCAGAGCTGGTAAGGTTCTACTTCTATTTTCTTTGTGGACTTCCCTTTGTGAAAAATCCATTGAGCTATATATGTAATTAATACTCATTTGCTTTTTTAGTAAGTGCATTCTACTGCAATAAAATTTATGCTAAAAATAAAAATGCTATTGATATGTATGGTATAAAGGAAATCACATTGCTAAATCTGAGATACAAGTTTTTGTTAAGTGCTCATCTTATAGTTCTCTTCCTGAATTATGCTCTGGCAGGAATTTTATGATCCTCTTTTTGAGGACAAGCTCAGGGCTTCCTGTGTGTTTGTGGGTTCTACTGTAGCAGTATGACATGGGCTGGATCTGTTCATAACTTTCTCAATGAGCGTGATGATTTGAAACTTCATGGCTGTCACCCAAGACCCCAGAATTTAAAGGGGGTCTGTGTAGGCTAGAGGTCAATGGCCAGGGACAACATCCATAGCTTTTTTCCTGCTCTGCCATTGAAAGGTCTTTTAGCACAATTTCAAGTCTGAAATAGAAGAGCTAAGCTACTGCTCCTCTTGTATATCCAATTCACTAACAAATAGTTGGGAAGGGAAATTAGTAGAAGCATGTGGCTTCCAGCAGTTTCCATAGATGCCTGTTGGCACAATTTAAATTGAAGGAAACTCTGAGGATTTTTGGGCTTTGAACACGACCTGTGGTGATTCCTCTGCAACATGTTCATATTCCAAAAAGCTTAAGAAAGAAAAAAGAAGAGGATAAAGAAGATATTTTTAGCAATGGAATACTACTCTACCATAAAGGAGGATGAGCTTTAGATATTTATAGCTAAATGGATGGACTTTGAGACCGTACTCATAAGTGAAATAAATTGGACACACATGTTTGAGTGCTGCATTGTGTCTCTGGTGTGAGAAACTGAAAGTGAAAATAAGGATTAAAATTGGGGAGATTGGGTCAGTAGTGCCCAAAAGTTGTGGGTTTCCTCCTATTCCGGACAAGGAGGAGAGGCCATCCCTATGTCTAGTACTGAATGAATGTTTGAGACTTTGCCTAATGGGAAAGACATCTTTGGAATGGTATTTCTCAAGTCAGGGGCAAGAATCCACATAGATGACTAGAAAGAATGGCACCTTTTAAATATTGATGGTCATAGTGTCTGGTTATCTACACAAAGGCCAGCATTTTAGCTTTTATCAGCAACCACTTAATCTGACAGCCTAAATCCTTTCCCCCAACTGAACTCTGACTTTTATGCTCAGAGAAAATATCCCACAGGACTGGGTCCTCCTTAACTGTTTATCTTCCTTCTAATCTATGTAAATATCTGTTAGTGGCTATCTTATGTAAAATACAGAAAAAAATTATTGTATAAAATTTTTATTAAATGTTAAAGAAGGTCTGGCTGACCTCAGCAGCAGACCAGTAAGAGGTGGAACTGCCTGGAGCTGGCCTACAGCTTGCATCCTAACTGCCTGACCTCTGTGCAGCTCAAGACTCCTGGCTGTGCTGGTACCTGGATTCACACCAGAGAAGCACAGGAGATCATAAAGGCTATTGTTCTGAGCTCTAGCCTTGATTTTGATTTAATTCACATAGTTAAAGGTAATAGATTAATAACTACCCCAAATTGTCATTTTCTAAACTGTCCTTGAGTTTTTGTACTGCTGAATGTATCACTTGGACTAAGATGTGATTGATCTAATCAGTTGTCCTCCCTGGTATAATGAAAAAGAGATTGCCTCGGAGTTATTAGAGACTCAAAACCTAAAGACAAGCTATAACAGGAAGATCGAAGTATTAACCCAGGTATCAAACCAAGGACAGTACTAACAATAAAAATAGAAATGGGAAGACATTCAAACAAGGCTCAAGCACAAACACAGACTTCCCACTTACCAAAGAAAAATTCTGTGGGAAATGAGGTGGAAAAGTCTGATAACCAACCACCAGGACATCCTGAACTGATAGCACAGGAAATAACAAAACAGATGAATGAGGTTCTAGAAAAATTCAAAACAGAAATCATTGCCCAGATAACTACAGAGGTGGTGAGCAGAATGAGTGACATGATTAGAAACTCTAGAACAGAAACAGATAAAAAATACATGAGCTCAGGACCATGATAGAAGCCATGAATGCCCAGCATAGCAAAGAAATGGAAATCATGAGTATACAACTTAAGAAAGGATCTATGAAACAGATTCAAACAGATATCCAGGAGATTAAAAACTCTGTTGAAAGTTTGCATAACAGACTGAGCCAATGTGAGGACAGGATATCAGATATAGAAGATAGGATGGAGATCAGTGACCATGAAAAGAAGGATCTCTTAAAAATAGTAAGAGAACATGAGAAATCAATCCAACAGCTCCTGTATGATACAAAGAAGAATCAGACTGATACGAGTCCATGAAAAAGCAGGAGAAAGTACAAATGACCTAAAAAACTGTTCACAGAATTAATGACAGAAAACTTCCCAAACAGAGCAAAAGAACTTGACATACAGATAAGTGAGGCATATAGGACTCCAACTAGCCATGATAAAAAAATGTACACATCGATATACAATAATCAAGACACTGGAAACCCACCAGAAGAACAAAATACTACAAGCTGTTAGGAAAAAGAAATAAATCACATGCAAAGGAAAGCCCATCAGAATCACAGCAGACTTTTCAACACAAACCCTCAAGACAAGGAGAGCCTGGAGTGAGGTATTTCAAACCCTAACAGAAAACAACCTCCAGCCTAGACTGATGTATCCTGCAAAACTATCTTTCAAAGTTGATGGGGAAATAGATTCTTTCATGACAAAGAACATCTGAGAAGCTTCATGAATACCAAACCAGCACACCAAACACTTCTAAATAATATCCTAGAAAAAGATGATGAAGACAGTACAGTTACATTCATCACTGGGATCTTGTACCTTTACATGACATGTCTTGGTTCTCATTTTCCCCCATACCCCTGCCCTCCTTACACCCCCTCCACCCTTCCCTATTTACAAAAACTTTGTTTCCATTTTTTCCTCATATTTTTTCTTTTCCCTTCTTTCTTTTCTCCTACTCTTCCCATTTCCCCTACATCTTTAGCCCTTTTCTTCCTATTTCACATTGTCAGTTGGATCTTATTTACATTTTTAGTTTTTCACATCAGAGAAACTATCAGGTATTTACACGTGTCTTACTTATTTCACTTAGGAGTATATCTTCAATATGCATCTATTTTCCTATGAATGACTCTAGTTTCTCATTCTTTATGGCTGAGTAATACTCCATTTTATCAAAAACCACATCTTCTTTATCCAGTCTCCAACTGATGGGCAATTGGGCTGTTTCCAAGTTTTAGCTATTACAAACTGTGCCACTATATATGTGGGTGTACATATATCACTGTGGTATGATTCTTTTAATTCTTTTGGAAAGATACCCAGCAGAGGGATAACTAGGTCAAATGGAACCTCTAGTCCTAGTTCTTTGAGGTCTCCATATTGATTTCCATAGTGGTTGCACCAGACTGCACTCCCACCAACAATGCATTTGTTATTGGTTGATTTCTTGATAGCAGCCATTCTTTGTGGGGTGAGGTAGAATCTCAGTGTTGTTTTCATCTGTATCTCTTGAATGGCCAGTGATTTTGAACGTTTTTCATGTATTTATGTGCTGCTTTTACTTCTTTGTCTGAGAAATGTCTGTTTATTTCAGATGCCCATTTTTGAATCGGGTCTTTGTTTTTGAGGAGCCTGATTTTTTTTGAGTTATTTATATATTCTAGATAATAGTCCTTTGTCTGAGGAGAAGCTGGTAAAATTTTTTCCTACCTTGTAGGTTGTCTTTTAGCTCTGTTGGTGGTTTCTTTTGCAGTGCCAAAGCTTTTTAATAAGACGAGATCCCAGTTGTTGATTCTTTGTGCAAGTTCCCATGCTACTAAAGATTTGTTCATAAAGTCTTTTCCAATGCCAATGTCTTCAAGAGTTTTGCCTAACTCATCTTCCATCAAATTTAGTTTCTTTTTAAATATTTAGATCTTTGAACCACTTGGATTTTAGTTTTGTGCATGGTGAAAAATAAGGGTCTAGTTTTAATCTTTGGCATGTTGAGATCCAGTTTTTGCAACAACATTTATTAAAGAGGCTATCTTTCCTCCAGTGAGGATGGTTGGATCCTTTGACAATGATGAGGTAGCTGAGTACATCTGGATGTGTTTCTGTATCTTCTAATCTATTCCAGTGATCCTCAGGTCTGTTTCTTTGCCAGTACCATGCATTTTTATCACAGTGGCTTTGTAGTATAGTTTCAAGTTGGGAATTGTTATACCCCCTGCCATGTCTCAGTTCCCTAGAATTGCTTTTGTAACAATCAATGTTAATAGCCTCAGTTCACCAATCAAAAGAAATAGACCAGCAGAATGGATTAGGAAACAAAATCCAATAATATGCTGTATGCAAGAAATGCACCTAGTTAATAAAAACTCATAGACTGAAAGAAAAGCATGGAAAAAATTTCTCCTCATGATAGGAACCCAGCAAAAAGCAGGGGCAGACAAAGTAAATTTCAAACTAAAACTAATTAAGAGATACAAAGAAGGTCACTACATCCTTGTAAAAGGAGCAATCCAAGAGAAAGAGATGGCAATCATAAATGCATATGCACCAAATACTAATGCACCCAACTAGTCAAAACAAATATTAAGGGGAATGAAACACCAAATAAGCACTAACACAGTTGTAGTGGGAAACCTAAATACCCCACTGTCACAAATAGACAGGTCACCTAGACAAAAGAAATAAACAATGAAATGCTAGAACTGAACCAAGCTTTTGAACAAATGGACTTAACAGACGTCTACAGAGTGTTCCACACTACAAAATCAGAATATATATCATTTTCAGCTGCACATTGGTCATTCTCCAAAATAGACCACATAATAGCTCATAGAACATGTTTAAGTAAATGTAAAGGAGTTGAAGTTATCTCATTTATATTATCAGACCATAGTGCAATTAAACTGGAGATCAATAGCAAAAGAAACTGCAAGAACTTCACAAACACATGGAAATTGAATAACACTCTCCTGAACAACCAATGGGTCACAGAGGAAATTAAAGAAGAAATTAGACAGTTTTTACAAACAAATGATAATGCCAATACAACATACAGGAGTCTATGGGACATAATGAAAGGAGTTCCATGAGGGAAATTTATAGCAGGGAATGCCCACACTAGGAAAACATAGCGACCTCACATCAACAACCTAATGCTCAACCTTAAGCTTCTAGAAAAAGAAGAGCAAGAGCAACCAAAAGCTTGTACAAGGGAGGAAATCATAAAGATCAGAGCAAAAATCAATGAAATGAAGACTAAGAGAATGATACAAAAAAAATCAACAAATTGAAGAGTTGGTTTTTCAAAAGATAAATAAAATTGATAAACCCTTAGCCAAACTTATCATAAAAAGGAGAGAAAAGGCTCAAATTCTTGCAATTAGTAATGAAAAAGGTAAAGTCACATCTAGCAGAAATTCAGAGGATCAACAACACCTACTTCAACAACCTGTACTCTAATATAATGGAAAACACAGAAGAAATGGACAGATTTCTAGAAATATATGAATTACCAAAGTTGAATGAAGAAGATATAAAAATTCTAACCATCTCAATTACAATTAGTGAAATTGAAAACATAATTAAAACTTTACCAACAAAGAAAAGCCCAGATCCTAATGGCTTCACTGCTTAATTCTACAAAATATTTAGGCAACTGCTGCCAATACTCTTTAAACTTTTCAATAAAATTGAAAGGGAAGTAATACTTTCAAATTCATTCCTGGAAGCGAGTGTTACTTTGATTCCCAAATCAGGGAAAAGCCCAATGTAAAAAGAGAACTATAGGCCAATCTCCCTAATGAACATAGACGCAAAACTCATCAATAAGATACTGGCAAACAGAATACAGAGGGTCATCAAGTAGATCATACAACCTGGCCAAGTTGGATTTATTCCAGGGATAAATGTAATGCACTATATTAACAGAATCAAAAACAAAAACCATATAATCATCTCAATAGATGCAGAAAAGACAAAATTCAACACCATTCATGATAAAAACCCTGCCGAAAAGTGGAATACATGGTCTATTTCAACTTGATAAAGGCAATCTACGAAAAGCCAATAGCCAATATCATATTAAATGGTCAAAAGCTGAAAATCTTCAAGCTAAAAACCAGGAACAAGACAAGAATGTCCACTGTTGCCACTCCTTTTCAATATAGTTTTGGAAACATTAGCCTCAGAAATTAGACAAGAGAAATAAAAGGAATAAAGATAGGAAAGGAAGAAGTTAAACTGTCACTATTTGCTGATGATATGATACTCTACATAGAAGACCTGAAAAACTCCACTAAAGACTTCTAGTCTTAATTGCCAGATTCAGTAGAGTAACTGGATACAAGGTAAACACTAAAAAATCAGTAGCCTTCTTGTACAGTAATAAGACTCATTGAGAGAGAAATTAGGGAAACAATTCTTTTCACAATAGCATCCACCCAAAAAAATCTAGGCATTAATCTAAGAAAGGAAGCAAAAGACCTCTACATGGAGACTGTACAACACTCCGAAAAAAGAGATCGAAGAGGATATAAGAAAATGGAAAGATATCCTTTGTTCCTGGGTAGGAAGAACTGATATAGTGAAAATGGCCATACTTCAAAACTGCTATACAGATTCAATGCAATCCCTATTGAAATTCCAACAGTACATTTCACAGAACAGAGAAAACAATCCAAAAATTCATACAATCAGAAGAGACATAGAATAGCAAAAGCAATTCTAGGCAACAGAGACATGGCAGGGGGTAGCACAATCCCCAACTTGAAACTATACTACAAAGCCACTGTGTTAAAAACAGCATGGTTCTGTCAAAGAAACAGATCTGAGGATTAGTGGAATAGATTAGAAGATGCAGAAACAACTCCTGACATACTCAGATTCCTCATCTTTGACAAAGGATCCAACCATCCTCACTGGAGGAAAGATAGTCTCTTTAATAAATGGTGTTGGAAAAACTCGATTTTAACTTGCCAAAGACAAAACTAAACCCATATGTTTCACCACCCAATAAACTAAAATCAAAGTAGATTAAAGATCTAAATATTAAAACAGAAACATTAAACTTGTTGGAAGATAAGCTAGGTAGAACTCTTGAAGCCATTGGTATAGGAATAAACTTTATGAACAAATATACAGAAGCACAAGAACTTTCACAAAGAATCAACAACTGGGATATCATCTTATTAAAAAGCTTTGGCACTGCAAAAGAAACCACCAACAGAGCTAAGAGACAACCTACAATGTGGGAAAAATTTTTACCAGCTACTTCTCAGATAAAGGACCATTATCTAGAATATATAAAGAACTAAAAAAATCAGGCCCCCCAAATATAAAGATCCAATTAAAAAATGAGCATCTGAAATGAACAGATATTTCTCAAATGAAGTAAAGGCAGCAAATAAATATATGAAAAAAATATTCAACATCACTGGTCATTCGACACATGCAGATGAAAACAACACTGAGATTCTACCTCACCTTAGAAAGAGTGGCTGCTATCAAGAAATCAACCAGTAACAAATGCTGGAGGGATGTGGGGAGAAAGGAACCCTTCTCCATTGTTGGTGGGAGTGCAGACTGGTGCAACTACTATGGAAATCAATATGGAGATATCTCAAACAACTAGATTAGAAGTCCCATTTGACCTTGGTATTCCCCTGCTGGGTATCTTTGCAAAATAATTAAAAGAATCATATCTCAGTGATATATGCTCACCCATGTTTACAGCAGCACAGTTTGTAATAGGTAAAACTTGGAAACAGCCCATTGACCATCAATTGGACAGTGGATAAAGAAGGTGTCATTTTAAAAAATAAAATGGAGTACTACTTAACCATAAAGAATGAGAAACTAGAGACATTTATAGCTAAGTGGATGCACACTGAGGACACATTCTTAAGTGAAATTAATAGAACACACATGTGTAAATATTGTATAGTTTCTCTGGTGTGATAAACTAAAAGTGTAAATGAGGGTCAAAATGTATGCAATATTTTGTAATAGGAAGAAAAGGTCTAAAGGTATTGGGCAAATGGGACGGGTAGGGGAAAGGTAAAAAAGGAAGAGAAAAAATAAGAGAAAAGGAAGAAAATTGAAAGTCTTTGTAAATAGGGATTGGTGGACAGGGGAAGGGAGGCTAGGGGAATGGGGCAAAAATAAGAACCAAGATACGTTATGTAAAGGTACAAGATCCCAATGATGAATGTGATTGTATTGTATATCTAAAATGTAACAATAAAAATAATAAAAAAACGTTAAAGAAAACATGAAAAAAAGATAGAGAAATAGGAAGTAGTGAGAAATTCTAATAATTCCCTGAATTATATGTTCTGTGGTTTCAAAAATATTTCAAAATATATGCTAATTTGTTTCATTTATACCACTAGATCCTCTTAGTTCACCAAAAAGAAAGTTTTGTTCTATTATCAATTTTTTTTGTAAGAATCTTTTTGTCAATGACTTGTACTCTAACATTTTGGCTATTCTTTTAAGATTATGGTACACAGTGTATTAACTGTTATTCTTTAACTTGTTTTGAAATTTTGCTTCATTTTTCATAGCAGACTTTTTAAAAAATATTTTCTTTATTAATATCTACTTGTATTACATTGAAATAAAGTTTTTTTCAAAAAATAAACCCCCAAAACAAAAAAAGAGACAGAGTTTGTAGACTACCATTAGATTCAGTTGCACCAGGAGACACTGACACTCTAGGGCTGAGTGAGGTAGTGGACTTCCTTGGAGAACTTGTTAGAAAAGAAATCCCTCTTGCTATGTGAAGGTGTTTGGCATTGGAAGGAAAACGGAAACTCCGTGGTCTTCAAACTTGAGTTGAAAAGTGTATCCCACGGCACTTTCAATATAAGCCCAGAAAAGCAGTGCACGTGGGATTCCTTGTGCACCCTCTTTCCCCTGTGGTCTTAACAGACCAAGCATCAAAGACTGTGGTAGCTCAGAATGTCATAACCAGAGTGTGCTTTTCCTCTATTGTCTTCATCAAAAGTTTTTATCAAATGTCAAGTGTTTTCTCATTGTCAACAGTCATCATCCTTAAATTTTTCTGGTTTCCCCGCATAATTAAAAAGTGCATCATGTGCTGCCTAACAGCAGAGATATAGTCTGAGAAGATGGCACTGGATAATTTCATTGCTGATTCACAGAGTGTGTTTGCACAGACTGAGAGAGCTGCAGTGTCACTAGGTGATCTAATCTGAGGAGACCATTGTAGATGCAGTTTGTCATTGACTGCAGAAGTTGACACACAGTGCATGAATGCATTACATCATTATCACAGAGAGTTAGAACACAAGAAAAAATGGAAATGTTTTCTAAATCTAATCATTGCTCTCCCAGAGATGAATGTAAGCATGTTAATACATTTTCTTACAAACTTTTTGAAGTTTAGTGAAGCTTTTCAAAACAGAGAAGTAAAGAACAATGATAATACCTTTGTACCTGCCATCTATTTTTACACATGTAAACATTTTGTCATATTTGCCTCAGAAAGAAATAAAATGTTAAGTAACAGAATAGAAAACAATAAAAACAAATAAAATATTAAAGATAGATCTACAGTCTCATTTGACAACCACTACCCATTTCCTAGTAGTAACCACTATCCAAGAGTTGATGTGTGTCATTTCTGGGTATAGTTTTTCCTGGTACAGAAAGGGATATAGATACAAAGATACAGTGGACCCTTGAGTTATAACTGGCCTGACACAAGAACAACTTGGGTTATGACTGGAATTTTAGTTTTAACTTATAACCAAACTCTTGAGTTATGATCTAAATGCCAGCCACTTGTGCTCCCAGATGGTCTCAGATACAGATTTAACCTGTAAAGAGTTCTAGAAGGAGTATTATAACAACCTTTCCCTTGTAAGGTTAATTGAGAAATCCCAGGCCAATGTCTCTCTAAGGACATTGAGACCTGCCTGTATACCAGAGAGAGAATTTGAAGGTGGTGTAGAGGAGTTGGAGCTTTCAATTGACCGACTTGAGTTACAATAAACCCTCATGAATGAGTTGAGTTCATAAGTCAAGGGTCCACTATAGTTAAGTCTGGGGATTTAGCTCAGTGGTTCTGTCACCTACTTTGCAAGTGCAAGGTCCCGAGTTCGATCCCCGGCACCAAAAAACAAAACAAAACAAAAGGCTCTGAATAGAAGGATTAATTTTGTAAAACTGTATGTAGGTTAAAAAGCTCCTTTTAAGTGGCACTACTCATTTACTAGTATGGAGCACGAAGCACACATATATCATCTCTCTTAAGTCTATAAGAAAGTTTGGCACTATTATTCTAGTCTCTTATTTTACAGGTGAGGAGTCTGCCATCGAAAGGATTTCAATTATTTGCTCATAAGTGGCCACACAGGTAGTGACAGAAGAATCATGCTCGAATCTTGGAGATTTTTCACCCATTAGAACACCTTAAGCTTTGGCTCAGAGTATGTCCTTGTAGAGCATAACCGGGATAAGGTAATTTCTAGAGTTTACAATCTCGTATTTCTGTGAATTTATTCAAATAGAATGTGGTAATATTTGCAGTCATGGGATATACTTTAAAATACCTGACACCCCTTCAGGCCATTCAGGCAATCAAACACTTTGAAAATGCACAATTAATACTTGTTGATGTGAATGTAGTTAACAAATTAAAGATATTAACTGAGCCAAAGTTTCTCCTATACACACATGGGCAGCACTTGGAAACCCAGGACAGTTCTCATCCCATGATGAGATGGGTGTTACCATCATCATTTTTCTTCAGGTATTTTGAAGACCCCTTAATTGGCTTTGAAATCAACATATTGCAAATAAGATTAGGACAATAAGGACAACAGTTTTTGTTTTGTTTTGTTTTTTGAGACAGGGTCTCACTATGTAGTTGAGACTCATCTGGAACTCACTATGTAGCCCAGGCTGGTCTCGAACTCACAGCGATCGTCCTGCCTCAGCCTCCCAAGTGCTGGGATCACAGGTGTGTGTCACCATGCCTGGCTCAGAACAACAGGTTTTGCAGACAACAAAAATAAACACAAAATAAATCCTTGATATTACCTTCTCAGGCAGAGTTAAAATAAACAACCTTGGATTATACAGTGCTATTTAATATGTATCAAACAGGCAAGGATGAGTTTATTTATGTCAGCTAATCGGTGAGTTTAGGTTAAGGTCTATATAAAGCTTAAGACATTTTTGGAGGGAAAATAAGGAGCAAGCAGGAGTTATAAACTCTGAGAAATCATTCTTACAAAAACAGCTAGACTTAACTGGGTCACCGAGGTTTTCGATTAAGTCTGAGGAGATCAAGTCTAAAGGAACAGAAATAGATGGGCTGCAGGTTTTCCTAGTTTAGTGTTTCTGAGCAGAGACGATACACTTTGCACTGAAGGCTTGTATTCTTCCCACTCTGTGCCAGCCCTGGATTCCAGTTCCTCCCCCTCCATTCTGTAGTAGAAACAGCACAGTCGTGAACTTCTGGTCAGGAAAAATGATCTGTTTTCTCATTTCTCTTCTGTCACATGATGTGAGACTTCAGTCAGTTGCATGTGAAACTCAGCCTACCCATTCCACTCTGGATTCTCAGACCTCCAGCCGAATTTAGTCCCCATGGTCACTGCCTGGAGCACCAACTGATCCCAAATCCCTTCAACTCCTCCACCAATCACCATTTCAACCTTTTTTCCTCAGGCCCGGTTCAAACTCATTTTTCCACCTCTGCATTCCCAAGGATCCTGCCTGTTAGCACACCCAACAATCACCCATGTCCAGCCCCACGGTGTGCCCAGACTCACCCACAGTCCTGCAGCCAGTCTTCAATCTTGTTGATTGGATTCCCTAGAGAAGTCAAATACCAGATTATTGCGAGAATGGAAGAAAACAGACCTCTGCCCTGCCCAACTCACCTCTTACCCCATTCCACAATTTTGTCCGTATGTAAGTCACATTTTGATCCCTCCCCCAATCTTTTCTGTAAGATGCAAGTAAAATAAAACCATATATAAGGACAGTGGATCTGTCTTCTCTTTGCCTGTCTTCTCCTTGGGAACCTAGGAAATGTCCAAGCCATCAGTCCACTTTCTTTTCCTCAAGTTTTGGGAACAGAGATGGCTCCTTTTCAAAAACCAAACCAAACCAAAACCAGAACAAACCAAAACAAAATAAAACAAAAGCACATCTGTGTGCCTTTTGAGTCCTACCAAATAAGCAAGGATGAGTTTATTTCTTTCAGACTTCCTGTCTTACTCCCATGTCTGTGGTCTTAGGTGAACCTCTGAGAAGCATGTAGGAAAGTGCCCACTGCTTCTGCTGGACAAGTACAGCTTAGGCAAGTGACTTTCCAAAAGCCACACAGCTTGTTAGTGACAGCGCCATGTCCAGGGTCCAGGGGCGGCTTGAATGTAGTGTTGTTACATAAACAACGCAGAGATCTCCCACGGCATTCATACATGGACAACCCCTAGCCTCAGTGTCTTACAGAAGCTTCTCTGGATGAAGCAAACATGTCCTCTTCTTCTTTCCTAATCTTACACCTGCTTCTTTCTCACACAATTCATATCTAGTAGCCTAACCTCAGTGTCTTACAGAAGCTTCTCTGGATGATGCAAACATGTCCTCTTCTTCTTTCCTAATCTTACACCTGCTTCTTTCTCACACAATTCATATCTTGTATTACTTTATACTTCTTCTCTTCTACCCAAAGTGAGTCTTTCGGAGACCCTAGTCCAAACACATTTGCCCTGCTGGAGTCCGTGTGATGTCTACAGCCTCTTACCTTCCTGGAAGACATCGTCCAGGCTGGAAGGCTCGGGATCTGGGACATCCTGCAGGGCAGCTGCGGCTTCCTCTTCTAGGACCTGCGTCTGCCAGTTGCGGCTCTGACGGAGCCAAGCTCGACGTTTCTCCCAGGATGTGGGGCTCAGCACAGAGGCCTCCATGGTCCCGGTCACACTTCAGTGCCTCTCACCACCTTAACGATGTCCTGAGAGTGGAAGCACAGTGACCCTTCCTCAGCTCCTATTCAGGAACCTTTGTTCTCAACCATGGCCTCAATGCTGCCCGTTTCTGCTAAAGGCTGCCTGATCCGTCTCACTGGGAGGGAGGGGATGCCTCACCCGGTGTCTTCTTCTCCCCGTTTCCCCCAGAAAGGAGTGCTCTGAAAATATCTAAATACGAGCAAATCTTTTCACTTAGTAAACTTAGAAAGCTTCAAATTTCACAGGATTTGAGGGGCACTGAGAAAGCATTTGTGATTTAGGGTGAGGGTTAGGGCCAGATGAAATGATGGAGGGGGAAGGGAAGGGGAAGGGAAAGGGAACGAAAAACAGAATTAAGATGTGTTCTGTACATGTGCCAACTCCACGCGAGGGATGTGATCATTATGAACTACACACATGACTAATAAGCTAAAATAAAATATGAATAAATAAAAAAATAAAACCTAGTCTCAAAAAAAGTTTTCTTTGCTTAAGGATTTTAACTCTCAGAATCCTGCATCAAAACTAAAATATCTTTTAATTTACAATTTATAAAGTTCACTTTTTGTCTTGATTTGTTTTGTTTCCTGTTTGATATGTTTTTCTCAGGAAAAAAAAAAACCTATGAAAGAAACAAGGAGACACTGCCTTAGAGCAATGAGCAGACATATTTAGGCTGATTACTTTCAAATTTGTCTACTTTTGTTTCTACCTTACTGTGAGATACTTATCCTGTTTATTGATGCACTTACTGATCCATACACTTGTATCCCATTTAACACTACCTAATCAACAACTTTGTTTTTTTTTGTACCAGGGATTGAACTCAGGTTCTTGTGCCTGCAAGGCAGGCTGCAGAACCACTGAGATAAATTCCCGGCTATGTATTTTAAAAAATATATAACAGTGGCTCTATGCACAGATTCAAAAAGGAAGAGAGAAGGGAAGCCTCATTCAATTGTCCAGAGGGAGTTTAGAAAGATTGGAGGGTCACGCTGCCTTTTCCTTCTGGCCGCACTCATGTCCCATCACAGTGAATAAATAGATATGGGACCAGGACTTTCCTGTTTTCCCCTTTGTATTAGTCAACCTTTTCTTGCTTGGAAGAGGAAAAGGTAAGTTAGGCTCACAGTTTTGGAGTTTTCAGTCCATGATCAACTGGCTGCATTGCTTTTAGGAAACACGGTGGAAGGGAGTGGTGGAGGAAAACTGCTCACCTATGGCACGGGGAAGAGACAGTGCAGGAAGAGCCAGAGAGGAAGGGGCTGGGGGACAGATTCACCCTTCAAAGGCGTGTGCCCAGGGATCTGCTTCCTCTAACTGGGCTCCACCTCCTAGTAGCCCCATCAGCTTTAAACTCATCAATGGCCTAATCCACTGATGAAGTCAGCACCCCTATGAATGAGTCACCTCTGTAGGTCCCACCTCTGAATGTTTTTGTATTAGGGATCAAATCCTTAATACCTGGGACTTTGGGGCACACTTCATATTTAAACCACGACATCCTCTATTTCCTTTAGCTGCCATAAATGACATCATCCTCAGAGATATACTTTTAATTGTTGCAGTTAACAAAGATAGCAGAAAAGAAGAGTGCCACTTTCCAGAGACTTCTGTTCTTCCAGGACTTAAAAACAAAATCATTAGTGAAGCATTCAACAGTTCAGGCACTAAAATAGCAATTTTTGAAAAGAACATCTTGAACATAAACTATTTTTCTAGGGCAATGAAATTGTTTTAGATGCCTCTGCTTGCCACAGGCAGAATATACCCAGAGAAAAATAATACATAATTACTGCTGTCTGACATGGATTCTTTCACTTCAGGTCCAGCCCAAGACATTTTTTCTCCCAGGCGAGATGGCAGTTAGCACAACTGAGAGTTTGTGTTTACTCCAAGCAGCTGGCTCTTGTGCCTTTTGGGGACATTAAATGAAGCTTGTGTTATAGGGGAATCACCAAGGAGGATAGCAGAAATGACTGGCTGTTCTTAAATGTTAAAGACAGTATGACACTGCCACCAGAAAGGGTTCATGAAGAGAGTCAGAAAAGCCTTATCAGAGTATGTTTCCTATTCCTGCTTTCCAGAGTATTGAATAAGTCAGTCCCTCTTGGCCCAGGGAAGAAAATATTGAAGGCTGACTTGCCTATCTAATTCCCAAAGGAAATGAAACTCACCCAAATCAAAAGGCATCTTTAGAGTATAAGAAGATTTTTAGGTGACTAGGGGAATGTAAAAGGAAGACAGAATTGCAGGATGACAGGAGCACAAAAAGAAAGAAAAGAGAGGGAAAGGAAGGAGAAAAGAAGAAAAGGAAAGAAAGGGATAAGTGACATGCATTTTGCTACTTACTATTGGTATACATAGAAAATTCAATCCCTTTCTCTTGTTTCAATTTTTTGGTGAGGACATCACAGCTCTAAATGTTCACTATTCCAGTACTGTAAAGTCTATAAACTAGTTTAGAACTGAATCCTCATAATGCCTAGAATGGTGCTAGACTCACTAATTGAGAAGATAGAATACTTTGACGCTGTGATGTGAATCTACTTTACATCTCTCTTCCATCTCTGAAAATATCTCACAGTCACGTAGGCTAATTTCCTCGCCCCTTTCAGTCTCCAGTTTTCTCACATTTTCCCCTCCCTCTTTCTTCCCCTTGGTCTTTGTTGAACTTGACCTGCAATGCCCAGTTCTTAACCAGCTTCCTTCATGAAGCCAGACTTGGCTTCTGTAGCCTCTTTAACTGGTGCCACTGAATGTTTTCCCTGCGTGACTTTTTCTTCTTAGTTGTTACCAATGTCATTCTTTATGTTTTACTTAGTTATCTAATTTATTGTTTACCACTAACATTCTTTCTATTTTTAACTTTTTAATATAATTTATTATTTAGTCTTCTTATTAGAATATAAGCTCCAGGAGGACAGAGATGCTTGTCTGGATTATTCACCACTGAGTTTCTAATTCCTAAAACGGAATTTAACACATAATAGTTGCTTAACAAATACTTATTTTCTAAGTGAATGGATATTTTGTAGGTAATCATTCCCCATGGGAACCCAGTGCTGTACAATCACCAAAGACACATGCTTCAAATGTGTAATAATAAAATTTACCATGTGTTTACTAAGCATGTAAAATGTTTTGGGCTTAAAGTTGGAGAACAGACAGGTTATTCTCTGACTTGTTTTTACTCTGAGGTTTCCATAACAGATGTTTTATTTGCCTGGCGATTCCTATTTACAGTATGTTCCTATGTCCTATATACAGAAGTTTGTTAAATATAAACACCTAAAGGACAATGCTTATGAAAATAGAATCCTTATTGCTTAGAGGGTTCCCAACAAAAGTTCACAAACAAATGGCCACCATAATTATGACAACAAAAATACTAGATTGATTAAATACTTTACTGCTCACTGTGAAGGGCAGTCATTTTCCAGGGCATTCAGGTGAGATGGGATGATTTGTTCCTTGAGAAGGCAACAGTGGTTTCCATTCTGAGGGAAAAGGTGCAAGTTCTTCACAACTTTGACACACTGGACATGGGCTGGGGGATTGAATAGATTAGTTTTCCCCAATCTTTGCTACACTTTTCATGGTGTGTGACATGGAATACTGTAAGAACAGCACTGTTGGGAACTAGGGAGAAACAGAATGTCTAGTTCATGCTAACAAGAGGAAGCTGTACTTCTGGGATGGAAGAACCGGTGTTCTTTGTGGAAATCTGGAGGAAGTGGCACATGATTATCAGCTAAACACATCAGCACTGACCATGTTAGAGAAAATTCATAGGTGGGCACACACAGATTTTAGGACAGCAGCTTTGAATGTCTTGAGGCCCCTTTTAATAGAGAGAAGGACGTGGAGATGTTTCCTCCAAATAATTTATAAAAAACCGTATGTCTTTAATGGTGAAAGAAGCATTGACTAGAAATAAGGTCACTTAGATGTTTTTCCATAATTTTTGTCTGATTAGTTGACTTCTGGCAAGCCAATCGGGTTTCCCATTTGGACACCAGTCAATTTCTAGAAAATGAATTGGTGAGATACAATGTTGTATGACTTTGCCTCCAGGACTAATATTTATGAATTTATTTTTATAAATTCTAGAGGAGTTTAAAATATTTATAGTATCTTAAAACATGTATTAATTTAATTTTCTCTTAGAAGTAGGAAATGGTCCAGCATTTATAACTCCCCTGGAGTTATATCATTTAACAAACTACCTTTCAAATTCATGCTGAGTGGTGGGGTTCCTGGACTTGGAACTTTCACTGATCTAAGAAAGTGGTGAGCCTGAACAAGAGAGGCTGAGAGAGAACCCAAATGAATATGACTCAGTCAGTGTTGCTTGTTGGTCTTCAGAATTTCTTGTGTTTTCTGCTTTTTTGCTTTAGTTTACAGTTTTACCCACCTTTTTCTCTCCTCAAACAAACCCCATCTACCTTTTAAAAATCCAATTCAAGTCATCTTTTTGTAGCCAACCAGAACACATACTTGTGCCATAGCCAACAAGAGAGTGAGTGGCACTCTCATCACTAAGTTCTACTCCTCCTCATGTCCTATAAATCTTCTCTCAGACTCAGCATAGCACTTTTCAGTGGAGGTGGCTCTCAGTAAGTGCCATACCTGCAGAGAAGCAAGAGTCATCCTGGTCCTAAAAAATTGTCAACTACTATATGTCATTGAAACATTTGCTCAATGACAGATGCTCCTGACCTTCATGACTTCAGATCCTATTTATATATGCTGCCAGACTTAGAGTGAAGAGGAAAAAAGCTTGAGTATAGCATTTGCTATCCTTTGCTGGTGCAGCATAAGGATCACATGATTCTGACTAAATTAAACTAACAAAAGTTCCTATTTTAAAAACTAATTTCCAGAGTTTTCCACTGTAAGGTTTTATTTATTTCTTAGTCAAAAGTTCCTTCTGGAATTCAATACCACCCTTCTTGATACTAGTTTATAGTATGTTACTATATGTAATCTATCATCTATGAGGGTACAAATTTGAAGTCTATAGGAAACTTTTCTCCCACTTTCCCACTAGCCCAGCAAAACCCCATCATTGGTTCTATTGCTTCTTGCCCTAATCACTCCAAGCTGTATTTCCTCCTCTGCTATCATCTCCAGCCATTTGTCCTTTCCACATCCCTACATTTCTCTGGAGATTCATTCCTGAATCATTCTTCAATAAATGTCAAGAGTTCTGGAACCTGACTACAACCAAGTAGAGTAACAGCATTCTCCTTGTTCTCAGCATGTTTATAGTAAAAACAGAAATTGTAGCAATCAAGCCGAGAAATCCTGACCAGAGAAACCATTTCTGGTAGTTTAAGAAGAGGGAACTGTTTAAGAGTTCTGAAATGATTATCTTCCAACAAAAAATTATCACCAGAGGCAGTAACGGTGGCAGCTGAAGAAGACTTTTAGGGATATGTCATTATGGTTGCACTGAAAACATCACATATTTCTTGCCTCTGTTTTCTTAGGGATGAAGTTGGAGTTTTACCATACATCGACACGAACACTTGTAAGCAATAGGGATACGTAGTCACTGGTAGGTGTAGAGTACCTAAGATTTGTCCACAAACTGCTCTGTAAACAACTTCATTGAATCCTGGCAAACACCTTTGCCAACTGAAGTTTGGAAAGGTAGGTTCTACATGAAGGAAGAAGATCTGTTCAGAATCCACATTGCTTTCGGATTATGCGGCATCCAGAGAACTTGGCAATGGTTTTCGGGGGGTACTGAACAATAGGAATTGACAGTTGGCCTTGTAAGTGCCTGGGTGGTAAGGCACTGAATTTTGGGGATCACACTGGGGAAATTTGTGGGAATATCTGGCATAGCTTGGCTGGTGATGAACACTTAGAAGGCTTGGAGCAATGAACACTTATCATAACCTGCCGTGAGCGTATTCTGATATTTTGACAACAGACATAGACCTACCGATCTGTTCCTACCAAATACTATCACTGCTTACAGGAACTTCAACATGGAGATAATTTAAAAGAGCCCAGTAAGAGGGCCAATACTTCTTTTTCTTTAAAGTCCAGAGTGTTATTTAGAAGCCAAAAAATGGTACACATACCTTGGGCCTTGAAATCAGAGTAAGGCTTGTTTGGAATCACAATTCTGCATGCTCACACATGTATGTCTTTGGTAAAATTAGGTGTTCCCTCTATATCCAAGGTTTTTATATATAAACACATAGTGTGCCAAACTTTTCAGGCTGTTGGAGATTAAAATCAGGTAATATGTCTTATATGATAGAGGTGAGTGGTGAGAATTATTAATTTGTCTTCAGTCTAAAAAATAGGAACACTTTTATGAATAAGGAAGGGGTGTGCAGCAGAATACAGCAGAGTGTGAAGAATCTAGAAGATTAAAGATGGAAGTTGCTGTTAGATAAAGATGACCAGAGAAGCAGTGAAAATTCTTCATTCTTATTTGATGCCCAAAGAGATCAGAGAGATAATCTACTCCTGATTACTCATTTACAATAGAGGAAAGCGGGGAGGGGGAGGAAGAAAGGAAGGGGTTGAGGGAAGGAGAGATAAAGGGAGGGAGGAAGAGAGAGGGAGAGAGAGAGAGAGAGAGAGAGAGAGAGAGAGAGAGAGAGAGAGAGAGAGCATTGCACACAAAGCTGTCCTTTTCACAAGCTTCCTGGAACCAGCCAAGCCAAAGTACTTCTAATAGGAAGCACCTATTATTGATCATTACTGGGGAGTATGCTAGAATATCAGGACACCAGCTGGATTGGGGCATAGAATGTAAGAAAAAAGCAATATGCACAGATCTTCTTGATGGGGGAAGTTAGCAGTTGTAAATGGGACTCAAAACTCCTAAATTCCAGGCCCCACACGTGGAGTTTCTTCCTTTATCTAATGCAGACTTTCTCCTGCCACTTATCCCATTGGTTTCTAAGGCCCAATCTTTGGTGTTCTGGGCCTCCTCCCAGATGTATGTATCAGACTGGCCTCCCCTTTCCTCTGGCACTGCACCTACGCCTCAAACAGAATCTGAATTAGGGTGAAGAGTGAAACAAGCATATAAAAAGAAAAAAAGAAATAGTTTCCATGATGTAGCCATAAGACCTTCTGCATTCACAAACAACACACACATCTGTGGGGAATTCCAGAACAGCCAATATTTCTGTTTGTGGACAGGACAAACTCTACCTCAAGCACCATTGCTCCTATACCCAATGTGCAATAGGTGCTCACATTCCTTTCCATAGGAGAAATACCTTCCTGGTTTCTAACCCTCTGTGATTTTACTGCAGTTTGGAAGATCATCAAAACAAAACTTACCCTGCATATAGCATTTGACAATTCTGAGACTTCTGTGGTCTAGGAGAGCTCTTCAGTCTATTTCCAGGAAAAAGGAGGATATTATTTGGTAAATTAGTATCAAGAAAAATGCTACTTAATTTAACTATACCTTCCCCTCTCTTTTTTCACACTTTCCTTCTCAAAAATAATTTTAGTTGAATAAGTACTGAAAGAAAGACATCGCTTTCTCTCCCCTTCACTTCCTTCCTTACGCCCATTTTCACAATGTGGATGAGTTTTATGGAAGGTTTGTAATTGCTGCAGGAAATATTAAAGTTGTGCATTTGGAAAGGAAGTAATCCTGTGCTTTCAGAGGATGATATCATTTTCTGGTTTTGTTTTTGTTCTTCATCTGGATAGGCAATGAAGGATAGGCAATCAAGAATAGGAGATAGCCATTCATTTGGGATAGTTTACAGATGGTTTTGTCTAGAGATGGCAGGAAACATAAGTATATTTCTTGACCATTGAGTTGGCTCTTTGAATTACATTATTAATTCTTTAGACCTATTTTCTTGATAATGAAGCTCTTTCCCTCATTTTTATTGCCCTATTTTCTTTCTCAAACTGTTTTTATCATCCCTCAGCTCATTTGATTGAACTTTATTTTCGATCAAAGTCTATGCTGCAGTCATTCTGTGCTGGGCTTGGGTGTGTGCAGGGCACAGAGTGCTATGAGTGCTGGGTTAGCCACTTGAGTCTGGTTCCTTAGGTGAAAAACAGAGCAGCTGTCACTTTACAAGTGGAAATAAATGTTTGATATTTTCCCTTTATTGTAGCCCAGAGTGAAGTTTGTGAGTCCTGATATGGGCTAAGACCAAACTTCTTTTTCCATTATCTGTTATAATCTGAATCAAAAACCTTGAAATGAAGATGACTGAGTTGGGTCTCTATGGCTGCCAGATAATGCTTAATCTCAGGATTACATCTTAACTTTCAGAGGCCCAAAGGAGTTAGGAGAATGTGTTATTATGATTGAAATAGCAATAACAAGTATAGTTAAATCCCCAACTGCCTGGGATGCCTATGAAAAAGAAAGAATGAATTAGATGTTTTTTTGTCTCTCCGGTTATATCTTCCTCTTGTTATCTTTGATAATATTCTCAGTAGAGTTATACTCTGAACTCAGCTTCCTCTGTTCCCAGTAATGCTTCAGGTTATAGGAGAAACCAGATCGGTGGCTGTAACCATTCAAGCTGAAAAACCACTGAGTTTGAACTTTGGACACACAAGTCGCAAGTCTTCAACCTCCAACCTCTACTAGGCCTGCCCTGAACTGTTCAGAAAGTTCCCTTGCCTCTCTATTCATGGACATCTGTGGTAGACAGAGTCACCAGTACCTCTCTTGACATCCCTTCCAAACTCTTATCAAACTACTTCTGTGGGACTCTCTGGTCTTCTCTGGGCTCTGTTTTCAGGATCACTTCCCTTCCCCCCACTAGTGAGTTCAGTGGCACAGTAGGGGTGTGGGAAAACCCCAGTGTGGAAGTTCTTTCCTCTCCTCCACCTCCCCAAGAGTCATATAGGTGGTGACATGCTCAGCCTGGTGACACCTGAGACAAGGGCTGTTAGAGAACCCCTCTACCCTCAGTATTGTAGGATCTCTGAGAGCTCAGCCTGTTCCTCTGTGAGATATAAAGTCTGAAAACCAATCCATATAGGATATTTACTACCTTTAGTTCCCTACTTAACTTGCTGTGGTATATACTCCTGCATATGTAACCTCTACATATCTTGCTGTATTTTATCTCCACAATAATTTCCCCTGCAGCCTCAGAGGAGAGAGGTCCCACCTACAGAAAGCAAAGTTGGGTCAGGCTCAGTGTTCCCAATTCTCAGACCCGAGGACACTAGAATAGGACCTGCAAAGAAACTGGGAAACTGTTCTCTTTGGTAACTTTTCACAGTTGGAATTAGACTGAAATGATTACAAAAGTGAGTGCCACAAGATACAGAGAGGAACTCCTCAGGTGACAATGGTGAAAAATTCTTAAATATTAATTCATGTCATCAAGGCAGTCCATGTTTTGTGACCCTAGAATGATTACATCTCTGGTAAAAGAGAGGAAAATAAATGATGGGAGCTCCCTGTTCCAATAGGCACAGTGATGATGCCAGTAAGATTGAAGTCCATAAAACATGAGGCTGTTTCCCTAATTTCCTCTTCTCTTGATTTTTCTCTGACCTGACAAGAACAGACAAGAACCGCTTTAAGACTGAGGCAAGAGCTAAACTTACCTGTCTGCTAGTAGAGAGCTGAGTTTGAGGTAAAGCAGTTCTCACAGCTGAGCAGAGCCCTTCCCAGATTTGGGGAGAGGGCCAAGGACAGTAAGAAAGTCTCATGGTGTAACTGTGCCTTTGTCTCTGTTCTCATTCAACCGCAGTTGGCAGTTTGAAAGGGGAAGCGGAAATAAGAACACACTCTCATCTACACAGGCATCTGCACAGGCCCCACCTCCGACCCGAGCCACATCCTCTGGCTTAGGAGAATGAAGAACAAAACATCTGCCGAGCTCACAAGGTACAGCTCACTGAACGATGTGAGTTTTGGAAAGTCTTTCTCTTGCATAGCTAGAATCCCACTGCTGTCCTGGGAGAAGAGACGAGGTGGAAAGTCTCTGTCTCTCAAAAATTATCTTACATGTATCTCAGGGAAGATGCTTGCTGCCCTGTCTGCGCCAGTTAGTCTATTTTAATAATTCCTTCACATGCTGGAAAATTCCCCAGAAGCTGGCTTTCAAACGCTACATACCTACTCGTAGGCAACTTTTTTTCTGTGTTAACTTCTTAACACATTATTTTTGTGTTTGAGCTATTCTGGAGTTTTGCTTTTTAAAGTAAATGGCTACTTTCCCGCAGAACTATTGAAGGCGTACTTCAAAAATCTGTTACAGCGATGTCTTCAGTTTACTGGCTTTCAGTCCCAAAAATCTTATTAAACTCTAGAAGATTTTTCCCCGTCCTCACTTTCACCCTTGGGTGGCATTCAGCATTGTTGAGAATGTCTCCACCTCCCATAGCTTCTGATACGCTTTCTTCTCTGTTTGATGTTGTGCTGTTAGAGATATCTCCACCTCTCTTTCCTGATTTTTATCCTGCTTCATTCTCTGCATTATTTATTTATGAATATTTATCACAATATTTATTATGCCACTCCTCTAATAGGCTAAATGTGATGGATTTTCACATGGCTGTTCTCTTCTTTTAGCTTCATAGCTGTAGCCGTATTTGGATCTCTTTTTACAGTGTTTCCAAATTCCATTCCCACTCAACAATAAGGCTCCATTGAATATCCGCAGTACGGTTAAAATGAAAAGAAGACTAAATAAAGTTTCTGTTCAGCAAATAAAGTTTCATAATTATTTTCTTAAGTATACTATAAGGAAAAAGATAATTCTTTCCTCTTTTTCTGTCTTTCTCAAATATCCATATCCTCTCCAACTACATTCCTTTATATATAGGGAAGAAAATGTCTAATAAAATTTTCAGTACATAGTACTAAAATGAGTGCTAAATATACACAAAAAGTAGAATAATTAAACGGAACACTCTCTTGTTCTCTCATTACTATTCCTTTCTGTACAAATTAAATATAAAATTAAACAAGTGGAATGCTTAACGTTTCCTGTAACCCTAATTTCTGGAATTCACATGTTTAACAGTTGTATTTTTTAAAAAAAATTGAGTTTATTGGTGCATTTTAGGTAAACAGTACAGTTACATTCAAAAAAAAAAATAGTTTATTGGTGCATTTTAGGTAAACAGTACAGTTACATTCATTATTGGGATCTTGTACATCTACATGACAGGTCTTGGTTCTCATTTTTTCCCCTTGTCCCTGCCCTCCTTTAACTGTTGCATTTGATGTGTTCTGGATATGGAGAATGTCATTTCTTTTTTTTTCCATCGAGTTTATTGGTGCTTTTTAAGAATACAGTACAGTTAATTCATCATTGGGATCTTGTACCTTTACATGACAGATCTTGGTCCTCATTTTTTCCCCATACCCCTGCCCTCCCTTCACCCCCTGAGAGTGTCCTTTCAGGGAATTCTGGAAATATGCGAAGGAATTTTAATTTTCATAGTGATGGGAAACTGACACTAGTAAATTCTTGGAGGCCAAAGAAGCTGAATGCCTCTGACAGCGTGAAATGGTATGGCACAAGGAATATATTTTCCTGAGCAAAATACCATCATTTTAAAACACGGATAAATTCATAATTACAAGAGCAGGCTTTGGAACCAGACTTGGGCTTTGAGTGGCTCTAGTCCTGAACACATCTTCAAGCCTTAGTATACCTGGCTGCAAAATGGAGATAACTGCTCTGAATGCAAAGGAATAAAGGAGTCAAAGCAAAAGTTCAACAAAGAACAGCTATATTTGAAGTCTTTTGAAATGTAACGTTTTTAATTTACCCAGGGTGCTGTGTATCTATCATTAAAGAAGCCATTGCATGAGCAATTTTTATATATAATTTATTAATAAAAAGAACATTGCTATTTGTTTATCAAACAATTGAAATTTGTTTATTAAAAAAGAAATGCTTACCCCCCTCTCTCTTCTCTCCCTTCGGCCTTGGAAAACTTTAAGTGCCTTTATATCTTTGATAACATGAACTTCTTTGACTATGTTTTCCATGGGCTTCATGGAAACATAACCGTCAACCCTCTCTGTAGTAGATGTAGTTCAGGATGTCAGAAGGTTTTTGTGAGATTTGCGCTAATTTTTCCTTTGACTAACAACACCCTCTTACATTACCTGAGGTAATGAGTTGGCTCCCTGTCACCTGTGCCACCCAGTGGCCTGCTGCCTAGTGACTCCTCCAGTTTGTCATCCCAATGGCCTTTTCCCTCCTCTTCCATGTAATTTAGCAAAACACCGAAGTGGAGTGGGAACCATCTGACTTTATCACCAGCTGCATAATAGTTACTTAATTTTACTGAATCTCAGACTCCTGCCAGAGAGATATTTGGTAAGGTTCTCTTGGCTTTAGACACCTGCAAACATCTACACAAACTATTTTTCCACCCTTTTATAACTACGTGTAGTTTGCTATGGAAAATGAAAAATTTATGTGACAGATATTTGGTAAGAAAACATTGTAAAGTTAATAGAAAATATCTCTAAAATGCTCTTGTCCATTGCAAAATGAAGTAAAATTGCTTTGGTATAATATTTTTCTCCAGACATATAACCCAAGAGTTGTGATAATTCAGAAGAGTTTCTAAGAATGGATGCACCCTTCAAACAGATGGATGGGGCTGAGCAGAAGTTCTGAGGCTGAAAGCAGAGAGCTCAGCTGGCGGGTTGCCCAGACCTGGGGCTGAGCCAGGACGGAGGTCCAGAGAGGCCATCCCAGGGTAAAGAAGCTGTGCAGAGTCCTGCTCTGCCTAGCAGCTGGGCCTTTCTTCCCAGCCCCACATGCAAGTCATCTGCTCCCAGCCAGCCTCAGAGCCTGAGGTTCGAAAAAGCCTATTTTTAGGAGTCTATTCCTTCAAACTGCTGAGGTGGAATTTTTAGTGAATTTATCTCCATCCTGTACCAATGGGGAGAGAATGGATAGAGTTCTGGGGGCCGGGGGGAAGGCAATAGTTTAATGAGTCAAGGTTTTTCTGAAGTTTTTCTAGGCAGAAAAGGGCTTGCCCAGGTCCTCTTGTTCTTCTCTCTGCTCCTGTATTCTGGGTGGGAACATTTCGAGATAAGGGATTCTCTCACTTTCCTAGCACACCTGACTTCTGGAATCACTTCTCTTAATGAAAGAAAATCATTCCTTCCGTCCAGCCCTATCTTTCCTATCTGTAAGTCCAGCAGAACTAAGAGTGATCTGTCTCAGGCTTACAGAGGCACTTTTTCAGATCTGGATCATAGTTCTGCTCAAATTGGTTTTATTGGGTACTTTCTAGAACTCAGAAATAATCCAGGAGGGAGGGAGCTGAAGGGAGCGGGGGGAGGGAGAGAGAGAGAGAGAGAGAGCGAGAGAGCGAGAGAGAGAGACAGAGAGAGAGAATGATTGAGTGTGTGTGTGATGGCGGATATAAAGAGAAACAATTTAAAATATTATCTCTTGGCTTACTCTTTAGGAAGGATTAACAAGAGTCAAGCTTGCTTCTTCAGGGCACAGATTCTTGAAGATTTTCATAAGCTGATATAAATTGTGACTCTCCTAGGAGAGTGTATTATATTTCCCAGTTTATTTTCTTATTCCAAGGAAGTTACTTTTGGGAAACTTGTCCTTCATTATGGCTACTCAGTTCTGTTTCTTTAGAGTGAATAATCAATTGATGTTTTCACAATGGTTGGAAGGCTGTGAGCACAGGATTGTTCAACTGCCTGTTAAGTTTATATTCCACATTTCTTTTGACCAAAGCCATTAAAGACAAAAGCACAGGACTCCTGAGAGGCCTTGAGTGGGATTTGATTGGTGAATGCTCAGTGTTTCATAAGCCCACTGAGGAAGGCAGAGCCTGGGGCCTTATGATGAGGGTGGAGTGCAGCGGGGAAGTGGACAATCTGGAGAGTTAGCAGGATGCGATTTAAGGCCCCTGAGCAACTCCGTGGACTCGAGAAGTAAGAAATGTGAAATTATTCTCAATTTGATCTCTTACCTAGAGGAAAAGAGGGCTTCAAGCAGGGTTCTTTCCTATACCACATGCCTAATTGCAATGATATAATTAGTCATAAGGAAGGAGAGGGAGGAATGAAAAGTTTTGGAGTGAAAGAGCATTTAAGGTGCATAGAAACTTGGCCTTAATCCATTTGGGCTGCCATAACAACAACAACAACAACAACAGCAACCACAACAACAGCAACAACAATAAAATAAGCTAGGAGGCTTATAAGCAACAGATATGCATTTCTCATAGCTTTGGATACTGAGAAGTTCAAGGTCAAGGTGCCACAGATTTAGTGTCTATGAGGGGCTGCTTCCTGGTTCCCATATAGCTATCTTTTCGTTGTGTCCACACACAGTGGAAGGGGAGAGCTGACTCTATGAGGTAACTTTACAACCCCACTCACAGTGGTTCTATACTCATGGCACAATTACCTACGAAAAGTTCCCCGACTCCTAATACCATCACTCTTGGAATAGACATTTGAGCATACGCATTGGAAGGTGGGCTAAGACCATTCAGATCATAGCAGTCTTGGAGGAGACATGGAACAAATGCCAGAGACTCAGTGACCTCATGGATTTGAGAAACGTTAAAGCTGGGTTCTTTAGGTCAAGGACTCTGAAATCTTAAAAAGGGTAAGCATTAAAAGGTACAGTAGCAGAAAGGATCTGGAGGCTGCTCTATGTATGGTGCAAGGGCACAAAGGAGAGTGTGTGGTTAGAGTCGAGAGGCGATTTGGGGATGGGGCTCTGGGTTATGGTAAACGGGGAGGTCACAGACTGGAGGAAGGGCAGCTTCTGAGCATGGATGGGTTCTCTTTTCTTCTCTTCAGAAGGGAAAGCCTGACGCTCCGAGGCCAGACCACCAAGTCAGACTGCACATCTACAGAGAACTGGAGACTGCGGCATAGACCCTGCAGGAGTAGGCGCAGCAGAACCCAGTGATGTGTGGAGACCAAGAGCAGGGTTACTGTGTCAGTTAATCAGAAGATGTGGGCCAACTCTGCCTTCAGATCCAAAGGGGACCCGGCTCTGTGCAGGAGTCTCAGCTCCAGGGTGGTTCTCTTTGCCAGGCTTTGAGGAGAAAGATGTACAGGTGGAAGAGAGAAAGAAGAGAAACTGCCTCAGAGAGACTCGGAAAGGAAGTTGACTCACACAGGAGAGAAAGTGAAACCGAAGCGAACGCCCACCCGAACGGAAAGAGGCAAACCTCTCTGGCTCAGAGAGGAGATGGCTCATCTTTCTCAGGCACCTGTCCCTGCCACAACCATCCTCCCCCCACAGCTTGCCTTGCCCGCTTTAGAACAGAAGAGCAAACGAGACAATGAGATTTAAATACTTAAAAGTATTCTACAACTACCGAGTCTAACTGCTGCCATAAGGATACTGAACACGTGGTTTCTGATCTACTTGTGGTCATTCTCCTTTGGGAGGACCAGTAGCCTGCCCCTTCAGGCGTTTCTCTGTGCCTCTTCTGGATTGCAGATTCCTTAACTGTGAAATGATGAAATGAAAATAAATTGTCATCCAGGTTCTTTTAGTGTACTTTGTTTCTAATACCTGCTGCCATTTATTATGTGAATAATATATGCATACTATATTATTAACATATCAAATTATTAACATACCTTAGCCTAAGTCCTTAACATAATCTAGACAGTGGATATTATGATCAACAAAATGAGACAATGCCTCTCTGACTTTCCCCACCCTGTAAACCTGTTTACATATGCCTCCTACATTGATGTACTGTCGTGTACCACCAGGTGGCAGCCGATCCCCATTCTCTGAGTTTGTAGTGATGGGAATCCGAGCTGATTCAACTTGCCAGAAGGTTGACCTAACCCAAACAGAAATACCCAGTTCAGGAGCATCTGGACAACTCCAGTTCATCCTATTTGGATCACAGAAGGGTGGATAGATTTACAGCTAATTGGGCAACTGAAGATATTTTCCCTTAAATGCTCTTTTTTTTTTTTGGTACCGGGGATCGAATTCGGGTCCTCGTGATTGTGAGGCAGGTGTTGGAACCACTGAGCTGAATCCCCGGCTTCTTAAATGCTCATTTTTAGTTAAGGATGTCTGGGATTGAAGAATATTTCAAAAGTTTAAGGACAAGAACGCTGTCTAGTTGAGATATCTTAGTAGCATAAAAATCCAAGACAGAAAAAAGTAGGATGTGCTTGAGAAGAATAAAGTAGGCCATTGTGGCTATACCGAAAGTTGTTTAATGGGAAAGAAGGAATGAAAAGAAGATAATTACCAAAATTTGGGTTTAGAGCTAAGACTTACTTGAATGTCATATTTCAGGATTTAAGCTGTTTTGATTTTAAATATTTATTTTGAAATAATTTAAAACTTATAGAAAAGTTGTAAGAACAGTAAAGATAACTTCTGTACACCTGCACCTGCCACTCCAGATTATATTGTTAAATACTTTGCTTTATTACAATTTTTATGTGAACTTTTGGAGGTTACATTGTAAATGCTGTGTCTCTTACCTTTACCTAAAACCAAGGGCAGTGATTTTCATAACTACAGTATGATTACCGAAGTTAGGAAATTTAACATTTATTATTATCTGTTCAGATTTTATCATTTTTATAGTAGTCTGCAGGATCACACAGTAATATAGTTTTCGTTTCTCTTTTGCCTTCTTTAATCTGGAATTTCCCTCCGTCTTCCTTTATCCTTCATGACACTGATATTTTTGAGAGCATAGTGCTTCTATTCTATATAGGGTCCCTCAGTGGGTTTGTCTGCAGTCATAGGGATTTTGTCAGGATTGCTGTATACAAGGCTATGTATTTCTCAGGGCAGCGCATCAGGAAGCATGTGGTAAAGCACTGGAACATAATGCGGTGTTTTCCTTTTTTGTGGCTATAAAGTGGTAGTTTCCCTTTTAAAATAAACAATATTTTAAAATATTCTGAAATTATATAAACACCCTATTCCATATCAAACTTTCAACTTGTACCCAAATTCTATTTTCTGAAAAATGGAAAGTCATCAAAAACATATTGAACTAAGCAGGATAAAGTCAGAGCCATGTTTAGAAATAGCACTCTGAAAGTTGCATGTGCCGTGTGTGTGCATGTGCATGTGTGTGTGTGTGTGTGTGTGTGTGGTCTGATTTTACTGTCTCTAACTTCTGTGTGTTATATTCCTTCTGCTTCTGCCTGGGACTCTTGTGCTAGAGGTCTACTTATTGTAAGTCTCTTCTACCTTGAGTCTAGCACATATCAATCTTGGTAAATAGGGGAAGGGGTGCTTTTATTCCAGGCTGATGTAGCACAGTCTCTAATCAGACAGTTTGGTTGTATTTGCCTATTTAGTCAGGTACCTGGTGCAAGGCACAACCAGCACGATGATGAGATTAGACACCTGAAACTTTGAACTGGATCTGGGACCATTAGAATATTGGAGAGAACAAATACATTTTCTTAACATTTTAAAACCGTATTACATTAAGGAGAACAAGTGTTTATTAACCTCTGACTACTCATCTTCTCTCCTAGTTGACCCACTGTACATCCTATCATTTAAATCTTGCCAGTGTACTTCAATGCAAGCATTACACTTCCTATTATACAGATAAAGACATTGAGGTCTAGCTGTCTCAGTGGAAGGCCAGATTTAATTCCTTATTTCTCTGATTCTGAAACCTGCCTCATTTTTTTTCCAGCTCTATACCTCCATTGATCACAGCAACAATTTTAAGAGCAACCTTATCACTGTCTCATAGCTGACAAAAATCAGTTTTTAAGTATACATTTTCTTATATTTTCAAAGCAACCTGAGAGGAACATAAAACAAATGCCATTTGCCTATTTGTAGATGAATAGAATTTCCTCACTGCTAGTGAGAAAACCAAGTCTGTTGTCTCAGTCAAGAGCTTCAATTGTAGTTTGCATCTTTTGAGGAGAGGGGAGAGGATTTCGGGGAGTGAGGGAGAGGAGGTAGGGAATGAAAGCTGTAGCAGTGCTGGACATGAGTAGTGAGAAGTTATGTTGCCTGTGAAGTCATGCTCTCTCCTCTGGCTTCCTGGACTCCCGGTGCTGCTTGCAGGCTTCAGGATGCAGAACACATCTGTGCCCTTTTTAGTGTCTCACCGCAGAGCCCAGGAGATGACAGGGGCCCTAGAGAAGACCCACTCCTGGGTGTAGGGCTGATGCCTAGCAGCTGAGCAAGCAGGACCAGACACTAGGGAGGGTTGCTCCTCCAGGGCCCAGGTTTCCAGAGGCTGAGGAAAGCTGCTTCCCTTCCCACTCCTTCCTAGGGGCTCTTAAGGACTCAAAGGGTGGCCTTTGTCTAGAAAAAAGCTGCAAGAGTACAGAATCTCAAAGTGTGAAGGGAAAGGGAAAAACTGCATCCCTTCTTCTTTTTCTTGTAAGGCAAGAGGCAGCTAGGAGAGAGCAGAGAGTGATTTTGTAGGTTCTTGCAGAGGAAGGCAAAGGTTGACAGTCACAGGGAAAGTTCACTCCAGGCAAAGAGAATGATCTCTGACTATCTTTGTAGGTCCCCTCCTCAGAAGTCATTTGAGTGGCTCTGCCTTAGGCTTGATACAGAGTAAGTTTCCATGGAACTTCAAGGTATTGTGTCACCTCACAGGAGGGATGAACCTTGCAGGTCTGTTGGGGCATAGAGGGAGGTAAGCAATGATGCCAGCCAGGGGAGTGGTGGGCTGCTCAGGGAAGCAGTGAGGACAGAATGGGCTGTTGGGTTTGAATCCCTGTCCTGTCACCAACCAGCTTGTTGACTCTTGGCAAGCTGCACAGCCTTGAAGGCTGTCTTCCTTTATAGTGCAGGACAATAATTGTGTTATGAGTGAAGCAAGGGGATGTAAAGCTTAGCATGTCACTTCACCCACTGTCATTGAGCCAAGGAGGCAGCTGTTATCGCACTTGTCACAAATAGCGAACAGAGCATTGGTCGGAGTGTGAAGAAATCTGGTTTCCATTAGTTTCTTTCTAGGTATCCATCCAGGTCTCTCCTGATAGACAGACAATATCCTCTCCTTTTGGGGCCATATGCCCTGTACACGGAGGCAGACTTGTAGGAGAACCAACTCTACTTCCAGTTCTGATACTTACTCCCACTGTGACCTAACACAAATTACCACTGTGAGTCTCAGTTGCCTCATATATAAATGCAGAAGATAAATCCCCATCTGGATTGTTGCTTAATAATAGCTTGGTGTGTAGAGCCTGATAGGCCTGGCTTTGGACTTTACCTTCGAGATTTACTAGCTAATGTAACTGTGGGCATTTTATGTAATGTGCCTCAGTTTCCTCAAATGTTAAATGGGCAGTTATAATACCTCATTCAGATTTAAAAAAGCTACTGAAAATAGTAAGTGTAAGCTGCTTAACCAGAGCTCAGCCCAAAGTAAGTACCCTGGAAATCAATTACTAGCTCATAGCTTTTCTGTATGAATGAAATCACTGAATGTGTATACTTTCAATTACAGTTCTTCTGTCTTACACAAAAATGAGCCAATGAGTGTGCAAAGTTCAAAGCCTCATTCTGTTTTTCCTATTTAGGTTGTTCCACAGAAAAAGTGTCTGAAAATACGTTCCCCAAATTGGAGCAGAACCCGGCCTAACACCCCTCATTTCCCCTGCAGGGCAATCCACAGGGCCTATCCTTCAACCTTCAAGCTCACCTTTGTCATGCAGAGTGGACCAGCCCCAAGCCACAAATCTCCCTTCCTCACCTACCACACGCACTCACACACACACACACACACACACACACACACACACACACACTCATGTACACTTTCTCAAAAGCCAAATTAAAGTCACCGTGTCCAGCCACTGCCAGAAGCCCCTTTACCCTTCCTTTCTCCCAAGAGAATCTTCACCCTCCATTTTCACCCACCCCCCTCCACCCTCCAGCACAAGCTCACACGGGTCCCTGGACCACTTGTCCTCCCCTTCTCTATTGCTCCGTAATTATATTCTCTGTGTCCCAGTGTCATGCTAATACAAGCTCCTGGCACAGCTGCCCAGATTAAATTAGAGCTCAAACCAGCAGGCTGACTAATTATATTTTCTGGGTTAGAATTGTCTTCCCCCACCTTTGGGGTGCTGGGCCAATAAAGAGTAAATGAGCACTGCCAATATTTGCTGAGGATATTTGACTCTTCTTGCCTGCGTGGTTTTATTCTCTCCACCCAATCTGGGCCCCTTGAATTAGATTACACCAGAATGGGAGAAGATTCCATTCAAAAGATCCCATTTACTCAAAGGATCCCCTCAATCCCGTCCATTCTCCTGCTGGTCAGCTCAGCTGGGCCTGACCACTATCATCAAGCCACAGAAGAGAGAATGACCTGGGCTTTCTCAAGAATGAGCTTCTCCTGCCGCCTTTGTGGGTCCTTCCTTTTTTCACAACCTCAAAATCTTTCCTCCAAATATTCACTGCTACAAGTCCAGCAGTGATTATTGCTGATTTTTTTTTTTTGCCTCTGTCTCATGCGAAAAACAAAGGTATTTCTTCTTAGAGAACACTTCAAAGTCTATCTCCCTCCTTATAAATCTTTCTTTATTCATGGCTGGAACATAGCAGACATCAGTTTCCTTAGAGACAAAGTTTTCTTCATTTCTTTTTCCACATTTGTTGTGCGTGTACAATATGGCACACAGCAAGATGAGTGTTAGAGAATGTAAAGGTGTAATTCCCGCTTTCAACAAGATCAGGGCCGGTGGAAATAAATGCAGAAATTGGGAAATTTGTGCAGGATGTAGAGTGGGAGCCAGAATGTTATTGAAGGGATGAATGACCCTTGGGTTGGGGGTGAGGACCTTGAAAAATTGTTCAGAAAGTCAATAAATGACTTCAGGAATTCTGGGTAGGGACATTAAATGTAGAAATCTCATTATCTCCAAGTCGAGGAATAAGACATGGGAGTAGCCAAAGGTGAGTTTTGAGAAGGAGAAAGATGTTTTATTTCTGGAACGCTCTGGATCCATAATTCATGTCTTTTTAGCTGCGGGGGGGCAGATCCACTTCATAAATACCTGGGCTGTACCAGTTAGGGCTCTTTCCTTTCCTATGTCACATTTTCCTGTAGTAATCTCTCCCACAAATAATTGTCCTATTTTAGTGTGACTCTTTCCTTTGGAAGGTCATGTCAGGAAGAACTTTAGATTTTCAAAGCATCAAATTTGAAACTTTTGGCCACAGAATTGCTAAGAACAAAATCAAACCTTTGCTTGTATCTCTGATGTTAACCATGTAGTCAGCAAACTTCTCTGCCCATTTGATAATTTTTTTGTTCATTCAGCACATTCCAAGCACTGTTCTAGAGATGACCTAGTGTGTACAGATCATGAAAAAGTGACCACAGAGCTGATACTGTATTTATTTTAGGGCTTCCCTAAAAGAGCACTGAGCACTGAATAGCTGTCCCTGGCTACCCTTCTCCTTGAAGCTTTTAGAGAAATTGTCCTTGCTGTTCCTAGTTTTTGGTAGTTTGCTGTTGATCTTGACATTCTTTGGTTGGTAAATACATTACTATAATCTTCTGTCCTTAGAAGCCATCCTTCCTGTTTTTCTCTGTCTTCACACTGCTGTGTTCTTATAAGGACACCATTGACACTGGACCAGGGTTTATCTTGCTCTAACATACCTTCGTCTGAACTAATTACATCTGCAGCAACCTTGTTTTCTAATAAGGTCATATTTTGAGTGTGAAAGGTTAGTACTTCAGTGTATCTTTCTGAGAGGAACAAAATTCAACTCAGAACAGATAATGAGCTACTGTCACATCAGAAAGTTGTTAAAGGGGGGATTGATTAAGTTTTACTTCAAGAGTAATAATTAACTAAAGGAGTGTTATGGTGAGGCTATTACTCTGGAAGAAATGTCATGGAAAGAAGCATGAAAGTGTAGAGACACTTGTAGGTGTAAGAGATAAGACAGAGAAATTCTCCACAAGGACTTTTGCTAAAAGAGAGAAATCATGTTTTTCTCATAAGGAGACTTTAGGACAGAGTGAAAACAAGGCAGACTATCCTAACTTTATATACTAGGTTTTCTCCCCCACGTTTAAAGAACAGATGTCAAATTTAATTTTCTAGTTTTTATTTAAGTACAAGTAATATCATATAACTGAGAAAAAGCTTGTCACCTCAGTTTTCTTCTAGATCTCTAGTGCTCAGAACAGTGCCCAACTGGCAAGGACGCATGGTTAAAATGTGTGCAGCAATATCAAGAGTGGAGGGCTTGTTGAGATAGCCACGGTTCTATCCAACACCAGCATTAATATATGCATTTTTGTTGCAGAGACTTCAATCTTCTGTCCTTATTATTAAAAAATGAAAGACGCACTTGTCTTTCAAATCCGTCATAGCACTTATTGTATGCTACAACAGTATAATTAATACTGTGTGCTCATCTATCCTACAGAAAGTAAGCTCTTCTAGTGCTACAAATTGTCTGACTTTTCAGGGAGGTCTCCACAACAAAAATGAATATATTTATGCTTCTAACGACTGCATATGTGTCACGGAGGAAAAACAAGGGTCACATATGAAGCTGTTAGAAGAGAAAACAGGACGTATGTATCACTTTCGTTTGTCTGTGGAGAGTAGAGGAAGGATCAAGGACACAAGCAGGGAGATCAGTCGGGAGACCGACAATATTCCAGGTGAAAGATGGTGGCTCAGAGGTATGTGGTTAAAACTAGTGGCGTTCTTAAAATTTGAAAGTGGCTTCAATAAGGCTGTGCTGACAGGTTGGAAGGGTCATAGAATGAACACTCAGGAATGATTTCAAAGTCGCAGTCTCAGAGCAGCTGGAAAAAAGGGTTTGTTTGCCTATAGCAGCTGAGATGAGGAAGCTTGGAGGAAGAAAGATTCAGAGGAAGATCGGAAGCTCAGCTTTAGACGAAGTAAGCGTGGGACACCTTTAGTAGCGGGTGACCCAAGTTGGCAGTTAGATCTGTGGACCAGGAGTCTATAGTGTGGCTAGGTTGAAGCTACATGTGTCATTTGGGCATCATCGCTTTTAGCAAAGATGATTTTAGAAAAAGGATCACTTAGAGTTAGGTGTAGGAGATTAGTCTGAGTAGGGTTAACATGGAGTTAGAAACATAATTTGTGAAAGCCACATAGAATTGTGATTTCATAGTTTGTGGTTTTTCAGATTGCTTTTGAAATGCGTTTAAGGTTCTCCTTACTCTAGTGGTGTGAAATGTATTTTCAGCAATCTGCAGGGAGTTCAATGAAATTATATATTAACTATTAACATAAAGTGGTAAAAGATACTTTTTACTCTAAAAGTAAAGAAAATTTGAGAGTCACACATAGCCTACTAAGTGCTAATCATTTTTTAAAAGTCTGTTATATTTCTTTTCTGCCTCTTTTGAGAAGAGTTTTCAAATGTGGATATCCAGAAAATTCTACCAAAATAACTTGTTGATAAGGCAGAGTTGAGTTTCTTGTTTACTAGAGCTTGAGTTATCTGCAAGAGAGATCACTATCTTGTTAGTGCCTTAATGTTTTTTTTTGAAAAGGAGAGGGGAGTCAAGATATTTAGAAAGTTTTCAAGCAAAATTTAAGAAAAACTTTTTGATGTGAGGAATGAATAGGATTAAATAAAGATAATATAATAGTTTAGGATTGAGCAAGTAAGACAAAAGTTGTAAGGTGACAGGTTCTTTTCTTTTTTTTCCCCTCTCATTGAGTTTATTGGTACATTTTAGGTATACAGTACAGTTACATTCACCATTGGGATCTTGTACTTTTACATGACAGGCCTTGGTTCTCATTTTTTTCCCTTGTCCCTGCTTTCCCTCACACCCTCCTCCAAGGTGACAGTTTCAAAGAGCTTTGGATGATAAACATTTAATTTTCATTTAATTTTTTTTTCTTTTTTGGTAGGTTCTGAAATAACATTATTTAAGACATATTTGTTTTCCTGGGCAGGTGCTTCTTAGAATAGGAAAACCACATGCATGTAGAGAGAAAGCTGGTAAGGATCTAGAAAAGTTTCAATTTTTATTATTTGTTCTAGGTAACTGAGATCATATTGAAACAAAAATTTGTGTATTATATATTCTTTTTATATACTTTATGCTATTTTTCTACATTGCATATTTTTCTGTAAGTACGATGAGTAAAAATTGCAAAGTTTCAGCTTATGAACTCACTTGTATGCAAGGATAATTCTGAATATTGTTTCTTTCCAATAGAAGCACATGAGGTGAAATAATGGGACCAATAATAATAACAATAATGGGCATCTTAACTTTAAACTTTGATTTTGCTCATCCCCAAATAGGCTCCAGTCAAATAAGTCAAACCTTAGTAGTGGGTAATCTCATTCAAATCACTAGGGGTAGATTATCTTTTCTCTTTTTTCACCCACAAAATAATTCAGGTTTTTGGCCCAAGGAAAATACATATGAGGTAGGCATGTAGAGGTCTTTACAGACACAGGTTTGTTATCTTCTCTGACTCCAAATGGTTAAATTCATAAAAGCTAGCCCTATTATGCAACTTCTTTTCCTCAGAAAACAAGTTATTGAGTTTTCACTATCAGTCAAAAGTGATAAAACAAGGAAATCTTCTGGTTTTCTCCAGCTCTCACAATCCCTTACATCAAGGTCAAACCAAAACAAACCAACACAAAAAAACCTCTAGATTTTTCATCTTAAACACATAGCACCCTGGAAGTTTACTTATACACAGTACACAATTAATTTCCCAGTTCACATTTGTTGCTGAATTAATGGGATGAAGTCTAATACTGTAACTGTCTCAAAGCACAGGTCAAATTCCATCTCTTGCACCACTCCCTGAGCCTTCTCCTAGAGTCCTAGACTGTGTTGTGCTCTCATTAAAGTTTTCCTTGATTAACTTTATTCATGTGTGTGCATAGTCTCCATTATACTGTGAAACTTTGGGGTCCCTGGGGCATTTCCTATTTTATTCATGTTTGTGTTCTTATCACAAAGATTTGAACAAACAGGTATCTGTTGAATGGGATATAATTCTGGGTTGCTGACTGGGATTTTCTGGACCATTGCTCCCTATACCATCAGGGTCTCTAATCCTGAGTTTACCTATAGCTGCCCTCCTGTTGCATCAGTAAGTCTTAGTTTTGTAGCGTCAGGCAGCCTGGTGGGGGAAATGAGGCAAAGCGCTTCACTGGGCTGTACCTTTGCCGATTTCTGTGACTTCAAAGGCTTTCCTTGAGGGGCTAGCAGGAATCAGGCTGACTCAGGATGGGGGAAAAGCAGGGAAAACAGAAGTTTCCAGTGAGTGCTAAAATGAGGTAGGGAAGGGGAACTTCGCCTAAATCCTCACCCTCCCTTAGAAACTGCCATGGGGAAGGGCGAGGAGAGGGGCAATGATGGCTGCGGGCCAGAGAGAGCTGGCGAGAGGCGACAGATGGAGCGCTCCCTTTGAGGGCTCTCCGAGGACAGCCGTTGCAGAGCCACACAATGTACAGAAGTAAATCAAATTGCACATGTGCACTAAAAGAAGGGGAAAAGGAGGGAGGGGGAAGAGGGCGCACAAAAGGGAGGGCCCGAAAGGGAGCCTGAAGAAGAGAGAGTAAAGAGAGCTAGGGAGAGGAAAGGCAGCCCCGTCTTGAAAGGCCTGAATTTTTCTGGAGTAGTTTGGGGAGCAAGAAGGACTAGGTGCTCAGAGAGGCGTAGAGATGTGCGGTGTGCTTGAAGCCCCAGGGAAGTGGGAGCGTTTCACTCACTCTCAGGAGTCTAGGCAGGACCAAAGTGTTACTATCACGAGTATGTTACTGTGGGGAGTGGGAGCGATAGGCAGGCAGATGCTTCCTTGGCACCTTAAGAGCAAGTGGTAACATCTCTCCCCAGTACGGTAGGTGATTCCTAGAGGGTAGTGCAGTGCTTCCAGGGTGGTTTCCACCGGCACCCACAGAAAATACTCAGAGCCTTAATCCAGCCTTTAAAGAAGTTAAATCCCTTCTAGCCTGGGGGAAAACAGCTTTCTCCCTTAAAGCTAGATTTGGGCTTTAACTTCTGGATTCAGTGAGTGAAACTGGAGAGTTGGAGGCTGCAAACCAAGAGGTTGTACTGGGGATATTTTTCATGGAGTCACTGGATAGGGTAAAGTTTTGTTTTTGTCTTTGCCTTTTCCCCTCCTTTCCCTCATCTTATTTTACCAGTTCCCACCGTAATCACCTTTTATTTGTAAAGACCCCTGCCCTTGCCCCAGTAGATCAGCATCCCTCCAACCCCCTTCTAAATGGTCCTTTGGTGCCTAGGAAGGCTAACATAGATTTTTTTTCCTTAATGAAGAAGTAAACTGGGTGAACCAGAGTGTGTCATAGTCTTACAGACCAGGAATGGACAAGTTGAGTACCTGAATGCAGTTTGATGACTCCACAATGTGTATTCAAGCTGGCTTATTTTTAAAAGTGAAGGAGGTTCTAGTCCTCCAAAAACTAGCCAAAGTGGCATTAAACAATGAAATAATTTTAAATAGTCTTCTAAAAAAAAAGTGAAGGAGGCTCTAAAAGAACTAGTAGGTAACAATAGCTTTGCAAGAGGTGTAAATTATAACTATACTAAGCAAAGCAGGATATAGAGTGTTCCCAGATATGACAAGGTTGGCAGGCAACTCCCCGATACTGTGTGGTGCCTGCGTGTCTCTGTGTTTGGGAGCCGGGGGGGGGTGGATGCGATGTAGAAACTATTCAACTTGCTACAGAGTCCCCTCTGTATGGTAACTACCTTGGGTTATTACTTACTTCCCTTTAATCAATTTTATTCCTTGGAAGAGGTGGAATTCTGGAATAGGGTATTAGTTCATTCAGTTTCCATTCTAATCTATCCTCCCAGTACTCAGGGATGAAAAATGATATAATGATCAAAATAAACAAAACAATCTTGGAAATAAGCAAGTGTTCATACTACAACATTTGTTTTCTGGCTCTGTGATCTTGGACAATTTACCACTCATTATTTTCTGTTTTTCTCACTGATAAGATCCCCAGTGCCTGCTGTGTAAAGGAAGCACTCAAATATTTACTGAGTAAATAAACAGGTCTTATTCTTATCCACTAAAAATGTGATAAGGAGCTAGGATTGTCTCAAGAGTGCAGCACTTGCCTAGTATGTGTGAAGGCCTGGGTTCAAATCCCATCAGTGCAAAAAAAAAAAAAAGAAAAGAAAAGATAAGGGTAGTAATATAATTGATGACAAAGGGCTGTTGTACAATTAAAGGAGGCAATGCCTGTAAAACCCTCAGTTTAATGCAAAAGGTGTTTCTAAAGATGATCTCTGCAGATTACTGATGCAAAAACTGTGGTATCAACTCTTAGCAACTGTGGTTTTCCTTCCCTTTTTGTATTCCATTTTTTTGTATTTTAAAATACTCTCCTGTGAACCTAAAGGGCTAAAACAGCTTTGTAATCTTTGTGCTACCTGACTCCCTGCTTTAACTCTAACCAGCATTCATATGTCTAGAAATTAATGTAGCTCTAGATGACAGAATGGACAGAGAAGGAGGAAGGGTAAAATGTGTGAGTTCTACTAGACCTTTATGGTTGAAGAGTCATTTTATTGTAGAAGCACAATTTCACAGTTTGGGAAATGGAGTAACTTTATTTATTTATTTGGCTATTTTTGTTCCGCAGGTGGAAATCCCCACTTGGGCGAAGAATTTCAAGCTGGTGAGCAGTATCTGCCCTGCTTCTATACCTCCCACAGTGAAGTCCTTTCAATACTCTCATTAGCTTGAATCCCAAAGGGCTTTGTAGTTTGTATTTTATTTCCATCAGAGGTTACTCTGTGTGCTGTAGATTCATAAAATAATGCCTTGGAACCCAATACCTGGGTGAGGTGGGGCTCGGGGAAAGCCAGAGGAGCAGGAGAGTATCTTTCTTCTAGGGGCTGAGCTGCTACCATTCCTTGTGGTGGTAAAACACTGTATTGAAATTGAATCTCAAAGAGGATGCTCTGAGTCAAATATAGATTTTCTGAACAGGTCCCGGACAATGGGGAACTAAACTAGATGAGATACTCTCCTACCAAGCTGAGTGAGCAGAGAGGCTAGGTTAATCATTTTACTTTCAGTATTCCTCCTGGAGCACCTACAGAATAGATTCTGGATTTGTAGTTTATTATCATTGCCTCCTTCAGAATGGTAATATGGTATAGAGGTATAGATTGCCTGTATCCAAATCCTACCACCATAGCCCCTGTGTGACATGAGGTAAATAAACTATTTAATTTCTCTGTGGTCCATTAATTGACTTGTAAAATGGGAATCACAATACCTTATAAGGTTGTTATGAAATTGCTACATGAAAAGCACTTAAAACAGTGTTCTGCAAGGACTAGTTATAACTATGATAGACAGTAATTAGTGCGTTCTCATTGGCTTCTGTTTCACTCAGTTGATGGATGCTTAGGAGAAGTGACACGACTGGAGCACCGGCCTGGTGGAGCAGACTGCTCATACTGTCTGGAACTCAAGGGAACTCTCCTCAAAGTGGCAAAGTGGCCACTTGGTTCAGTAGAGCTTTGTGCTTGATCTGAGAATGCCCCTGTCAGTGCTCGGTTTGGTCCTTCCAGAATGCTGGCAGCACCTTGAGAATAGGTACCGGGGATTGAACTCGGGCCCTTGCGTTTGCGAGGCAGGCGGCAGAAGCACTGAGCCAAATCCCTGGCCCGAGAATAGTATTTTAAAAAAATCTCTTTATCCCCGCCCCCCAGTGGTATAAATCAAGTCCGATTCTCAGGAAATCCCCACTGTTCTTCTTCAGATATTTTTCTGGGATGAAGAGCCGCATGATTGAAGTCTCTTAAACTCGGCCAATAGTTTACTTCTGAGACTAAGCAAACTCTCCTGGGGCTGAGTAGAGGAGGGCATGGATGGTGGGAGCTAACGCAGTGACCCTTTCACAGAACGACATGCAAGCTGCCGTGTTTGGTTTTGTGGACTGTGGCTCTTGGATCCTCTGCTGAAAACACATTCGGCTATAAGTTGGGAATGGAATTTTAAAGATGGCATATTTTTGTTATGTTTTAAAATCAATTTTACTCAAAATTATAAATGAATAGATGAAACTTATATAAAAGTAAAATAATTTTCTTTGATAGCTACCTATTTTAAATCAGCTTTATGCCAGAACTAAGATATCCCGAGACAAAGCCCCACTAGAATCAGTTTGTGTCTGTGCATATAATATTTGTTTTATATATGTATATGTGATGTATGTTTAAAAAATTTTATCATATTGAACCCTAGAGTTCTAGAAATTGTTTAACATTTTTCTCCATGACATGCTAGTACATATAGTTCATTTTTATCAGTATATATATATTTTTTAATTAAATAAATGAATTTATTGATACATTTTAGGGATACAGTACAGCTAAATTCATTGTTGGGATCTTGTACCTCTACACGACAGGTCTTGGTTCTCATTTTTTCCCCTTGTCCTTGCCCTCCCTTCACCCCCCTCCCCATTTACAAACACTTTATTTCCATCTTTTCATTTTCTCACATTTTTTTCTTTTCCCTTATTACCCTTCCCCTACCCATCCCACCTTCCCCACACCTTTAGCCCCTTGCTTCCCATTTCACAATGTTTTATCAGTATATATAGATCAACTTGTACAAATTAAATGATATTCCATTGTTTGGTAAACCAGTAGTTAATTAATACATTGATAATATATTTTTCATTAGTAAACACAATGCTGAAAATAACATCTCCATAATGGCTTCTTGGGCAACATATTTAATTATGATAGAAAGTTATATACAGAGAAGTGGAGATTTTAAATTATATTTGTGTATTTAGTTTTCTACTATAGCTATTATACTGAAAGTCAGGAATAAGAAGTTTGTTTAGATTTGTATTCTTGGAATCTTGCACAGTGCCAAGGGCTTTAAATTTCTATAAAATTATTGGATAAAGTAATATAGTGCGATCATTATTATAATGCAAAGATATGTGGATGGAGTTGGAGGCAGAGACAAGGCCTCTATAAAAAGATCCTGATAAAGACTTTTTATTGATTTGTAAAAAATAAAAAATCAGGCCAAAATGTTTTAGATGAAACATTTGCTTCATTATTGAGCAGATATTGTATTATTGAGCAAATAATGCATTATTGAGCATTTGCTAAGTGTTAGATCCTATAGTAGGTATTTTGCATATATTGTCTCATACATACACCTACTGCAAGCTTATTGGCTAAGTGATATTACCTCTAAGTTACTGTTGGTAAAACAGAGGCTCAGAGAGATAAATGGCTTCTCTGACTTTACATCATTAGTAAATAACAATGTTGAAACTGAACTAAATCTTAGAGTTCTTTGCTCTTAGGAATTGGGTATGGGAGGTACATAGGTTGCTTTGCTGAAAGCACATTGTACAGAGTTTTCAGTTATAGAAGTTTTAGTAGACCTTAACAGATGAGGTGGTTTTGTATAGTTGCAGTGAGTCACTCTGTGTATGCTGTGAGTTTCAAATGCATATACCTCAAATGAATGGAATGAGAAAATGGTGAATCAAGTGTTCATCCCGACAGGGACTAGCAGGCTAGAAGGAGAGGATACTCACATTTATTTTCAGATTTAGGTACACTTTTGTCACTAATCTATTTTATTGCCTTATTCAAACCTGGGACTCAGTCTGTGTATCTTTGAATGGGCCAGTATTATTTAATTTCAAAGGGAACTTGTGACATATAACTACGTCCCCATCACTGAATGTCAGAGCTGAAGGAACCTGAATGATCACAATCCAACTTTTGATCCTTGACTGATGAGGAGCATGAAGCTCAGAGAAGTGAGATCGCTTACCCCAGTCACACAGAGATGAACAAGGTTTAGAATGCCATTGGTTTCCTTACCCCCAAGCTTTGTTTTTTTCCTCTACTGCAACAGAAATTTGTGAGAAGAAGGAAGGACTGAGCAGATGTAAGCAAGTGCTATTAAATTTACCCGTTGTCATTTTCTAGACCATTCAGAAACTCAGCTGACACCTCTGTGTTTTATTGTAGTCTATTTTCAGGAGAAGTTTGTGTCACACATGACCTTGTTTTAATCTGTTCCACAATTATTTTTGAATCTGTACCATCTTACTACTGCAGCACTAAGCTTCTTGAACTAGGGAGTGTGCTTCCTTTTCCTTTCCCCTAATTCTTACCACCCTCCCCTTAGTCCCTGAAGAGCAGCTTTAGGATCTGCTGAAGTTTAATTCTGAATATGGACAGCTGAATCATTTCTTTCTTAGAAGTTCATCTTTCTACCTCCTATAGTTCCTGATTTATGTTTCTGCACCCCATTTGTTTGGCAGTGTTCATTTTAATTCAGCAAAGCAAGTGGTCTCCCAAAAGAAGGTGAGAAGGAGGGACATCTGGGGACTGTTAGCATCAGGATCTGTGGTTTGCATCTTAGCGCCCTGGGGCCTAATGTTAGACATTGGCCCCAGGTCTTCAGTGTCTGGTTGGAGAAGGCAATTTCTAACCCCCTTTGGGGGCCAGGATTAGTGGGAATACTAATTAATTCATTAGTGGAGTTGATGGATTATCAAGCTGTCTCCTGGCAGAGGGGCCTTGGAGGGGGGAGCAGATTGCTGCCCATAAATCTGCCTGTTGCCTCACTTCTCTCTGTTTCGATCGCTCCCAGCATCAGGCCTGTGGGCCAGCAACTGAAGGCTGTCTCATTCTCCCCACTCAGCAGATGGTGGTAACAGGTAAGCTCAGAGCTGTACAAAAAGCAGTAGAGAAAGAGGCAAGGTCTGGGGAATTGGCCCTCTGGCCCAGGAGCCATGTGGGGGGAGGAGGATGAATACAAATACTCTTCATTCTCTTTTCCTGGGTCAGTCACCACCCCCTGTCCTTTGCTGACTGCACACGCCCCTACTGCCCCTTCTTGCCCTTTCAGAGTTCAACAACCAACAGCACAACCATCGAGGAATTGTGATGAGAGGGTGACCTTGATGAAATAGATTCTATCCTTCCCTCTGCAAAAGGCAGCTCTTAAAGAAAATTCAGCACCATCCACTCCTTTCAATGCTCCACAAGTATGCACACACACACACACACACACACACACATGCACAATACACACTCACATGCAATTGAATGTATTTTGAAGGCTAATCCTATTATGTGCACTGCCTTACATCTGTCAGAGAAAGCAAGGAGGCCCTGCAGAATGTTCTGTCCCCACCCTCATCTTTGTCTCAATATGTTCACCTTTCTGCTAATCTGCTAGCCTCCCCTCCCCCTGAAAATTGTGCAAGCAGGACACCAACGCCACCAATACCATCAACTTTTAACCATGGACATGGCTTTGAAGATACAAAGCAGGAGATCAATCCATTCAATAAGGCTCATTGAACAACTATTAAGCAGCTCTAACCTAGACACAAATTACTCCATAGATAACTTCCCTCTGGCTGAGGAGTTAATGCTGATTTGGCTTTCAAAAATCCACCATTCCTATCCTGTGTTGCTTAATTAATCAGAAATTAAAGCTTAGTTTGCTAAACAAACATTTCCTGGGTAGGGATACAAAAGAGATTAGCAAGAGCTTAAAGATTGCTGAAAACGAATAACTTCTGAAGACTAAATAAGTGTAAATTTTTATTCTTCATTTTTCTGTAAAGGACAAGAGTCATATGACATATCAGAATTTAAAAAAACACTAACTATTTAAGCCTGTTTAAGACCTAAGATATTCTTTAACTTCATTGGCAGTGAAACAATCTTTTGTGGCTGGGGAAGCAGCTCAGGGGTAATGCATACGCATAGCATGCATGAAGCCCTGGGTTTGGTCCCAGTAACAAGTAACAAACAATCTTTAAAAAAAACTCTCTGCTCTGTGCATGAAGCACATTTACTTCCCTCAACATTATTAGACATATGTACCAGTTATGTTGGTAGAGCAAGCCCAGGAATTTTTTCTCAAGTAAAATTCAAAAGGAAATTGTGGACTCACAACACTATCATACCGCTGAGGGGAAAAACTTAAGTGATCAGCCCATCTTACAGTTGTGAAAACTGCTCAGAGTGAAGCTGATTTGCCTAACCTCTGCATTCTTTTTTAAAAATCTCTCTTCAGAATCACTACATGCTTGTTTATGAAATCCTTGGCATCTTAAAATGAATTCACAATTATTTATTTGCTCTTGGTTGTAAGGCACTATGTATTATAATATATTCATTTCCAATTATTCCAGATATTTTCTTTTTTGTCTTTTAGCAAATGTAATCCCACTTTGTAATGGCAAAGAAGTTTCAGGGATTATACAACCCTTCTTTCTTTTCAAGTTCATTACCACTCAAGTGGACTTTTTCTACCTGAATTATTACTGATATATTTTGGAAAGACAATAGTGGATCCTAGTTTGTAAATCAAGGAACTAAATATTTAGAGAATGGTTTTATTCATTTGCCTGTTGTTTTAATACATTTCAAATGAACAGAAATCGAAAGAACAGTACAGCAAACATTCTAAGTTTATGAATTAAAACAAGAACTTGAAAGGGAATAAGTTTGACATGTGACAAGCAGGAAAAGCCAGACACTTCTTCCTTCTACTTTTAGAGCTCCGAAGGGAGTGAGTCACTGATACTGGGTTCTAGACACGTCTCACTCTCATTTTCTGATTAGTTTCAGAAGTGGGCTAGCACTTTCATTTGTCCTTCTCAGCTCTCTCTTGCCAAGTCTCTCCCCAATTTACTTTCTCCATTCTGCTCTCCAGGCTTCACTCCTTTTAGCCTCCAAGGTTTTCAGTTTTCTTTCTCTTTACCCCTCAACTTCAGCAACTTCCTCCCATGTTCGCCTGCTATCATCCCACCCTTGTTTAAATGAACACAGTGCAGTGGCAAAGCTGGAGCTGGTCCGAGGGGCCCTTTCCAGTGGGCGTGACATTCGCTGGGGAAGGGGAGGAGCCAAAGTGTGGGCAGCACCACCCTCTCCCTGGTCAGCTGGGAGAGCAATCAAAACTGCAGCAGGTCCGTGGCTCCAGCCAGAGCGCAGGAGCTGCCCAGAGGCTGTGGTCCTGAAAGCGTCACTCAGGGAGCTAACCAGGGAGGAGAGGTCCTGAAGGGACCGACGACACCAGTCACAACGAAGGCATCAGCCCTAGGCATTTTGGCGGAGAATCAGAACTCCCAGGAGTAGAATAAGTAGCATCCAGAAGAACCAGACCCGGAGGAGCTAAGAAGTAGCGACTAGGTTTTAATATGGATCGCTGAAAGCACCTCTTTCTCCCACGATCTGCATGGTCAGGGGGCCTTGCCTTCTCTGACAGTCTTCGAGGACACAGAGTTACAGAGTTCACTCCTGGAACCTCCACTAACTGAGGTGAGCCAGTGGATGGGACGGTGGTAGTGGGGCTACTAAAGTTTCTGTGGGAAGTTTCTGTAGATCTGGAAGAGTGACTGGGGTGAGGTTAGTCTCTTCTGAGATAAGGCAGGAAGGAAGAAGATTTAGGAAACTTGAATGTACAAGTAGAGGGAGTCTTTTAAGAGCATTTAAAATAGATATACATTTAAATATTTTATTAAAATTCCATAGCACCTGACCTCCAAAGTGAAACTCATAGATACTGCAAATCATTTTTCTAAAGTGAAGACTACAAATCAAGCCTACCACAACATTACATTACTAGTACTGAAAAACACCCAAAAGTTTAACTGCCTTTCCAGAATGGTGTGGCAAGTTGATTAGAAAAATCAACTCAATCCAGAACTCTGGTCTCTTCACTATAAACATAACTAAGGAATGGAAGGGAAAGAGGGAGGTGAAAATCAAACAAAGAATGGGAGAGTATGTTGGAAAGCCATGGCAGAATATTCTCACCTCTACCCATTTTGTTTACTAAAACTTCTTTTTTTTTCAGCTTTAATTGAGTTTATTGGTACATTTTAGGGATACAGCACAGTTACATTCATTGTTGGGATCTTGTACCTCTACATGACAAGTCTTGATTCTCATTTTTTCCCCTTACCTCTGCCCTCCCTTCACCCCCTCCTCGCCTCCCCATCTACAAACACTTTATTTTCATCTTTTCATTCTCTCACATTTTTTCTTTTCCCTTTTTACTCTTCCCCTACCCATCCCACATTCCCTACACCTTTAGCTCCTTTCTTCCCATTTCTAAATGTCAGTAATCTTATTAGAATCTTATGCATTGTTGCAGATTATTCACACCAGGGATAAAACTTCTTGAATAATTGGAATGGGGTGGGGGAAATGTTTTTCAGCTAGTTCTTTCAAATGGGAAATCAGAAAAGAAAGATTGTCTAAGTACATTTTTCTCTTTTCTGACTTAATAATCACCATTTCCCACAGAAGTACATTTTAAAAAATACTAATAAATGTACAATGCGCCCCTCACTTTTTGACAAAGGGATCAGAGATGACATCCATGGAGAGAAAATGGAAGCAATGACAAAGATCACCATTAAGGTTTGAGGCTATGAAAAATAAGGCATGGCATGGCTTTTCCAAATAAAATGTGTATGTGCAAGTTTGCATATTTTCTAATAAAAAGTAGAGTATAAAAAGTTGGGCACAGAAAAGAGAACAGAAAAGCCTACTGGTTGTTTCCAAGCAGGGCTACTTGTAAGAATTATGATCTGTAGTGTGTCTTTAATTGCAGACTGTGCAACACTGAAGAAATAATTTAGTCTATCTGGTCCTTAGATTCCTTAGAAACTGGACTGGACAGTTGTCTTCCTTCTGTATTTAGAGTTATTGGATTAGGTGATAAATGAATACTGCTAATTTTCAAGGCCAAAGACACTATCAAGCCTCTACCTACACATGTGTGAATGCCTCTTCATCAGTTGAAGCTTCTCCAAAGTAAACAAATTCATAAAAGTGTAGGAAAAATTCCATGACAGCATCATATGGTTGTGATGCAAAGTAACCATAGCCTCAGTATAACGAAAACACTGAATACTCACAAAGCAAACACTTTAGTGCAACAGATTTATTAATAAAAAATGGGAGATATATTTTAACTTCACAACAATGAAGTTGAAATTTCATTGAGGAATTCTAAAGAAAGAGGACTATTCTGTCGCATTGTTTAGGTAACAAAAACAAGGTCACAGGCTAAATGGGCTTTATAAGATCACAACTGGTGGGAAGGGGCTGGATTCTGTTCCCAGCACCAGTACTCATTGATTTCTGTCATACTGAAGTCTGCTTTCTATATATTTTGAGAGCTAATTTCTTTTCTAGGAACTGAGAACATCTAAGATGATTTATCTCTATATTTTGTGAGACAGTGATATAAATTTTCCCATAATACAGTTCTATAAAACCATTTCCAATGCTAACACATGTAAGACAAGTAAAACCTCCAAATAAAGTAGAAAGGTAAACGCATTTTCACTTTGCCTTCAGGATAAAGGAATTAAAATAATTTGTGCTCATTCCATAAATGAGTGATGGAAAAGTTTCTTAGTTTCATGATTCTTAGTATAAATCTGAGACAACTCTGAGATGGTTCACTAACAAGTCAAAAGCTGCATTTGATTTAGGTGTCTGCTACAACCCAGTTAGTTTCTTTTATCAAAACTCAAAACTGAGCCTTATACATTTTCAATATGCAAATCTGGAACTGGGTTTTCTCTTTCTTCCTTCAGCTAATATTTTGATGCCTTAAAAATACTTAGCAAAAAGAAGGTTTTAAAAATTTATCTTTGAGGAGCCTTGGCTTTTACTTTTGCTTAAGAGACACTTCATTTTCTTCCTAGAGTTTTATCATTTGTTTTCTGTGGGAAAGTCGTGTCACCCATATTGATAATCAAAGGTAAAATGTCCTAGTAGCAATTATTGTCTGTATTCCACCAGAACCTCCATAATCCCAAGATTTACACAAGTAAGTAGGAGTACCTAGCCAGTGTATTCTCCCAATTATAAAACAAAACAAAATGTAAGGAGTTAACCTTTCAGAATACGATGGAAGAGTTCTAGTCAATCCAATAGAGGCAGCTGATTGGTGGCCCACTCCTCTGTGGCCAAATAGGATCGTTGCTGTTTAGTTTCCTTGAGAGGTAGGGAGAGTAGGAACATAAGGGCACTATCTTTTAAGTGAGTGTTGAAATGGAGCCATTGGCTTTTGTTGACATGAAATCAATATTAGACACACATTTTAATTATGCCTACTTTTTCCCAAGCAGCCAGAAAAACTCACGATGAAGTTTAAGAACAATTATTCCTAAAATTTATGTGGGATTTATGATATCTGGCACTATTCAGAATGCTTTAAGTATATTAACTCATTTTGTGAGTTAGAAAAATTATTATTCCCATTTTAAAAAGGAGAAGACTGAGGAAGTTAAAGTTTGTAAAACTTACCTGACGTCACCTATCTAGTAAGCGGCAGAGCTGAAATTTGAACCCAGGTAATCTGTTCTTCCCATGGTTAGCAAGAGAACAGAGGTAAAAAAAAATTTTTTTAGTTGTTTTGGCCAAAACCAATTTGTTATTTTTCCTTCATACCTAACAATCTTACTGTTACAGAAACCACCAAATATGCTGAATGTGAAAGGTGGTCTGTTTTGTTCTCCTACTGCGGCTTCTTGATGGGGGTAGCTACTGACATCTTGTAAGAGCCAGAGGTCCAGAGGTAAGGAGGGTAAAGAGCACCAAATACCCAAGATAGTGTGGAACTGAGATCCAAAGGCGAGCCAGAAGTCTCTCCTCCTTTCACCTGTCTTCCCTTCCATCTTTCTCAAGTCTGCATGCATGCAAGTATGACTCCGAGTAGTGACAGTATGATGAGGGAAACTGGAGAGGGAAAAGGGGAATATGTAGAAGAGAAGAGGCACAATAAATGAGTGGAAAGTAACAGTGAAAACATTTGGAAAAGCAAGAAATTCTGGAGGTGAGGTCTAAAAGACACACCAAAGAACATCGAAAGCACCCTGCCTTTGAATGATGATCACTCTTGACTCATTTCCATTGATCTACAGCTGCTACAGTCAAAGTGACTTTCTTTGTGTGGCTGTGATGAAATAAGAAAAAAAAAAGGCACAAAACTTAGCATTAGAATCAGAATTGGTTTCATGCCCTCTACCAACTCTGTATCTTTGCATTTCCATCACTTAAATGACTGGGTGCATAGTGACTCTGACTATAAAGTGATCACAAGCATTCCTATCTCCCTCAAAGGTTTGCTGTGAGGAGCATGTGAATTAATGGATCCAAAAGTTTCCTGAAAACTTTAAAATGTTACACAAATGTTATTATAATTACACAGGGAGCATTAGGTTTCCCAAACCCACTCAACCCTTTTTGGCCTCAGAGTGCACCTGCCTCTAGAAGATCTGTGTTACTTTAAAAGAAAGTTAATTAGGCCTTTCAACATCCCTCTGGATATCTGCCCAAGTTAGAAGTGCAGCTCAGCATAGAAGCTCCATCATCCATATTAAAAGTGGGATTTTCTGACTTGGCCCGGGCAGCCAGTTGACCAATAGGTTCCAATGTGTGTTTTCAATAAAGCTGCTTACCCAGGAAGCCTTATTAAGTGAGTAAGTCAAGCTGACATGATTTCCGTGCTGATTAACATGAAACCTAGGCTGTTTTCACAATGCAGTAACATTAATTATTTATAGGAGGTAAATGAGGTTACAAGGAAAACAAGCTCCAATTACCAGAAACAAGTCAAATCATATATTTATATTTTTAAAAGTTATGTACTAATCCCTGCATTCATTGATTTGAGGCTCAAGCTTTAAGGATGAAAAAAAATTTATTGTGTTCTCCTCTTTCTCATAACCAAAGGCAAGAGAGGGTTCAATGTTTTAAAGACTACCCGGTAAACTGATATGCCCCAATAGAGCTTATCAGTTACTTTTATTTAGTAAACTATGTACCTAAAAATTGCTCAACAAATTTCCAAAAAACTCAAACCATTCTAGATATAAAAACAAAATGTTTACCAAACCAGTCAGTTTTGCCTATTTTTTGACTAATAAAATTTTCACGGAAAACCTTATTAAATAGTATTTGTATCTATTTGGCAGGTGCAATAGACTATTTCTGTGCTTACCTGAAATAGTCCTCTTGTCTTTGCAGTCACTATATTCTTTTTAGTTTAGCATTTGTTCCACATTTTTCATTTTAACAAAGTATTTTTAATAATAGTTGCATTGAAATAGTCTTGGATGAGCTTGTTGGACCACTGGCTTATATTTCTGGCTGTTACCTTGGTCATGTCTGATGGTGTGAGATGCATGGGGAATGAAGAGTTCTCACTTTAAAATAGGTGAAAATTTGATAGATGATCAGTGGTAACCCCTCTTTCTTTTCATGATCCTTACAAGGCATCATTCCACTAATACCTCTACCACTACTAACATTAGACAGTACTTATTTAAAAGCAAAATTCTCAACAAATACATGAAAACATTTCAACACCACTGGTCATTTGAGAGATGCAGATGAAAGCAACTCTGAGATTCCACCTCACCCCAGAAAGAATGGCTGTTATCAAGAAATCAACCAATAACAAATACTGGCAGGTCTGTGGGGAGAAAGGGACCCTTCTCCATTGTTGGTGGGAGTGCAGACTGGTGCAACTACTATGGAAATCAATATGGAGATACCTCAAAGAGCTGGGACTAGAGGTTCCATTTGACCCAGCCATCCCTCCGCTGGTATCTTTCCAAAAGAATTAAAAGGATCATATCACAGAGATATATGTGCACCCATGTTTATAGCTGCACAGTTTGTAATAGCTAAAACTTGGAAACAGGCCAGTTGCTCATCAACTGGAGACTGGATAAAGAAGATGTGGTTTGTCTATAGAATGGAATATTACTCAGCCATAAAGAATGAGAAACTAGAGTCACTCATAGGAAAATGGATGCATATTGAGTCCATACTCTTAATTGAAATAAATAAGACACATATGCATAAATGCAGAATAGTTTCTTTGGTATGAAAAACTAAAAGTGTAAATAAGATCAAAATTGTATAACTGACAATGTGAAATAGGAAGAAAGGGCTAAACATATATGGGAAGTGGGAAGGGTAGGGGAAAGGAAACAAGGGAAAAGAAAAAATATGAGAAAAGGAAAAAATGGAAACAAAGTCTTTGTAAATAGTTTAGGGTGGAGGGATTGAAGGGAGGGCAGGGGTATGGGGAAAAAACAAGAATGAAGACCTGTCATGTAAAGGTACAAGATCCCAATGATGAATGTAACTATACTGTATGCCTAAAAAGTACCAATAAACTCAATGAAAAAAACCAAAAAACAAAATGCTCTTCCAATAGTGATGAGATAATTATCTGATGGTCATATGGCATACTAGCCAGTTGTACCATGGCTATTTCCTAGGAGATGCTTGAAGCCTTCAGTTGGCAGTGCCAGTGGGAAATATAGAATATCACAAGTTAGATGTATGTGGAATGCCTTTGAATAGAAGCCAAACAATACTTTGTGGAAAACAAAAGTAGTCTGAAAAATCTTGCTACAGTTCATTTATTTTATGGTATAATTGTGTAACAATTTACTTATTTAACTGTTTAATATGTATTTTGTTTTATAATACTTTAAATACATCTATTTATAATTATAATTATTTCAGTAACATCTTTCACTTTCTGAAATTTCTCTATGTTGGTGATTTATTAAGTTATCCCATCTTATCTATTTTCTTTATTTCATGTATCTGGGAAGTAAGAATGTATGTTTGGAATTTTATACTTCTGTGTTTGTGTAGAGTACCCATGAAATAAAGAACCGGAGACTAAAAAGAGTTAGACACCAGCACTACAATGATTTTCTTGTAATATGTCAAAACTAGTTGAGTGTATTGGGCATTCTTTTCACCTTGGGGTAAGAATCATTTAAAATGGAAGCCATAGACAACTATGAATAAATACCAATGTGAAACCTTTACTCTATATCCAATGTATAAAACGAAGATTCAGTGTCAAATCAAGGCAGGTATTCACAAGAATTAATGTTTTGTTTTGCTTTTCCAGAATCTGGAAATGGCAAAAACTTATGTGAAATCCAAGGAGATAGTGGAGCTGGTCAACACACAGTCTTTCACTGACAAAGGTCTGGGCCCTCAAAATGAGATGAAGGGAGAGGAGAGAAGGCCTGGTGCCTATGGGTTGCTTGGAAGCTTGACTGAAGAGCATGAAAGTATTGAAGAGGAAGAGGAGGAGGAAGAAGATGGGGAAAAACCGAAGAGAAGAGGTCCCAAGAAAAAGAAGATGACCAAAGCACGCCTTGAGAGATTCAGGGCTCGAAGAGTCAAGGCCAACGCTAGAGAACGAACCCGGATGCATGGCCTGAACGATGCCCTGGACAACCTCAGGAGAGTCATGCCATGTTACTCTAAAACCCAGAAGCTTTCCAAGATAGAGACTCTCAGACTGGCTAGGAACTACATTTGGGCTTTGTCTGAAGTGCTGGAGACTGGACAGACACCTGAAGGGAAAGGTTTTGTGGAGATGCTCTGTAAAGGGCTCTCTCAGCCCACTAGCAACCTGGTGGCTGGATGCCTCCAGTTGGGCCCACAGTCTATCCTCTTGGAGAAGCACGAGGAGAAATCTCAGATTTGTGACTCTGCCATCTCTGTCCACAACGTCAATTATCAGTCTCCAGGGCTTCCTAGCCCTCCTTATGGACATATGGAAACACATCTTCTTCATCTCAAGCCTCAAGTATTCAAGACTTTGGGAGAGTCATCATTTGGGAGCCACCCCCCTGACTGCAGTACACCCCCTTATGAGGACCCACTCACTCCACCCCTGAGCATCAGTGGGAACTTCTCCCTGAAACAAGATGGCTCTCCTGACCTGGAAAAATCCTACAGTTTCATGTCACATTACCCCTCTGCAAGTCTAAGCTCAGGGCATGTGCATCCAACCCCCTTTCAGGCTGGTACTCCCCGCTATGATATTCCCATAGACATGTCCTATGACTCCTATCCTCACCATGGCATTGGGACCCAACTCAATACAATCTTCACTGATTAAGGTAGTAACATCTGCATTTCAGAGAACAACATGGAGACATTTCCCATAATTCAAGCGATTGAGCTGAAGGTTCGAAGACTTTAAACAGACACTGTGGCTATATAGCAAATAATAATCTGAGTCCATTTAGGGCCTGTGGTACCTATACTCTTTTGTCATCGATTTCTTACACTGTATTGATTCAAGTGAAATTATTTGATGACTTACAACTGTGTGGTAACAGAAGCTCTAGGCCCTATTACAGTGGTGCCATTAAATAAGCTCTGCCAATGAATTTTCCATTTACTGGTGATAGAAGCACTTGTTCTAAGTTTAGATAATTGTTACAGACCTGCTTGGCTCTGGAATTATACAACTTTGGTGAAAACTCATAACTTTCTTCAAACTGACAAAATAGAGCAATACTAGGAAATGAAGAGTATGCATGGAATGATCAAATGGAGTTACTGCAGGGGCAAGTCTGTTGGCGGAGAGAATGCAAAGTTCATTTGAACTTGGTGACAAGACTTTGTATCTATCTGAAAATAGCTTTTAGAAGTTAAAATTCTAACTTGGCTGTCACTGTGAATAGATTAGCTCTATTTCTCATTGGACTAGAAATTGAAAATATCTTTCTTACCAATTTGAAAACCATAAGAGAACATCATATTCTTATAATATTTCAAAAGCACTTTTCTTAGTAATAAAGTCAGAGCAACGAAATCATTGAAATCTCAGACTTCTCTGACCAATGGAACATGGAGAAGTCATTTCGATCATTTTACAGCCTCCATAACCAGAAGGCGCTGGAAATTCTGACAATGCTCAGGTGCTGCCGTTGGAATGAGTGCACAACCCAGGTTTACATTATTGAGCAATAAAAATGGCAGTTGGCTGCACTACCAGTTCAGGGACGCTTTCTAGCTCATACTTTTAGAAAAGCACTAGCAAGGTGCATTTCATTTGGCTAAAGTGAAGATTATTAAAACCACTGACCTCTGTCCATATCATATCATATTTTTTAAAAGCACAGCACCAGTCAGTTTATCGATCAAGCTTGAATTTTTCGAACACATATGCAATTGCTTATCTCTCTCACCATTAGTTGTTAGCCCTTCCCACTTTTAAGATACAACATAGTTACACTTTGTAGATAACATTCCAAGCAATGAAACTTGGGGATTCAGAAAGAAGGTCCCAGGTCAGTGAATGTTTTTACCAATTTTTATCTTCCTTATAAATTTAGCCCAATCTGCTGAAAGTGCATTGTCCTTTACTTAACTTCTCTTTCCTTTATATTAACACTAACTTTGTTGAGTTTATCTTTCACCCAGGAAATAAAATCTGAGAAAGTTTAGTCCTGCTCAATCTGCCAGAACAATTAGCTTAAGTTCAAACCAAGAACGTCATAAATGACTATTTAATATAGATCCTGCCAGAGAGAGTACACTTAGTAATGCAGGTACACTCATAAGACCAACGAATAAAACTGATAAGACAGATCAGTATAGCATTTCTACAGCTTAGTTACCGCCTAAAATCTGCCAAACTGTATGTGTGTCTTATTTTTAAGTCCCCTTATTTATTTCCTCGTAATATAAACTGTTTTGTCTCCATTTCTTGCAGCACTTACTATGCTGTATTTTGCACCCTTGGTTTGTCAACCCATTTGAAAGAAGCTTTGTAGAGAGCTTTTAAACTCCATCAGCCACCAGAGTGACTCCCTTCATCATGACATCCTCTCATTCCTAGTAGGAATAGTCAAGTAAGATGATTTATAAAGCCATCCTACTTACTTTCTCACCATATGCTGGTACTCACCTTTGTGGGGGGATTTGGGAGAATTTATCCTTAAAGCTAGTATTTTCTGGCATTTGTAGATGATACATGTTGTCTGAGTTATTTATTAGATATTATTTATTTAATTTATTTCTCCTTTCCTTTTATGCAAATTCTTTGGGTTGCATGGACATGCTCATAACTCCACTCTCCCCCAAAGCTTCATTTGGAAAGAAGCTCATAATTTTAGTATATGTGCTGCTGAAGCAAGCACAAGAAGCTCATAATTTTGCTAGGAAGTACTGAGTTTTAGAGTGAGAGGAATATAAGGAATTTGGTTTATAATTGCTTGTAATTATTTGAATGGCTATTTAACTAACGCTTTTAGATTTTTTCCCCTTCACTTTAAAATGAGCCAGAGTTTTTTTTTTTTTGAACATGTTGTTTATGTCTTTGAAGAGTACACTATCCATGAACCAGACCTCCCTGGAATTGTGCAGAGGGATTTTTAAATTAAATTAAAGTTTAGTAATGCAGTATGCTCGGAAAGGTTCTACTCTTCAGATTAGAGCAGTTTCATCCTTCTGTGGACATTTTCAGATAAAATGAAGCAGCTGTGAAAATCTTTTGTTTAAAAACACAACTATTTTTCCTCCCTTTTTTTTCCTAGCAGAAATAAAGCTGTGGGTCTCACTAGACGTTGTGTTGTGTCCTTGGTCTTCCACGCTTGTCTTTGCCCTCCTCTAGCAATTTTCTTAGGCTCCAAGATCTGCAAGCAGCAGAACATAGGGCAGCCTTTCCAGAGGGTTTACATGTCTTGTGTCTCAGTGGGTCTTGCCAAGGTCGTTGAAAAGTCTGAGTAGCTAGGAGTCTGGTAGCACCAGCCTTTGTCTCTCATACAATAAACCACAGAATCTGCAGCTGAGAACAACAACAAAAATGAATGAATGAATAAATAAATAAACAAAGCTTATAGTAGCAATCTTTAGGGCCATCGGTAGTCCAAGTTATCACATCATAGAGAAACAGATGATGGTAAGAAGGCCTGATATTTACAAATTACGTGTGCCTACCAACTTTTCAACAAACTACGAAGGATGTTTTTTGTTAACTGCTTTTCAGCATCTCTTCTCTTAAATTTTTTGTAGGTTTTTTTTTTTCTGGTTAAAACACTCCAGACTCCATTATTATATGTATAAAATACTAATTTTAAAGAAACAATGATGACAATGGTAATGAATATAAACAAACAAAGTTGGTTAATCATGGGAAGGACTTGGCTTAAAATTTTCTTTCTCTTTAAAAAATTTTAATTGAATTTATTGGAATTGAGTTAAAATTAAATTGAATTGAAATCATTGAAATCTCAGACTTCTCTGACCAATGGAACATGGAGAAGTCATTTCGATCATTTTACGGCCTCCATAACCAGAAGGCGCTGGAAATTCTGACAATGCTCAGGTGCTGCCGTTGGAATGAGTGCACAACCCAGGTTTACATTATTGAGCAATAAAAATGGCAGTTGGCTGCACTACCAGTTCAGGGACGCTTTCTAGCTCATACTTTTAGAAAAGCACTAGCAAGGTGCATTTCATTTGGCTAAAGTGAAGATTATTAAAACCACTGACCTCTGTCCATATCATATCATATTTTTTAAAAGCACAGCACCAGTCAGTTTATCGATCAAGCTTGAATTTTTCGAACACATATGCAATTGCTTATCTCTCTCACCATTAGTTGTTAGCCCTTCCCACTTTTAAGATACAACATGTAGTTACACTTTGTAGATAACATTCCAAGCAATGAAACTTGGGGATTCAGAAAGAAGGTCCCAGGTCAGTGAATGTTTTTACCAATTTTTATCTTCCTTATAAATTTAGCCCAATCTGCTGAAAGTGCATTGTCCTTTACTTAACTTCTCTTTCCTTTATATTAACACTAACTTTGTTGAGTTTATCTTTCACCCAGGAAATAAAATCTGAGAAAGTTTAGTCCTGCTCAATCTGCCAGAACAATTAGCTTAAGTTCAAACCAAGAACGTCATAAATGACTATTTAATATAGATCCTGCCAGAGAGAGTACACTTAGTAATGCAGGTACACTCATAAGACCAACGAATAAAACTGATAAGACAGATCAGTATAGCATTTCTACAGCTTAGTTACCGCCTAAAATCTGCCAAACTGTATGTGTGTCTTATTTTTAAGTCCCCTTATTTATTTCCTCGTAATATAAACTGTTTTGTCTCCATTTCTTGCAGCACTTACTATGCTGTATTTTGCACCCTTGGTTTGTCAACCCATTTGAAAGAAGCTTTGTAGAGAGCTTTTAAACTCCATCAGCCACCAGAGTGACTCCCTTCATCATGACATCCTCTCATTCCTAGTAGGAATAGTCAAGTAAGATGATTTATAAAGCCATCCTACACATTAAAACAATCTTTAATTCTGGAGATGAAAATGGTCCCTGAACATATTTAAATTGCTTCTTGCTCTTATAGTCTTATCTTATTCTTTTTTTCATTATTTAGAGAATACTTTATTAGTTTCTGTCATCAAACCCAAGTAGATATGACCTTACATATTTAGTGCAATGCGTTACCCCTGCACACATGGAAAAAAATTAAAAAAATTAACATTTCTAGACCAATATGGCTGTCCATTTCTGTACAAAGCCAACTCAACACAGTAAATTGGGATAACTTTTTCCAAAGTTGACAGCACCATTAAAGTTTCCCAAAATTCAATTTATATATATATATATAACACATTCAGCACATTCCATTAAAAAAACAAAACAAGACAAAACAAAAAACAAAGAAAAGAATAATATCCAGAAAACAGCAAAGTTTTGTTGCTGTTGTGGTACCTGGCACATTTTTTATTAGTTTCTTAATCATCATCTGGAAAGAGAACATTCTAGAGTAATATTAAATATAGCTCTGATAAAGTATGCTCACTAAAATGTATCATAAAGCAGGTACAAGATATTTTGCATTCATAGAGGTATGATACAGTACCATCCTACATCAATAATACTAGAATCAGTTTTGGTTTGAAATTTGCTTTGTCTGCAAATAAGAATGCTAACCCTGTTTTTTTCTGGGCTCCTGTCACATGGAGAATTGTTTTCTATCCTATTCACTTTCAGTCTATGGGCTTCTTTTTGCACTAGGTGTGTTTCTTGTATACAACATATTGTTGGATTTTGCTTCTTTTTCCATTTTGCCAGTCTATTTCTCTTGATTGGTGAGTTGAGGCCATTGACATTGCTGGTTATAATTGACATGACTTATTATCAACGTTATTGGCCTTTTGTTAACTCTTTTTACTTTGTCACCTTCTCCTTTTAATTTCTTGCCTTGCCTATTTGATTTGCTGTGTTAGGCCTCATGGTGTTGTTGCCTTCATTGTCTTTTTCTAGGATCTTGTTTAGAATTCCTTGTCGTGCTGGTTTGGTATTCATGTAGTTTCTCAGGTGTTCTTTGTCGTGGAAGTGTCTTATTTCCCCATCCATTTTGAAAGAGAGTTTTTCAGGATACATCAGTCTAGGTTGGAGATTGTTCTCTTTTAGTACTTGAAATATCTCATTCCAGGCTCTCCTTGCCCCAAGGGTTTGTGTTGAAAAGTCTGCTGTGATTCTGATGGGCTTTCCTTTATATGTGATTTGTTTCTTTTCTTTTACTGCTTGTAGTATTTTGTTCTTCTGTTGGGTTTCTGGGATCTTGATTATTATATGTCTAGGTGTAGATTTTTTTTGAATGTAGCTAGTTGGGGTCCTATATGCCTCAGTTATCAGAATGTCAAATTCTTCCCCTCTGTTTGGGATGTTTTCTGTCATTAATTCTGTGAACAGCTTTTTAAAGTTCTTTGTATTTTCTCCTGCTACTTCATGTATACTCATGTATTTACCAGACTGATGTTATTTTTCTTTGCATCATCTAGGAGTTATTGGATCGATTTGTCATGATCCCTTACTGTTTTTAAGAGGCCTCTCTTTTCATAGTCACTGACTGCAATCTTATCTTCTATATCTGAGAGTCTATCTTTGCATTCTTTTATTCTGTTGCATACACTTTCAGTGGAGTGTTTAATCTCCTGGATATCTATTTGAATTTGTTTTATGGATTCCATTTCTTTCCTATGTTGAGCATTTATTTTTTCCATTTCTTTCTTATGCTGGGCCTTCATGGCTTCTATCATGGTCCTGAGCTCATCTAGTTTTCTGTCAGTTTCTGCTCTAGAGTCTTAAATCACAACTTCCATTTTGCTCACTATCTCTATGGTTATCTGGGAAATTATTTCTGTTTTGAATTTTTCTAGAGCCTGATTGATCTGTTTTGTTACTTCCTGTGCTTTAAATTCAGGCTGTCCTGGTGATTCAAAATCAGCCTTTTCATCCTCATTTGCCCTACTGTTTGCCATTGGTGAACTGGAAGTCTGTCTTTGTCTCTTGCTTAAATGTTTTCTCATTTTTATTTTTGTTTTAGGACTGTCCTCGGCTTAATCTCTGGATTATCACCCAAATCTTCCTGATATAGTTGCACCCTAGCTTCTGTGTCTCTAATGACCCACAGACATTCTCATCTTTATAACATCAGAGAAAACAGCTCATCAAATCAACCGCAACACTTTTTCCCAACTGATACAATCAGCAACACATTAAGATCAAGCACAATTTGGAAAATGACCACCTGTGGTAGTCACTAGACTATCACCCTTAAATCATTTGAATTAAATTGAAATCAAGAAGCAGTCCAGAACATGTTTGGAGTGAACAAAATTTCAATATAGTGTATTTACCATTTAATGGCTCAGACAGAATGAGGATGCAAGACCCCTGGTCTCAGATAGCTGAAGACTGAACCCCATGACGCTGACTGACCTCGGGCTGCAAGGCCCAGATTGAGTTCTCCAATCTTCTGAATGGTTGAACTCCACACCGTTCTATTACAGGTTTCCCACGCCCTTTCTTTAAAGATGTTCAAAGTTGGGAACTCAGAAAAATACCCTTGATGACCACCTCTGCCTCTGCAGACTGTGTCCAAAGACTGGCACAGTCAGGAGGTCTTAGAGTGCAGGGGCGGGTAGGAGAGTAATGGGGGTTCAGGGACATTCACGTGGCTACCTTCCTGGCACTGGAGTGATGGCAGCTGGGGCGGGAGAAGGCGTGGCTATCCTTCCTGCGGTGGATCGGGGCCCAGGTTACTTCCTGGCGCTGGCTGGGGCACACTTTCTCATTATTTATGGCTGAGTAGTATTCCATTTTATAGAAAAACCACATCTTCTTTATTCAGTTTCCAACTGATGGGCAGATGGGCTGTTTCCAAGTTTTAGCTATGACAAACTGTGCTGCTATAAACATGGGTGTGCATATATCACTGTAGTTTGATTCTTTTAATTCTTTTGGAAACATACCCAACAGAGGGATGGCTGGGTCAAATGGAGCCTCTAATTCTAGTTCTTTGAGGTATCTCCATATTGACTTCAATAGTGGTTGCACCAGTCTGCACTCCCACCAAAAATGGAGAAGGGTTCCTTTCTCCCCACAACCGTGCCAACATTTGTTGTGTGATTTCTTGATAGCAGCCATTCTTTGTGGGGTGAGGTGAAATCTCAGTGCTGTTTTCATTTGCATCTCTTGAATGACCAGTGATGTGGAGCATTTTTTCGTATATTTACTTGCTGCTTTTATTTCTTTGTCTGAGAAATGTCTGTTCATTTCAGATGCCCAATATAGAATTGGGTCTTTATATTTGGGGGGGCTGGTTGTTTTGAGTTCTTTATATATTTTAGATAATAGTCCTTTGTCTGAAGAGCAGCTGGTAAAAGTTTTTCCCACATTGTAGGTTGTCTCTTAGTTCTGTTGATGGTTTGTTTTGCAGTGCAGAAGCTTTTTAATAAGATGAGATCCCAGTTGTTGAATCTTTCTGCTAGTTCCCATGGTACTGAGGATTTGTTCATAAAGTCTTTTCCTATGCCAATGTCTTCTAGAGTTCCACCCACCTTATCTTCCAGCAAGTTTAGTGTTTTTGTTTTTATATTTAGATCTTTAATCCACTTGGATTTTAATTTAGTGCATGGTGACAAATAAGGGTCTAGTTTTAATCTTTTGCAGGTTGAGATCCAGTTTTTCCAACACCATTTATTAAAGAGGCTATCTTTCCTCCAGTGGGAACTGTCAGCTCCTTTGTCAAAATGAGGTAGCTGAGTGCATCTGGAGTTGTTTTTGTGTCTTCCAATCTGTTTCACAGATCCTCAGGTCTGTTTCTTTGCCAGTCCCATGCTGTTTTTATCACAGTGGCTTTGTAGTACAGTTTCAAATTGGGAATTGTTATACCCAGTGCCATGTGTCTGTTGCCTAGGATGGCTTTTGCTATTCTAGGTGTCTCATGGTTCCAAATGAATTTTTGGATTCTTCTTTCTAATTCTGTGAAGTATAGTGTTGGGATTTCAATTGGTATTGCATTGAATCTGTATAGCAGTTTTGGTAATACGACCATTTTCACTATGTTGGTTCTTCCTACCCAGGAGCAGGGGAGATCTTTCCATTTTCTCATATCCTCTTTGATCTCTTTTTTCAGAGTGCTGTAGCTTTCAGTGTAGAGGTCTTTTGCTTCTTTTGTTAGATTGATTCCCAGATACTTCATTTTTTGGATGCTATTGTGAAAGGAATTGTTTCCCCGATTTCTTTCTCAGTGAATCTGTTTGTATACAAGAAGGCTATTGATTTTTGGGTGTTGACCTTGTATCCAGCTATTCTGCTAAAAGTGTCAATTAAGTCTAGAAGTCTTTTGGTGGAGCTTTTTTTGGTCTTCAATGTAGAGTATCATATCATCAGCAAATAATGACAGTTTAACTTCTTCCTTTCCTATTTTTATTGCTTTAATTTCTTTATCTTGTCTAATTGCTATGGCTAATGTTTCCAGAACTATATCAAAGAGGAGTGGTGATAGTGGACATCTTTGTCTTGTTCCTGATTTTAACATGAAGGTTTTCAATTTTTGGACATTTAATATGATGTTCGCTGTTGGTTTTTCATAGATAGCCTTTATTAAGTTGAGACATAGACCATGTATTCCAATTTTTTGCAGAGTTTTTATCATGAATGGGCATTGAATTTAGTCAAATGCTTTTTCTGCCTCTATTGAAAGGATCATGTGGTTCTTGTTCTTGACTTTGTTAATATAGTGTATTATATTTATTGATTTATGTATTTTGAACCATCCTTGCATCCCTGGAATAAATCTAACTTGGTCAGGATGTATGATCTTCTTGATGATCCTCTGTATTCTGTTTGCAAGTATCTTATTAAGGATTTTTGCATATATATTCATTAAGGATATTGGCCTGTAGTTCTCTTTTTTAGTTACATCTTTCCCATGTTTGGGAATCACAGTGATATTTGCTTCAAGGAATGAATTTGGAAGTGTTGCTTCTCTTTCAATTTCACTGGAGAGTCTGAAGAGTAATGGCAGTAGATATTCTCTAAACGTTTGTAAAATTCAGCAGTGAATCCATCACGACCTCGGCTTTTCTTTGTTGGTAAGTTTTTAATTACATTTTCAATTACACTGATTGTGATTGGGGTGTTTAAAATGTTTTTATCTTCTTTGTTCAACTTTGCTAATTCATAAGTATCTAGAAATCTGTCCATTTCTTCTGTGTTTTCTGTTTTATTAGAGTACAGGTTTTCATAATATGTATTAATGATCCTCTGGATTTCTGTGGGATCTGTTGTGATTTTGCATTTTTCATTCCTGATTGCATGAATTTGAGCCTTTTCTTTCCTTTTTTTGATAGGTTTGCTAAAGGTTTATCAATTTGATTTATTCTTTCAAAAAACCAACTCTTCGATTCATTTATTTTTTGTATCATTTTCTTAGTTTCCATTGCATTGATTTCTGCTCTAATCTTTATAATTTCCTCTCTTGTTCGAGCTTTGGGGTTTTCTTGCTCTTGCTTTTCTAGGAGTCTAAGAGTCATTGTTAGGTTGTTTATTCGAGCTTGCTCTGTTTTCCTAATGTGGGCATTCAGTGCTATGAATTTTACACATAGAACTGCTTTCATTGTGTCCCATAGATTCCTGTATGTTGTATTGGCATTTTCGTTTATTTGTAAAAACTGTCTGATTTCTTTTTTAATTTCCTCTGTGATCCATTGATTGTTCAGGAGAGTGTTGTTCAATTTCCATGTATTTTGAAGTTCCTATGGTTTCTTACGCTATTGATCTCCAGTTTTACTGCACTGTGATCTGATAATATACAGGGAATAACTTCCATTCTTTTGCATTTATTCAAATCTGTTTTGTGAGCTAGTATGTGATCTATCTTGGAGAATGACCCATGCGCAGCTGAAAAGAATGTAGATTCTGATTTTGTGGGGTAGAACACTCTATAGACATCTAATAAGTCCATACATTTAAAAGCTTGGTTCAATTCTAGTATTTCATTGTTGATTTTTTGCCTGGATGATCTGTCTATTTTTGATAGTGGGGTATTCAGATCCCCCACTACAATTGTATTAGTGGTTATTTGGTTTTTCATGTTACTTAATATTTGTTTTATATAGTTGGGGGTATTTATATTTGGTGCATATATGTTTATGATTGTCATTTCTTCCTCTTGAATTTTTTCCTTTACAAGGATGTAGTGGCCTTCTTTTTCTCTGTTAATCAGTTTTGGTTTGAAATTTGCTTTGTCTGCTAATAAGATTGATACCCCTGCTTTTTTCTGGGCTCCTGTCATGTGGAGAATTGTTTTCCATCCTTTCAGTTTCAGTCTATTTCTTAAAATTTTTAAGACAGAAAAAATATAGATATTCCCCACACCTAGCTTCCATCTGGTAGTTCATGTTCTGCAACTTGAAACTACTTTAAAAATTATTTAATTTTTTTAGTTATCAGAGATCTATGCATACATAAGCAAATATTAGGTGCATTAGGCATACATACTAGGATGTATTACACTCTTTTTCTACAAATAAAAGTGTAATAATATAGGTCTACATGTTCCCTTTAAAAATATTTAAGTATGTCCCTTGACATATTTTCATATTTAATGAAGTTTCCTAACTCTATTATAACTGGCCAGCTTTCTGCATTAAATACCATAACTCATTTATTTTTCCAATCTTTCTAATACTGAATGATTACACACACATCACTTGACACTTATTAAGAGAGTCTACTTTGCAACGAACGTTTCAAAGAGACAAAAGAAGGGCCTGAGATTTAGCTCAGCAGTTCGGTGGCCTGCCTTGCAAGCGCAAGGACCCGAGTTCAATCCCTGGACACACCCCCCCGAAAAGAGACAAAAGATAAACTAACAGAAAACAGCAATCCCATCCCTTAGTTATTGGGTGCTTTCCATATAATGTCACTTTTCTAAGGGATTTGTGAATGTTAATCTATTCAGTCCCAAAGTCACTCTTCTAAGGACATCACTATTACTCCCAGTTTGCAGATAAAGCAATGTAAGGCAGAGTAATCGGAACTCTCATTGTTAGTGAAGGCTGGCACCAAAATTTGAGCTGGTTGGTTTATCCAAAAGGTTTGAATAATTTTTCAGAGCTTATTTGTTTGGTACATTCACAATATTGGAGCTGGTGAAAGTGGAGTGAACCTGAGAGAAGACTCATTTTCCTTTGACAAAAACTCAGCTTTTTATTAGACTTTGCTTATGCAGACTGTGGAGATGTACAGCACATCCCAGATCAATACCTTTTTGCAGGATAGTGCCCAACTTTTAGAGGGTATAAATCCATTTCTTACTTTTATCTTTAGAGCTTAAGTTTTAGTAGGAAATTATGATATGAAAATAATGAAATCTTCTACCAATATAGAACCTTCCTAATTTCAAGTTTAGTTTCTTGAATCTATACAACTTTGGAGAATAGTTTGGTATACTAATTACACCATCAACCTTAGAGCCAAATAAGGGACATATTTGACGTACAACTTTATTGGTTGAATCATCTTTGTTGAACTTATTTACTTGCAGTCTCAGTTCCCACAAATTAAAAATAATGGTAATGGAAATGCCTTCTCCATCGAATTAACTGAGATAATACAGACAATGCACTTAGCCAGTGTTTAATAAGTGGTACTTATTACTGTCTATGTTACTATCCATTCACAACCTTTTTCTTTGCCCCAGTATGTGGTTGGGGAATGGGTGATGGTGACTACAACAGGCTTGGAGAGGTCATTGAATTTTTAGTTATTAGGGTTGAATCAGACAGAACTTGTATTTGAAGTTAACTGACTGTGTAGCCCTAGGACACTTATTTAACTTTTGTGCTTCAATTTCTTCCTTTATAAAAAGTAATACCACCAAAGATATAGTTATAAGAAAATTAAAAATGATCATGTCAGCAAAGTGTGTAAGTCAGTTTCTGGGAAAAGGGAAACACTTCACCGTCATTCTTTTATTACAGTTGGGAGTAGAGTGAGAACAGATGAGGGAAGTGAGAACCAGAGGATCCTTTGAATTTACACATTAAATCATTGATTGAAGCCAATATCAAAATTCAAGTCCTTTGACCGGAACTGTGTACATTGATATATGTTATTTTCCAACTTATTGTATTCCTTTAATTAGAAATTCTCCACAGCAAATTACAAAATTTTGGAAATAAGAATATCAAATTTTGCTTCCTTTTCTAGAAATTGGTATAGAGCTAAGAGAAGCTTTGCAGTGATTTTTTTGCTGTCATTTGAGTTCTGACTTTATAGAAAAAGAATACTCTTACCTCACAAATATGTAACACCTGCTTTCAAATCAACTTAATAAGTAGTTACTGAGGCACAAAGCGAAGCGCTGGGAATACAAAAAATATGTGAGCAAGTATTACGGTATGACATGACTGTAAATGAATACAGTACATTTACACATTTAACACTCAATATTGGCAGCAATGCAAGGCAAGTAGATCAAGTATTACCCATTTTGTTTGAAGGGGGAGAACATTGAAAGTCAGACACTTACTGATTTGTGTGTCAAGCACTTAACTCGGAAGGAAGGCATAGATTATACGATTCTAATGTTATTTTGCGTTTTCAGTGAGTAAATTCCTACTTTTTGTGTTGAAATTAAACACATTTTCTGAGATGACACTAATGAATTATGATAATTGTGAATAACTTACAGGTGGAATAACCTTGATCATTACTTTGTCAAAAAGAATCACTGAAGCAAGGAAAATCATAACCAATGTTAAATGCAGATGCACAGTAGCCAAACAGACAGCTCATTACGAGAGCAAAGAGACCTCATCATGGAAGCCATGATGGACACGGCAGTGAAGATGTTTGATGAGTATCTTATACATGCATAAAGTAACCTGGGTAACGTACTAAATGTGAAATGAAGAAAAATTTTAGAAAACACTCTCTCCTTCCCTCCTCTGACCTCTCGGCCCCCTGCTGCCCTGTCATAGGCTGTTTCTCCTCTGCTGCGCTGCCCTATCTTATGGATGGTGACCTCTACAAACTGGGAGCCAGAATAAACCACTTCTTAAAAAAAATCTCAAGGAGAGGAAGAGGAAATTGCTGTTGATTGCCATCTTATTATGTAAAGTCTCAAGTTAAGTTCTTTATACTGAGTTGCTATTTAAAACAAGCCATTGAAGTAGGTTCCAGATATGATAGAAACCTAGTTAGAAATGTGTAAATAAATACAAAAACATGAAAAGTCATGTAAATCCTGAGATTCTGCCTTCTCACCTATAAAGTAAGATGCTTGTGTCATTAAATACCTAAATTTTTTTTATCATCTTAATATTTTCCTAGTTTCCCTAGCAGCTAATATTCATTTACTCTCTGCCAGAACAATAAGAATATATTTTGGAAAAAAAATGAATGAATGAAGGAATGAACAAAAGATGGTATTTGATGCAAAATGGACTTTATAACATTAAAAGCAACCTGGTGTTTGGATGCCTTCTGTGGTTTTACAGTTGCTGACTGGCTATCTTAAAGCGCTTCTCTGTTGCTATTAATTAATTAATTTAGTCTTGTTTGTTTTTTGAGACAGGGTCTCACTATGTAGTTGAGACTGACCTGGAACTCACTATGTAGCCCAGGCTGGTCTCGAACTCACAGCGATCCTCCTGCCTCAGCCTCCCGAATGCTGGGATCACAGGTGTGTGCCACCATGCCTGGCTGTTGCTATCAATTTAGCAGGCAAATTTTTTAGGCAGTGAACTATTCTTCAGAGATAACTACAGCAGCGTGTTTGACAACTAAAAGGTTCACAATGTATAATTAGCTAAAATAAATTTATTGGAGGCAAAATGTAGAAATTATACAATTTCTATAATTGTGCAGTTGATTTTTCCCTTCTTTCAGTGAGAAAGAATAGGAAGATGTTGAATATATGTTTATTTGATTGCAAATAGAGTTAAGTTTTGATATCCATATGAATAATCTTTGTTGAGAATTATTGATGAAAAATATTTAATGTGAAGCTTGTTTATCCATGTCTCCATGTTGATTTTTTGTATGAATGTGTGAGTCATTGGACAAACATATGACTGCATATATATGTGTGTATGTTTATGTACGTGTATATTGGAAAATATATGTGCTTCAACACGTTTTGGTATATGTTTGAACATACATATGCACCTCTCTATGTACACTCATATTTATTTTATTTTATTTCTCATTGAGTTTATTTGTACATTTTAGGTATACAGTACAGTTACATTCATTATTGGGATCTTGTACCTTTACATGACAGGCCTTGGTTCTCATTTTTTCCCTTGTCCCTGCCCTCCCTTCACCCACTCCTTCCCTCTCCATTTACAAGCACTTTATAGGAAGAAAAGGGCTAAAGGTGTAGGGAAAATGGGAAGGGTAGGGAAAGGAAATAAGGGAAAAGAAAAAAATAGGAGAAAATGAAATAATGGAAATAAAGTGTATGTACACTCATAAACAGATATATGTTTGAACACACACTAAAGTCAAATGGAAATACATTTTGGATCATTTAACTTTTGGCAAATCTATAGGCATTAACTAACTGAACCTGAAGGTTAGTCCCTGTGAAAGAAGGTGGAGGAAGAGGGGTGGAAAGGTTGTAGGGGAGGAGTCTAGATTTTCCTTTCAGGCTGGACCTGGGGGAAGCAATCTCCTAATGTCAAACATTCTTCCCAGTCTAAGCCTGTGCTGTCTTCTCATCTGAGAGGTGGCCTCTGAGCTCAGGCAGTCCAGGGCAGGCAGGCACATGGCTGGCCCACTGAGGGCCAGGCACGGCCGCAAGCTGCTGGGGGACTCCTGGAGCAGACTATTCCCTGGCTCCTGCCTACCCCACTGCTGCCAGCCGGCAGCTTCCCTCCTGCCAGACCTCTGGGCATGCTGATGGGAATGGCACAATTACCTAATCCCTGACTAGGGAGATCTAGGACACATGCAGACAGATGGAGGACCAGGAGGATTCAGAGCTGTTTAGTATTGGCAGAGAAAAGGACACAAACCTGAGAGCAACGGAACGGACTTAAAAGGAGATCCTGAAATCTCCTTTTCTCTAAGCAGCTCCAATTTAAACTGTTTCTCACTTGAATAGAAGTTCTGGAAGAAAGTACCTGGATCTTTCTCTAGTTGCTGGCAAGGAACCTGAGAAACAGCACTGGCTCTCAGTGTCTGGGGTTCCATAATGGAGACAAAGTTACAGAGAGAACTAGAATTGGGGAGAGTCAGAGCTCCAGGCCACGCAGACAGGGTAATACAGTTAGAGAGACAGAGATGAAAGCAGCTCACATAGAGATTGAGTACATCACCCTTACATGTTCCTTACCCCACACACGTGTGTCCTTCCCCTCGCTGCCACCGCTGTGGCTCAGGCCTTCAAGATCTGTTTGGATTCAGGCAACAGTGTTCCTTCAAACTTCGTCTTTCTGTACCCAATGTCTCTTTCCTTTTACAAGTCCACTTGGTGGAGTATCTTCAAGTAAATCCAAAATTATGTTACTTATTTGGTTAAAAAATCACTTTGGTTTTCCTATCGCTCCAGATTGCAGTTCAAACTTACCAGCCTAATATTCAACTCTCTCTACCACTACCACAACTGATCTTGGTCTTCATTTGCAAGTATGTGCAACTAATTGTTCTCCCACTTTCATCAAAAGCCACCCATCCTTTCCACCTGCCCTTCTGTGCAACTACACACATAGTTTTGTATTTTCCCTGTGGCTTACTCTTCCTCCCATCAGCTCAAAGTGAAATTGGTGCTTGTCTGTCTCTTCCCCAGGGAGTGCGTTCTCCTCTGTCTTGACTTACCAAAACTGTATGATTCTTCAAGGCCTAGATGAAACTCTTCCCCCTTAGTATCCCTGTAATTGTTATCCCCCCCCTTTTTTGGCAGTTTAGGGAATCATGATGATGGATGCTAAGAATTAAGTTGCTATTTCCATCTATCTGTCTTCTACTTGTTTAAGTTCCTGGGAAAGAATCTGTTTTATTTACTTGCTATATTGACAGCTTCCAGTTCAATCTTATGCATACTATAAGGGAATGATAAAGCAAAGTTTTTTTGGGGGCAGAAAGGCACTTAAATATGTGCTGGGAATTGTGATATTAACTTTGTCTTTCCACAAACTCACATAACTCCAGGATGAATGCTGTTTTATTTTCTGTTTTAGAAACAATCACGAGAAGTCCCCGACTATACTCAACTCATAAGAAGGGTGCGATGAAGATTCTTATCTAGGTTGTCAGAATGATTTTTGCATAGATGATAACACAGAATAAAATATAGAGACAAAGAAAAAGTTGTGGAAGGGGCAGAATTTTAGGAATGAAACCAGAGAAACAAAGATAAAAACCAACATCAAGGCTGAGTAAGACTTTACAGAGAAGGAGGGAGAGAGATCAGGATGCTATAAGAGAAAGTCTATAAAAAGAACAAAATCAAGGTAGGATAAAAGGATTGTTGGTGCAATTTCTCCTACTGGGACACCTCAAGAACTTTTAAGTATTATTGTAGATGCCCTGGGGTCTTCTTTGCTGTTTGTAAGAGGAGATAAGGGTACATCAAGAAATAGGCAGATGTTGCCTCTATGTGTCTCAAGTAAGAAACATGTCCTTGATTCTTGCTGCACAAACCCTGGGCTCTACTACACTCTGCACCCAGCCTTCTTAAGAATAGCTCCTTCTTGTCTGTCTTCAGAGCAACAGAAAATTACCACCATGTCTCTTTTCGAAGAAGACCAAAGGCCAGAAAGTTCCTAAGTTATCCCATTCATCAGAAGGTTTATGTTGCAACATGAATGTTTTCATTTGGTCACTAGATATATCTTCCTTAATGACATAATATAACACAAAACATTGTTTACCGATGATGTGGATGAGTAAATTTCTCTAACTCTCACAACCATTAAAGTCTTAGGTTTTGTTTTGGGCTTGTGAATCCAACCGTTTGTATAAATGCTGGGTTTGTCTCATACTGTCCTGATTATGGCAAGTTTCATAATCTCCTAAAACTTCAAAGTATTTACCTGAAAAGTGATGATAGTAATGTCTTGCAGGATTTTTTGTGTGTGATATTAAACATAACTTACATAGTACGCCTGGTCAGTAGCCTACCACATTATTGTTTGATGACTGGTAGTCATTACTTTCTTGGTAACTACATTTTTCATCCTCCTCCTTACTATCATCGCCTCTTATCTGGGTGAATTCTCCATCATGTTGGATTGATGGAGAAACGAATACTGACGGAAAATGACGAGGAAAGGTGACCTATGAGGGTACAGGCAGTATTGGACAATGACTAAATCATCAGAAGGAATTACTGAGTTGAAGGCTGGAGTGTGTGACTCAGCTGGAGGTTGAATAGAAAATGTCCCTAAGCAGAAGCATCTGTGAAAGACAGGGGGCAGCTGATACTGTGCCCACAGTTGGTACAGTCCAACAAGATTTTAAAGGATAAATGAAAAAAAAATCAGTCCTGAGAGAGAGCACCGCTGAACCATGTTGCCCTGTTTCTGAGCAGCAGCTGAAAGCTGGGCTAGCAGCTGCAGCTGTTCTTAGAAGCCTGGATTCCCAGGGAAAGTGGGCATCAGGCAAAGCAGAGGGGAGGGAGAGGCATGTGTGGGGTAATGCCATGGCTTCCTAGGGTGGAAGATTCCGCTGCACAGAAATATGAGGGAACCGAGAAAAGGGGGAGATGTGTGGGACGGATGGCAGGAGAGGTTGTTCTGAATGTGAAATGATGCTCTGTGTTGAAAGCCTGCTAGGAAACTGGCTTGGAGATCAGACCTCTCTAGCCATTTATGCTCTTAGATTACTATGTAAACATGGGCAGATAATTTCAATAGCTAATGCTAATTGAACACTAATTAGGTACCAGGAAACATTCTTAATCTTTTCCATAGACAAATACTACTGTAATTACTACTACATAATGAAATCTGCACTAGTGTTGCCTACATTTTAAAAATAGAAATCTCTGGCACAGAGGAGTAAAGCAGTTCTACCAGGTCACTTACCTGGCAAGTGTGAGAACTGGCAAACTATAACTCTGGGCCTACATTTCTCGCATGTTTTATTTATTTATTTATTTTTTTTATTGAGTTTATTGGTACATTTAGGGATACAGTACAGTTACATTCATTGTTGGGATCATGTACCTTTACATGGCAAGTCTTGATTCTCATTTTTTTCCCCTTACCTCTGCCCTCCCTTCACCCCCTCCTCCCCTCCCCATCTACAAACACTTTATTTTCATCTTTTCATTCTCTCACATTTTTTTCTTTTCCCTTTTTGTTCTTCCCCTA
>NW_022900927.1:21036199-21071302 GCF_012274545.1 Fukomys damarensis
CCCTCTGGGGTCCTTGGGTCCTTCCTGGGTCTGTTGTCGCGCAGGCCGGGAGCTCACGCGCACGCCGCCGGGTGATCGCAGCTCTCGCATGTTTTAAAAAAGGTTTAACTGACATAATTTTATATATTTTGGGGCTATAGTGTGATATTTCAATATGTATATACAACGTGTAATAATCAGATTAGGGTAACCATAACTGGTTATCTCTTCAAACATTTGTCATTTTTTTTTTGCTTTGGAAACATTCAAATTCCTCTTTACTAGCTATTTTGAAATATATAATTAACTATTAACAAATTACCTCAAGGTGCTGTAGAACATTAGAAGTGATTCCTCCTATACAATGCATTCTTGTCTCCATTAACCATCCTCTCTGTTTCCTCTCCATTATTTCCAGCCTCTGGTAACCATTATTCTACTGTTTAATTGTATGAGATCATTTTTTCAGCTTCTACAGATAAGTAAGATTATGTAGTATTTTTCTTTCTGGTATTTCACTTAACATAACATTTCCCAGTTTCTTCCACGCTGCCACAAATGACAGAATTTCAATCTTTTCATGGCTTAATAGTATTTCATTGAGTATTTGTCTCACATTTTAAAAAATCTATCATCTATTCCTGGATAACTTTGGTTAATTCCATATCTTGACTCTGGTAAATAGTGATGCAATAAATGTAGGAATGCAGATGTCTTTTTGATATGCTGGTTTCATTTCCTTCGGATATGTAACCGGCAGTGGGATTGCTGAACATGGCCGTTCTAGTTTTACTTTGTTAAGGAATTTTAGCACTGCTTTCCATAATGGCTATACAAATTACATTTCCAGCAAGAGTGGGTGAGAGTTCTCCTTTCTCTGTATCCTTGCTATGTTTGTTATTTTTTGTGTTTTTTATAATAACCATTCACATTATGGTGAGGCCGGGCCTACATTTTTATCCTTCATTCTCAACCAGAGCTGTTCAATGATGGAAATGTTCTGTGACACTGAGTAGTTGAAATTCAGCTAGTGCTACTGAGGAGCTAAATATTTGATTTTATTTAATTGTAAATAGTTCAAATTTAAATAGCCTCACGTGACTAGAGATGGCCCAGTGGATTGAACTTCATACTTCATAAAGAGGCAGATCTCTTTATCTCTATGAAGCTCAGTCGTTAGTTTTCTCTATCTAAGAATTTTGAGCCATACTCAGGGATGATAAATATGTGAAAAGATTTCTCCAATTCCTCTTTGCCTGTTCATGCAAATATCATCATTCAAGCATGACTTTTTTTACTACCGAGTGTGGACATGCCTCAGAATCTGCGGAGGAATCTAGGAAGTTTCTGTCAAGAGAATAGACTCTTCAATGAGAAGGTGAAGTTCGTCTCTGGACTGCACGTGAACACTTCCAAGGAAATTGCTAGGTTTAGGCCTCACAGGGAGGCCATCTCATCCAGCCCACTGTATTCAGTAACACTTCTTTTCCTCACAAACAGTTCTACCCCCACCCAGTTGCTCTTCTCTCACACAATGCATCCCTCATCCTTCAAGTCTCAATCCAAGGGGGCCCACCTTTTGCTGTATACTTAAGTTTTTAGCCGATTTTTTCAAAATGCCTTGTCTAAGTCAAATTTTGCTACACTGGATACCTATTTCTTTTTAGCAGAGGTGAATAGGGAAGAAGGAAATATTTTTTTCCCCTTCTAAATATATCACTGAAGATGACCTCTGTTATGACCCATCAGAACCAGGCAGACGCTAGTTCCTGAAAACACTTGGGAAACAATATTCTTCATATACTTCTACAACTAGAATTTTATTATGAGCTTGGAGATGCCCTGAATAATGTATTTGTGGTATTAGCCTAGGCTCTGGAGGCTCTGGGCCTGTACTGGAGGAGTGTTCTTCTAGTCGATTCCCACTAACCTACTCTTTCTTCCTCAAATAACCTACCAGCTCCCCTGCCTTCCCTGCTTTTGTGCCTGTCAAATTTGTACTCAGATTTCCCGATGCAGCCCACACACCACTTGCCCTGGGAAGCCTCTTTGACTGTGATCCTAATCCATGCCTCTCCCAAGTTTGCTTACTTCATGATCTAATAACTTTTTTCTCACACCTCTACCAAAGCATGTAACTCATTCTGCTGCAATATTGTGTTTCTGAATCTGTGTCTTCTGGAAGCTCTTAGCTCATCAATAGTAGGGAGATAAATTACAGGTCGTTGTCCCTAGCACCTTACAAAAAGAGCTTGATATATAGCAAGAGTTAAATAAATATTCATTGAGTGGACAGAAGAATAAATGACGGACCTAGAGGAGATCAGACTCCTGTGGCAGAGCAGATCAGTGATACTGACAGAGAGACCCAAAGCCAGGAAAAAAAGAGCCTGTTCACTGGCTAACTTGACATCTCTCTTCTGAGCAGAATAATCCAGGATAGGGTCTCTTCTCCTCACTGCCTGTCATCCCCATAAAAATCTGGTTATTCTAATTTTATCTCCACATTTGCCCCCACCCCAATCCTGCCTTCCTAAACATTTGGCTTCCTTTCCCTCTGTCCCAATTGTTCCCTTTTCTATAGCATCGGAATCTCATTGTCCTCCCTGCCCTATTCCCTCCTGACCTCCTAACCACCCATTGTTAGATGTTAGGAGGATGGGGTGACAGCTGGGCCCCAGCAGGGCAGGCCTGAAATCCCCAGGGCATCCCTGGCAGGTGCTGGAGTACTCAACAGCCGGGTTTGATGTCACCATCCCCTTCTCTCCGCAGGTCCCCTGCCCCCTGACCCCACTCCTGCCCTCAGCTCCAACTCCCTCTCTCTGGGGCTGTTGGGGGGTGGTGTGATTAGCACGACTGAGCACAGCCTTAACCAAAGAAAGCTGTTTGGTCTTTTCTCTGAGGTACTGGCACTCCTGTGCTTCTCTTTTCGGTCATACCCCATGTGCTACTAACCTGAACATCCCTACAAGCATCTCCAAATGCCCAATTCCAACTCGGAACTTCTGCAAAGTTGTCACTGGCACATCATTTAAGCCCTTCACGTGCTTTTGAAATCACTTAAAGGGCAAGTCACCAAGACAGCCTCTTTTTATTGCAGGACCTCTTTGCCTACTGAGGCCCCTTGTAGGCTATGAGTATTGCCTCTGCCACAGCATGGGTCTCCTGTTGCCTCACTGTGTAGGTGGTGTGTACATCAGTGCTCCACATGTAAGAGCTGGATACTATGCATCAGCTACGTGCTGGTTACAGTTCTGGAAACTTCCCTTCATACTTTCATTTGGCTTGATCTTCACTGTAACCTGTTGTAGGGCTAGTATCTCCATTTTACAGATTAGAAAACGGACTCTCAGTTTATTATTTGCCCAAAGTTACCCAGCTGACAGGTGAAGAGCCGAAACTTAATTTTTTTCTACATTTCTTACTAGTGAGTATTGGTTATACGGATTAGTGGGATTTATTTTGGCACATTTGTACATGTACCTAACTTTAATCATTTCTTCTCTCATTATCTATCTTACTCCATCCAAACCAGTAATTTTACATTTTGAGGGGGGGAGGTTTTAGCGTGTACAATGCATCTTCATCACGTTCATGCCCCGTTACCCATGCCTTTCCTCCTTCGCAGTCACCCTATTTGTCTTTCTCAGTCTGAGTTATTTTGTTCAACACGATGATCTTCAGATCTATCTACTTGTTTTTTTAGAAATGACATACTTTCATGTTTTAATGGCTGCCCTGGGAGAAGACTAGCTGGCAAAGATTTTTCTCTCATTCCGTAGATTGGCTTTTCGCTCTGTTAGTTGTTTCCCTTGTTGTGCAGAAACTTTTAATTTGGTGTAGTCCCATTTGTCAATTCTTGATTTTATTGCTTGTATTTTTGGAGTATTTAAGAAGTTAGCCTGTGTCTATTGCTTACAGAGTTTCCCCTGTTTTCTTTTAGAAGTTTTAATGTTTTTTATTCATTTTAAATTTAGTTTTGTACAGAATGAGAAATAAGAACCTAGTTTCAATCTTCTATAAGTGGATATCTAGTTTTTCCAGCACCATTTGTTGAAAAGGCTATCTGTTCTCCAGGGTATATTTTTGGCTCCCTTGCCCAGATCAGATGACTGTAGCTATGTGGATTTGTTTACATTCCTTTGTTTTGTTTCATTTGTTTGTCTATTTTCATGCCAGTATCATACTGTTTTTATTACTACGGCTTTGTAGTAAAATCTGAAAACAAGAACTGTGATGCCTCCAGCCTTGCTCTTTTTGCTTAGGATTGCTTTGTCCATTCTGGATCTGCTGTGTTTCCATGTGAATTTTAGGATTGTTTTTCCTAGTTCTGTAAGGAATGTGGTATCGGCCAACTTTCCTGTTACTGGACTCAATACTTAACACCCACAACTTAAGGGAGAAAAGGTTCAATTTAGCTCATAGTTTGGGGAATTGGGTCCATAGCCAGCTGGCTCCAAGGCAAGAACATGGTGACAGTTCTTATTTATGGCAACGACTGGGGAGTAGAGCAAGGGAACAGCACCAGGGAGTAGTGGGTAGGGGACCTTATATAACGCCCAGAGTTCTGCCTTCTTTACCCACTCAGGCATATGCTCTACTAATCTACTAGGTGTTTCTTAATCCAATGAAGTTACCATATCAGGATTAGTGATAATAAATGTCCTTGGCATTTTGATGGGGATTGAGCTGAATCTGTAGACCACTTTTGGTAGTGTGACCATTTTAACAATATTAATTCTGCCAACTCATGAACATGGGAGAACCTTCTGTCTTTTGGTGTCTTCTTTGATTTCTTTCTTCAATGTCAAGAAATTTTCACTGTAGAGAACTTTCATCTCTTTGGTTAGAGTGATCCCTAAGTATTTTTTTATTTTATTTTATTTTTATTTTTTTTCCTTTATTGAGTTTATTGGTATAAGTATTTTACTTTTTTTAAAAAAGTTATTCTGAATGGAATTGCTTTCATAATTTCTTTCTCAGCTAGTCTGTTCTTTTTTTTTTTCTGTTTTTTTTGAGATAGGGTCTCACTGTGTAGTTGGGACTGACCTGGAACTCACTATGTAGCCCAGGCTGGTCTCAAAACTCTAGTGATTCCCCTCCTCAGCCTTCCAAGTGCTGGGATTATAGGCGTGAGCCACCATGCCCGGCTTAGTCCATTCTTGATGTATACAAAAGCTATTAAATTTTTAATGTTGATTTTATATTCTACTGCATTGCTGTATTTGTTTATTAGCTTTAAAAGTCATTTGGTAGAATCTTTAGAATCATATATAGGATCAAATCAACTGCAACAAGGATAAATTATCTTCTTTTCCTATTTATATTCTTTATATTGCATTTTCTTGTTTAATTGCATTGACTAAAGTTTCAGGAACTATATTGAGTATGAGTGGTGAGAAAGAAAGTCTTTTTATCATTTCTGGTTTTAGTGGAAATGTTTTCCTTTTTCCCCCACTCAGAATAATGCTGGCTGTGAGTCTGTCATATATAGCTTTTACTATATCAAGGAGTGATACTTAGTTTGTTTTGTGCCTTTATTGTGAAGGAATGTTGAATCATGTCAGAGGCTTTTTCTGTATCAATTGGTACAATCTTGTGATTTTTATCCTTGATTCCATTTATGTGGTCTACTATGTTTATTGTTTTTTATTTGGTGAACCACCCTTGCAACCTTAGAGTGAAGCCAACTTGATTGTGGAGTGTGATCTATTCCAAGGTGTTATTGAATTTGGTTCACAAGCACTTTATTAAGGACTTTTGCATCTATGTCAAGGACTTTGGTCTGTAATTTTCTTTTTTTTGCTGTGTCCATGTCTGGTCTTGGAATCATGCTGATGTTGGCCTCATAGAAGAAGTTCAGAAGCATTCCTCCTTTTTCAGTTTCATGAAATAGTTTAAGGATCATTGGTGTTAGTTCCTTAAAGTTCAGACAAAATTCAGTGGTTAATTCATCTGTTCCTGGGCTTTTCTATTTAGGAGATTTTTAAAATTACTTTTTCAATTCTATTGCTTATTATGTTTAGATTTTTTTCATATCTTTTGGAACGTCTTATGTGTCTAGAAATTTATCAATTTCATCTAGATTCTCCAATTTATTAGAATATAGATTTTCAAGCCAGGCATGGTGGCGCATGCCTGTAATCCCAGCACTTGGAAGGCTGAGGCAGGAGGATCACTGTGAGTTCGAGACCAGCCTGGGCTACATAGTGAGTTACAGGTCAGTCTCAACTACATAGTGAGACCCTGTCTCAAAAAAAATAACCTCCCCGCAAAAAGATTTTCAAAATACTCCCCAATAATCCTCTGAATTTCAGTACTGTTGTAACCTTACCCTTTTCATGTCTAATTGTATTGGCTTGTTCTTTTCTTTCTTTTGGTTAGTTGGCTAAGGGTTTGTCAATCTTGTTTATTTTTTCAAAGAACTTTTTGTTTCATTGATCCTGTGTATTATTATTTTAGTCTCTATCTCACTAATTTCAGCTCTTATCTTTATTATGTATTTCCTTTTGTTGGGTTGATTTTAGTTTGTTCTTGTTTTTCCAGAAACTTGAGATGCATCATTAGGCTATTTATTTGAGGCCACTTAGGTTTTTTGATATTGATATTTATAGGTATAAACTTCCATCTTAGAACTGCCTTTCCTCTACCTCAGAGATTCTAGTATATTGCATTTCTATCTTCATTTTTAAATTTATCCTTCAATTTTGAAGGATAGATTTGCTGAATAAAAGATTCAAGCTCCAACATTATTTTATTTCCACTGTTCCATGCCCTCCTAGCCTTTAGGGTTAAGGCAGAAAGCCTGAAGTTACTCTGATGTGTTTATCTATATAAGTGATGTGGAGTTTTCCCTTGTTGTTTTCAATATTCTTTCCTTGTTCCGTACTTTTCCCATTTTAACTATAAGGTGATATAGAAAGGCTTTTTTCAATTCTTTCCCTCTTAGGTTTTTAAATATCTTCTATACTTGAATGTCTGTGTTTTTCCCCAAAATTCAGGAAGTTTTCTGATATTATTTCATTAAATAGATATTATATGTCATTAGTTTGAACCTTGGTATGCTCTTCTACAGCAAAAAAAATCACAAGTTAGACTTTTTAATAATAACCTGGAGTTCTTGGATATTTTGTGCATAATTTCTGTTTTTTTTCCATTCTTAGTGTCTTTGTGTACTATTCCCCCAAAATTGTCTTCAAGTCCTGAGATTCTGTCTGCTTAGTTCTATCTATTGATGAAACTTCCACTGAGTGTTTGACTTGACTTAGTGTGCTTTCTCTTCCAGGATTTCTGTTTTTTTCTTCAGAATGTCTATCACTATGTTGAATTGGTCCTACATATCCTATATCATCTTCCTTAATTCATTCAACTGTTTATTTGTATCTTCTAATTCATTGATTGTTTCATAAATCAGTCTTTTGAATTCTATGTCTGACATTTCATTTATTTTGATGACTTTGAATTCAGTTATTGATGAAATATTGATGAAATATAGATATTGAGATGAATGATGGAGCCTTGTTTTTTCTTACACTTTTTGTATTTTTATTTGGTATTTGTGCATCATTTAGGATGAATATCTCTTCCACGTTTATTTAGGGGTTCTTTTTAGTATCCATCCTTCTTGGAGTGGCTTGATCCTGAGAGAACTTCTTAGAGAGGAGAAAACAAACCATAGTAATGTATTGTGTTAGAAGAGACAGGTCCCCTTTCCTAGAAGCCAGAGTTAGCGTTTCAGACTATTACATTCTTTTTGCTACATTGTCTTTGATTTCTCTATGATTTTTAGCTTTCCTGACAGCTCTTTCTTAATTTCTGGAGATCTTCTTTTCTCTTTCTTTGGTAAGTTGCTGTTTTTCTTGTGTCAAATTATGTAGATGTGAACAAATCATGGTAGTAGTTCGTGTGTCTGCCAGACATGCACTTGCTGTACAGTGCAATCATGTACAGTGCTAAGTCAGAGCCCTGGAAGTCTGGAAGCAAGAGAAAAAGCAGTGTTTTATTTTTTATGCTTCACATTGAATATTTGCATCAAGTTGCATAAGACTCACTTTATCTGACTTAACTAACAAGCCCGACATAACTAATGTTCTCCTAGATGGAATTTGTTTGAAAGTTGAGGACTTACTGTACAAGAAAAATTTGCCTAATTGTAAGAGGGAAAACTACTTATCTTTCTACCGAATTCTAAGAAAGAAAAATGAATTCCTATTTTTATGGGGGTGGGCTATATACAGATCCAAGAGAGTAAAAAGATGAATGGAAAGATAATTATTTTTTATTTCTTAATTAAACTCTTCATGATCATACCTTACCCTCACCTTCAATGATACCAACACCAATGCCAAACAACAAGTGGCCCTCACACTTAGAGAAAGAACTTTTCCAGTAAAGAGAAAGTTTGTGTTTGCACATGTCCTACCTTCATTATTTACCTACATTAAAGCCCATGACCATTCTTATTTGGCAAAAGGGACACTCATTATGACAAATTTAATTCTAAAACAGGTCTTGTGTTTAAACTATTTAAGTCCCTGAAAGGCTCTGATCTGTCTGAATAAGGTCACTCAACGTTCAACTTGTGATTGGCCTTGTCATGATTCTTCTCACTCTTTTTTCCAATACAGTAAGATCCCAGCCACTTGATGGGGGAATTTGGAAGGTGAGGAAATCAGTATATATGAGCACATTACTCTTTTCTACTGGAAATGAAGAAGATGGGGAATTGGACATGATGGTTATTTTCCAGGCCTCAACATGGAGGATTGCAGGTCCTAGGCCTTTCTGCATAGTCATGTTGACTTACGGACGTAGTCAAGGAACTAATTGAATAATCTTCAATAATTTGTTCCCTAGGGAAGACCACTGCCTCACTTGGGGTTCACAGAATCAGATGTTCAGCTTCTATTCTCAGATTTGAATTGTACTCAAGAAATAGACAGTTTGTCGATTCCCTAAGCTAAGAGTATAGTTTTTGTAAAGATAGGTAATAGTTGAAAGGTAGAGACTTTGAGCGGGAAGAAGTATGTTATTAATTCAGGATATGAATTGTTTCTCTACCTTTTCCTCATGTCTACATTTGGTCTCAAAGTATACATGCCCACTTGGATGTTTCCCTTCTGTGATTAGTGTAATGTAGATAGAGCTAGTTTTGTAAACCCAGCGTATTCTCTGATGACTGGCAGTTGCCATATCATATGAACCATTTTTTTTGTAGTGGAAAATTTGAAGTGTAGACTCTTGGGGTTTGGGGTTTAGCTCAGTTTGGGATTTTGCCTTGCAAATGCAAGGTCCAGAGTTCGATCTCTGGTACCAAAAAGACAAAACAAAACCAAATAAACCAAACCAATCCAAACCAAACCAAACAAAAATCCAACAAAATAAAATATAAACTCTTCAAACTTAAACATTTATCTCTTTCTCTCTAAAGTATGACTTTTTGTTAAATTTTTAGTTTTTTAAGACAGGGTCTCACTATGTAGTTGAGACTGACCTGGAACTCACTATGTAGCCCAGGCTGGTCTCAAACTCACAGCGATCCTCCTGCCTCAGCCTCCAGAGTGCTGGGATTACAGGCGCATGCCACCATGTCTGGCACTATTTTTGAAATGAGTCAATCCTCTAATCTGTGATTCCCCTGACATCACTTTCCAAATTTTCTTCTTCAGTTTATAATGCTGATTCATATTGGTCGTATACATGCCATTTTTCTGTCTCAGTCATATTTAGAAAATACAAAAGGGGAGGAGATGGATCTCTGTGTTTCGATGCCTAAGAAAATCAATCCACAAGTAATTGAGCATATTTCTAGAGATATGCAGAGTGGGACTAAACTAATCTGGAGGACAAATCTATCAGTCCGTCAATATGATTTGGATTGAATTTTAACTTTTATGTTGTTTCCATGAAGAAAACACTCATTGACATCCCCTTGCCACGAGGACAGGAACAGTGCTAAATGTCAGCTTGTACGTAGCCTTAAGAGCTGCTACTTAAGTAGCATTGGGCAAATCATTTTTAGCACAGGTGTCCTCCAAACAGTGAAGAATTGCATTAGATGGCATCCAGTGGAATAAACCCTCATCAGTTATATTTAACTTGTAGCCCTTTTTTTTTTTGGCATAAAGTATAGGGGGAAGACAAATGGATCTATTCTGGAAGAATGAAGTTAAAATAAGCAAATATTTAATTTGTCAACCAGCTTTGATCTTTTTTCATTCGCTTTCCCATGTCTTGCAGAATCAACCATTCTGAGAACTTTGAAAATAACTTGTATAAGATAAAGGGCTTATCTTAGACCCCATGGTTTTAAGGGAATAGGTTAAAAGTAAAGAGTACTACAAAGTATAAAATAAAAATCTGAGTCTTTATGATGTATATAAATGATTAAGCAAACCAATAAATTTCCAAGTAAGTGACATCTTCAAGATGGCAGAAAGTAGGTGGAGCATAACTTTCTGCTCCTTGAACTATGCCGAGTGACTTCCTTTGTAAGAGTACATTATGGGAAAGGGAAAAAAGACTAGATATGCAGTGTAGAAATTGGACAAAATGCTACCTCAACTGAGTAACAAAGGTGAACATCAATCATGGTAAGTTAGAGGAATCATCATGTCATCATAGCCTTGATGTGATGTGATGAAGATGGTATATTGTCTCTGTGGTCTTTTTACAAAAAATAAAACCTCAGTCTAGTGGGATAAGTATCAGACAATTCACTGTTGAGGAACATTATACAGACTGTGTGACCGGTACTCTGCAAAACTGTTCAGGTGTTCAAAAACAGGAAAGGTTCAAGAACTCAGGATAGTCAAGTGTAAGTTATGCAGACATGACAACTAAATAAAATTTGGTGTCCTAGATGGGAAATTGGAATACATAAAAGAAAATCACTTAAACTAAAGAAATTGAAATAAAGTATTCACTATGATTAATAATAACAACATATCAAAATTGGCTCATTGTTTGTAATAACTGTACTATATTAGTATAAGAAGTTAATACAAGGAAAAATTGGGTACAGCGCTGGGATTTGGCTTAGTGATTCTACTGCCTGCCTTGCAAGCGCAAGGACCCGAGTTCCATCCCCAGTACCAAAAAAAAAAAAAAAAAAAAAAAAAAAAAAAAAAAAAAAAAGAAAAAAAAAGGAAAAATTGAGTGCAGAGCATATGGGGACTTGCTATATTATTTTTACAATTTTATGCATATCTAAGACTGTTGTAAAATTAGAAGTTTATTTAAAAAATAAGAAAGGGTAGGTAGTGAATAAAGATTATGGGAATGCAGGGATTGTTTGCTGAGAGGAAGGAGCTTTCTTACTGACTTCCTGTTGCAGGAAACTATCACACAAGGTGACCACTGTGTTGTTTCTCTATGAAGGACAATAAAAGGGAGAAGACATTCGATGGTAGGAGAAGGGTTGAAATCAGGGTCAAGAATCACTGTCTAGCTGTAAGACTTCAGCTACCTTGGGTATAAGACCCCTCTCCAGGGCCACTATCTCCATATGGTTGAATTCAAGAAGGATGGGATCACAACTGCTATTCTAGGCAACTAGGGATTATTCTTCCATTTGGGATGGACAACTAATTAGGTTACTGAAAAATGTGTGAGCAAAGAAAAAGATTGTGGTACTGTTTTCACCTATCTTTCCGCTTCCAACCCATTTACCTATAGCAATAATATTATTTACCTCTATCATGAAAGAAATGGCTTCTAAATATCCATGTTAATTAACATGTAGTAATTAGCAACTGGACTTGGTATTATTCATCAGTTGCATAGTATTTGGCACCTGTTAGGTGTTTAACCAATATTGTTGAGTGAATGGATTATAGGGTTAATTCCATACAATAAATTTTTCATTGATGCAATACTCTCTTCCTTCATGTTTATTTTACTCTCATAACAACACTAAATATAAAGCAATGGATATGAACAGTGAGATATTAAACTGTCAGCCTCGGGCACTGCCCAGAACACATTTAGCTCTTTTCTTCCCTGGATGATAGAGTTTAATGTGTGAACTGACAACACCAGCACACATTGCTCCACTAAAATTTCCATGTTTTTCCTTCCTCAAGGGTCTCCTTTTTCTGTAACACAGGCAAAAGAGGGTAGATGGGATTACGTCCAGCCTCTCTGCAATCATCTTCCTGGCAATTGTCCTTCTGGATTATGTTTTCATCTCAGTTTATCCTGATTTGTAGTAGGGAATTGACTTAGTGTGTTTGGGCTTCCATAAAAATACCTTAGACTCAATAATTTATAAATAGCATATTTTTTTTCCCTCACAGTCTTGGAAGCTGAGTTGTGCAAGATCAAAGAATCTGCAAAATCAGTGTCTGCTGAAGGTTTGCTTTTTGCTTCAGAGTTGGGTCTTCTAGCTGAGTCCTAACATGGACAAGGAGGGAGTCTTCCTCAAGTATCTTTTAGAAGGGGATTAATCACATGATGATCTAATCACCCTGTGAAAGCCCTACATCTTAATTTATCACACTGTGTATTTATAGACTCTTGGGGGATACATCCAGTCCGCAGCAAGTGTCCATCTCTCATTTCACAGCTCATTGTTAGAACCCACAGACATTTTTTGATGCTATTCCTCCAGACTGATATCAGCGAAACCACATCTTCCTCTACTCTTATGTATCTTTCTCCTAATAACAAAGGGAAAACTTATCCAGTATAAATAAGTGTTTTCATAGGCCGCAGGAAAAATATTTCAAAGATACTTCACCCAATGCCTCCTTCCTTGTTCATAATTCTAATCTTGCTCCTCATTCTGTTTATGTCGATGAAGGTAAAAAAAAATTTTTTTATTTCAACTTAGTGCATGTCCTGTTTATACCAACATAGGTTGTTATTAATCTAGAATTACTCTTTTTCACCTAAGAACATACCTTTCTAATTTTACTTCATTGACTAAAAGATAATACCTTAAGATCTTTAATGAGACAACTCATGAAAGCTTTTTTTGAAGTATTCAAAGTGGACAGAAGCCCCACGAGGACCCAAGCATATGAGGATGTTTCAGGTAAAGATGAGAAAACAACTTTCTTATGAAAAGGCTACAGGCTGTATTTTTCTTCTCAGAGCCAATATAAAACTTCCTTCCCTTCCCTAAAAGGGTATATATCATTTTCCAGGCAGATCCTACAACACTATAGGCATGTGTTTGTGTGTGTGTGTGTGTTTTGTGTGTTGGTGTGCATTTGTGTGCAGTGTGCATGTGCCAGTGTGTGTTTGTGTGTACATGTGTGTGTTTATCCCTTAAGCATGTGCCAAAGCTTGCCCTTTGCTTAGATGTTCACTTGTCTACTGAATGACATAGAATTAGGCAAACAAAAATGATTACAAGTTTCCCGGTACTAATGAACCATAATCTCCTTTTTGACCTATTTCTTCTCTAATCTCCAGTAATCAAAATGTTTGGTACATGATAAGTTTCCATCTAATCCTTCCTGAGAGGATCATCGAAGATTGGTCTATACATTATGTCTCTATGATTCTATCCAATATCAAAAGAAAAGGGGGTATGGGTAGGGAACAGTGCTCTTCTTGTGTGTCACTATTTAATTCTCCTTTTTAAAGAGAAAAAAATCTAGGACTCTATCTAGCAGAATTCCTTTTTTGCATTGAATCAGCTGGAATTTGATGATCTGCACACCTCCCTGATGGGAAAGACACACATGAAATCTTTCTATTTTTCACTTTGTGTCATTGAGGTTGATTACAGGTCAGCAACCAGAAACATCTGCCAGAGTAATAGGCAATCAAAGCTTGCAATGACCTCAAAGCTTACAAAGTATAGGAACTTATTCATTTATCCTTTAGAGTATTTTTTAAACTTGGCCACTGTTTTACTCATATATTTTAATGAAGCTTGTTAATTTGATTCATCAGCCTTTAAATTATTTACACGGTACTATTACAAAAGTGGTCAAAGTCCTAATGTGTCTTATTGTCTTTGAAATCTGGGCAAGTAAAATAAAAGTAACTATTGCACACTTAAATGCAAACACAACTGATTTCTTCAGGAGTTTCACCAAGCCACATATCAAACAAGACAAGGTAAAAGAAAAAGTGAGCTCTGAGTGGCACCATTCATTTCTTTTGTAGAACAGTTTTGTGTTTTAAAAATTCTTGAAATAGTAAATGAACACATCACCAATTTTACCTTTATTTGGCACTGTGGTATGGAGTTTGTCTATTTCCAGAGGCTTGGTTATTTGGTTCATTTAACATAGCTCCATGCTTTCTGATAGTCTTTTTCTTTTATTTTGAGCTTTAACTTCACTTTCAAAATATGACATCTTCACCACCATATTTTACCCTTCCTCCTTCATCTTTCTTCACAAAGGAAACTTAGCTCATTATCAAGTCCTTCTTTCCTGGTGTATATCTATGGTCATATACTCTTTCGTGAGTAAATCTGATAATTGGCATTTATTCCCAATGCCATGTTTTCTTTATTGAGTTTTTCCAGATAATCCTTATTGTCATATTGTTTCTTCATAAGCCCATACAGGTGGAACTGGTATTAACACCCTTAGTGTTAAAAGTGGTTCTGATACTTACTGAATTTATAACTTCTATTGCCATGTTTTATCTTTTTTTTTTATTGAGTTTATTGGTACATTTAGGGATACAGTACAGTTACATTCATTGTTGGGATCATGTACCTTTACATGGCAAGTCTTGATTCTCATTTTTTTCCCCTTACCTCTGCCCTCCCTTCACCCCCTCCTCCCCTCCTCATCTACAAACACTTTATTTTCATCTTTTCATTCTCTCGCATTTTTTTCTTTTCCCTTTTTGTTCTTCCCCTACGTATCACACCTTCCCTACACCTTTAGCTCCTTTCCTCCCATTTCTAAATGTCAGTAATCTTATTAGAATCTTATGCATTGTTGCAAAAGAATCCAAAAATTCATTTGGAACCACAAGAGACCTAGAATAGCAAAAGCCATTATAGGCAACAGTCACATGGCACCAGGTGTAACAATTCCCAATTTGAAACTATACTACAAAGCCACTGTGATAAAATCAGCATGGTACTGGCAAAGAAATAGGCCTGAGGATCAATGGAACAGACTGGAAGACACAAAAACAAATGCAGATGTACTCAGCTACCTCATCTTTGACAAAGGAGCTCACCATCCTCAGTGGAGGAAAGATAGCCTCTTTAATAAATGGTGTTGGAAAAACTGGATATCAACCTGTCACAGATTAAAATTAGACCCTTATCTTTCGCCATGCACTAAATTAAAATCCAAATGGATTAAAGATCTAAATATTAAAACAGAAACATTAAACTTGCTGGAAAGTAAGTTAGGCAGAACTCTGGAAGACATTGGTATAGGAAAAGACTTTATGAACAAATCCTCAGTAGCACGGGAACTAGCAGAAAGAATCAACAACTGGGATCTCATCTTACTAAAAAGCTTCTGTACTTCAAAAGAAACCATTAGCAGAACTAAGAGACAATCTACAATGTGGGAAAAAATTTTTACCAGCTGTACCTCAGACAAAGGACTATTATCAAGGATATATAAAGAACTCAAAACAATCAGTCCCCCCAAATATAAAGACCCGATCCAAAAATGGGCATCCGAAATGAACAGACATTTCTCATACAAAGAAGTGAAAGCAGCAAGAAAATATATGAAAAAATGTTCCACATCACTGGTCATTCGAGAGATGCAGATGAAAACAACACTAAGATTCCACTTCACCCCACAAAGAATGGCTGCTATCAAGAAATCACACAATAACAAATGTTGGCGGGGTTGTGGGGAGAAAGGAACCCTCCTCCATTGTTGGTGGGAGGGCAGACTAGTGCAACCACTATGGAAATCAATATGGAGATACCTCAAAGAGCTTGGACTGGAGGTTCCATTTGACCCAGCCATCCCTCTGTTGGGTATCTTTCCAAGAGAACTGAAAGAATCATATCACAGAGAAGTATGTGCACCCATGTTTATAGCGGCACAGTTTGTAATAGCTAAATCTTGGAAACAACCTATTTGCCCATCCGTTGGAAACTGGATAAAGAAGTTGTGGTTTTTCTATAAAATGGAATATTACTCAGCCATAAAGAGCGAGAGAATAGATTCATTCATAGGAAAATGGATACATATTGAAGATATACTCCTAAGTGAAATAAATAAGCCCCACATGTGTAAATACCGAATAGTTTCCCTGGTGCCATGTTTTATCTTTAGTATTGGTTCAGTTTTGCTATTTGTTTTTTCATTGGCATTGTAAGGATTTCAGATTTTAAAGTTTTCTGTAAAACTGTATGGACTTCAGAGGTTTAGAATGTTATATTTTATTGTAAATAATTTAAAGGAGAAATGTGTAATGCAAAAAGAAAAAATTTCTTATAATCCAGCACCCATGGCAGATAACTAGTATGTAGTGTGTTCATATTTCCATGTTTTAAACCAAAGGGAAGCAGACTTTGATGGTCGAGAACTTAAGGACACTTCGAATTTTTGAATTATTTATTTCTAGGAATGTTTCAACATTCCTTATATTTGTTTGTTTGTTTATAAAGGTGTCATTTTGTCCTGTGTACATGAAGAGCCAACTTCCTCTTTCTCTGTTTTCTTTACTTATTTCCCTTACCATTAGACAGTTCACCAAGTTTCGGATTGCTGACCCAGTCATGACTGGAGAGTCTGGGCTGTTAGGCCCCATGGTAAATGTCACTTGCTGTCAATCTGTCCATGGCTGTGCTTAAGGTTTCCATCTTGGATCTCTGTCCTTATGTGGACCAGTTCACAGTTCCTGTGTGATAATGATTTCCCCTAGGAAATAATATTCTACCTTCCCTTCCTTTCAAGAGTTTTCCAATGGGGCAACATACTGGATATATTTTCAAGTTGTTTGTAATTTGAAGATAATTTAGAGGCAAAGAAACAGACACAGAGAGTTTAGATCAGAGAATTTTTGGATGGAAGAACTGGGTCTACACTGAAAGTCTTATGACACTTCTCAGGCTGGTTCTGCTGTGCCTTCATGTTTGTGGGCTGCAAAATGAGAAGGTGAGGGCTGCAGGGGGGAATGTGCCAGAGGAACCTATGGGGGCTTGTGGGGTGGCATCTTCTCTCACGCCTACCTTTTGCTGTCATGTTTTGACCAGTTTATTTAATTTGACAATTCCAATATGCTTCTCTGCTAGAATATTTATTTTCTCTTTAAAATATATTTTGTGTAAGTGCATGTTCCATGGCATGGTCCAGGATAAAGGAAGAAAGCAGGGCCTCTGACAAATAGAAAATACCATAGACGACATAAAATAGGCTGCACACAGGAGGAGATGAGATCACACATGACTACTGTTATTGTGAAGACTCATGCCCTATGCTATACCTGTCAAAGTAGACCGACCAGACTTATTTAGAGAACTGTTTTTCTAGTTAATGGAGGTCATGAAGATTACCTGGGAAAATCAGAAAGTTGGAGGTGGGTGGTGATATGGCAAGCATGGTCATTTTTGTACTATCAACAATGGAGCACTGAGGTGGGATCTGTCATGAAAATTCCTGAGTGTGAATCCTAAGTCTTCTCTTTATTAATTGTACAACCTTAAGCAATTTATTTAACTAAATTTTCTTATCTGCAAAATATGTGTAACAGTAGTACCCTTTTAAAAGGCCATTTTGATGAGCTAAAGAAACCAGTGAATATAGTAGGTAGTGGTGATTTATTGGGGATATGATTTACAATTGAGATGAATTAATTAAAGGAGAGCCTCTCTTCGATTTATTGGATTATCACAAACTAATTGTAAACTCTTATTTGGGAGATGATGGAGCTGAGGCCTGGAAAGGAAATGTAATTTTTCTAAGTTCATTTTGAATGCTAATAACAGTATTACCAGAGTTGTGCTTTTGTTTGCTGGTTTCTTCTTTCATGTATGTTTGAGTCAGTGCGCTCTGTGGGAGTCTCTGGTAAATATCTTCTCTACTTGCTAATCAAGGTCAATCGTAGGCAGTGGAACATAAAACTGGAAACTTCTGACTTAGCCCCAGTAGCCCTATTTGTCTGAGTTTAACTGCCTAACAAAACATTCTCCCCTGCCACTGAGTCTCTCATCTTTTCTTGAGTTTAGTTTAGATATTATATAATATTCCTTAAGACCCTTTGATTAAAGATAAGAGAGATCAGGATAATACCATAATGAACATGTCAGTTTGTGGCTACTCATTGATTGTGGCTCTTATGAACTTTTGTATCTAGTTGCTGAGCTTTTTTCTCTTTGGAGTAGTCTGACTTATTACTTGTAAGTAAATTTCTGGCCTTTTCCCAGTTTTGAAAAACCTCGTTTTGTACCCACTTTCCTAGTAATGTAGATTTCTTGATCCAGAGTGACCAAGTTCTTATAAGGAACTCTATCCCACTGATAGCTCTGAGATCCAGAACTGTTTTGAGACCCTTCCAGTGATGCCACCTATATCAATCAGTGCTTAATGGAGAAACAGATACACTACAAGATATACAAATATGTAATAATTTACAAGATTGCCTTACAATGGCCGCCCACAGTCAGGTGTGAAAGAAGGCAAAAGGTCTGTCTTGGCGCAGGGGGTCCGAAGGATCCAGTTGGAGGCACAGAGGTCTGTGCAGTGTACTGAGTGAATCTGTATGAGGAGGGTGAAGGGTCAGTGATGGAAGGCCGAAGAGTGTGCCCTGGAAGGCCAAAGAATCTCCGCTGATAGCCAGGAGACAATGTCCAAGGTGAAAGCAAAGACTGATGCTCCTCTGATGAAAACATAAATATCCTTCCTCTTCAGTTCCCCTTTTATACCATTCTGGTGAAATCCTCCTTGGGTGGGTCTTCTGTACCAAAATTATGCTGAGCCACTTTAGCTGGGTGCTATTTACTCAAGTTGACACAATAAATCATCCATCCCATCACCAAACTACGGAGCCATGTGGGTACCAGTTGGTTGTGTGTGCACAGACTACTTGTCTACCTACCTGCTCTCTCGTTCTCACATTGTGGGGCTTGGACTTGACTTGAAATTTATTTAGTGTGTGTGGATAAATACACACACATACACATATGCTTCTTTCTTAAGCTGTAAAACAAAGGATGGTTTGAGGCTTACTCTATGATCATACTCAGATTCCTACTTACCAGTAGGCCCCCAAGGAATCAGTCCTATATATCTTCCACGCTTCTTTAACTCTCATCTCATATTATTAGTCTTTTGAGATATTTAGTACTTTTTTCCCACTTATAGAATACTTCCCTTTGGGTTTTTGATGTCATGCTCTTAAATCTCTGGCTCTTCTTATCCCTTATATATAGAATGCAGAGATAAGGACATCAGTGTAAATTTGGGAAACAACTTGAAAAATTTTGCATTCCACCATTTCTTTCATTCACTGTAGATTGTGTAATGGAAGTGCTTTGAGACATTCCTGCTCTTGGTTCATTTCTTTGTTTAGTTTCTTTTTTGCTGTTTTGTTTCTTATCGTATAACCCGAGTTCTCCAAAACAATTACAGTTGGGAATATTTGTCCCTCTTTTCTGTTTACTTGAAATAGGCTTAACAGATGAACACAACCTTTGTACACACATTAATCTACTGGAGCTTTAAAGCATTCTTTCCACATTCGGTTAAACTTAAATCCCTCACAGTCACCTGGAAACCCGGTGGCAGTGGTCAAGGAGGTTTCATCTTCCAAATAAACTTGCCTAGGGAAATAAGAAATGCAGGATGCATAATCTCGCTGCCTCAGAGCTGCAGCCTCAAGTAGGAAGTGGCAGAACTGATGCCACCATTGCTTCCCACAGATTGCAGCTTCCACAGATTCCACCAAAAGGTGCTATTTACAAAGTCCCTGATAAAGGACAGCAAACACCTCCTTCTACACTGTGCCCATGTTATTTACTAGGGCTCCTGCTTGTTGTCAGACCTTAGTCTACTTCTGAGTTCTCTGTGGAGCAAATGATTTGATGTCCCTTCAAAACTGAGTTTAATGTCTTTACTTTTCTGTGTGTGTACTTTGTGCTACCCTACCCACTGGGGGCTCAGAGTCAGAGTTTGGAAAAGCTGTTTGTGTACACAGAACCCTTCCCATTTTAGGGCCACTAATTCTGTCAGCTGTTAAAGGAGAGGTGTAATCCATGTAACACTTAATCTTTCTCTTTAGGTTAAAGTGAATTTTTACCTCCATTTGTTTTCTTTTCTACAATGTGAGCACTTGGAAGGCAGGAATATGTTTTGTTGCTCTTTCCTAATTCCGCATATCTATGTTTTAACACAAAATCTGGTGGAAAGAAATAATATATAATTTCTGAATTCAGGTGATGGTTGATTAAGTGGGCTCTTAGGATAAAGGGAAAAATTTTGGCCTAATTTTTAAAGAATTTGCCATAGATTGTGTCTACCATTACATGTCATATTTTGTTGAAAAACTGCCAAGATTATAATTAGCTCAAGGCCTTATGCACAGTAGATAAATATTTTGTTGAATAAATGAATACTTACATTATATACTTGATTTGCAAAAAGAGTTATAAACCCAAAGAAGGAGAAATGGGGTTCCCTGTAGCAAATGTACTGAGGAGATCATCAAAACAGAATTTGCATGGACGAAGTTAAGCAGGCAAGGAAAATTTCATTCAAGGCTATTGCAATACAAGAAAGAGGCCAGAACTCTTGAAACTCAACTCCTCTGAAATAAAGGGTGGGGGCATTTTAAGCTCTGGGGTGAGCTGGTGGAAAAATACTAGGAAATATTAGGAGGAAGTTGTAAGCTTCTGTAGTGGCTAACTGGCTTTATTCAAAGGAAAAATAAACTTACATCTTTGAGAAAGTTGGAAATCTGGAGCATACAAGGGGCCCACTGGCATTCATCTCCTACCTTTCCCTAGAGTGGGGAATAGGGGGAATATTATCTTTGATGATTACATTCAGAAAGATGGCTCCTAACTCCCTAAGAAAGACATCCATAGGTTGTGGAACTGGCAGGACTTTAAAAAGATTTATCTTTCAAAGGGGCAGAGAAAAACAAATTACAATTGGAAATTCTCTAAAGAAAATGCTCTAAGGAAAGGAGAGACCAAGAAGAAACCTGTCTAGATTGAGGCAAGTTGAAGGCAACTGTGAGGCCCTCTTGGTTGAGGTCTCAGATGACTCATGACTCAGTGGAACCTGTTGTTTTGAGTGAAGTTGCTGGCCTGCAGACAGAGTTCCTTATTGGTAACTTTGTAGCCTGGCCGTGCTACTTCCAAACATACTGTAGGACAGATGAGAACAGCACTAACACTCTAGGTCCTGCTTTGCAGATTTATGGTAGGGAGTCTACTCTCATAGGTCAGCGCTGCTTTGTAAATTCAAGGTTTTGACTTGATGCACTGGAGGAAGAGGCTGAAGGCATTCCATTTCTCCCCCACCTGAATTTATTGAAAATTAAAGCATAGCGGAAAGAGTCAGACAGCTCCAGGTAGCGTTTTGAAATGGTAGGTTGCATGACCTGCAGGTTGGAGAGGCTGCTGAAGTCCAAAAGCTTCTGCATTTTCTCAGTGTCAGGAGCTGTTTCAGTGATCTCCTGATCCAAGGATGAGGCCTCAGGGACATAATGATCTCACCTTTCTCTGTCCTCCTCCTGAGTCTTGATGGAGATCCCCCTCACAGGCCTCTCTGAGTCTGCTTCATCTTGTTATCTTGTTGAGGAGCTTCCTACTGGGGATGATGGCCATCTATCTCCTCTCACAGCTGCTTGTTGGTGTGGAAGTCGGTGCCCAGGCACACGTAGTAGTTCTCCACGATGACCCAGGCCATCTTCTTCACTGTCTTAGTACTAACTCAGCCCTCCTGGGGAGAAGACAGGGTCACCAAGTCTGCCTGGCAGCCAGAGGGAGAAGGCAATCCTGGTCGGGCTGGGGGTTGGGAGAGCACATCCCCAGGCAGAGCTGGGCAGCCTCAGTCCACAGGGGTCCAAGCTCTGGGGACCCAGAGCTACATTCCATTTTCTTAATATTGGAGAACTCGGTATCTCTTTCTGAGACCCTTCAAATTTATTGTCTTTGTTTTGAGAAGTTCTACCTGAGCCTCTAGCTGTGCTACTCATGGGTCAGAGAAGACACTTAGAAATCTTGCCTAACTTCATAATTTTATGTAAGAGGAGACCAACTGCTTGAACAAGGGAAGAACTTACCCAAGTAGTAGCAGTAGAACATTGGACCCCTTAGTCTTTTCTCTAATTAATGATGCATAAAGTATTCACTGACACACCAAGCCTTTTCCCTGGCGAGCAGCTCTAAATGAAGCTGCCTTGCCTCTGGGTCTTCTCTTTATATTACACGTGGCTCTGTCTGATTGTCGCCTTGTCCGTGTTAAACTGTTTCTGTTGCCAGTTTTCCAGGGTTGCTTTTCCCACCTCTCTGTGTCCCTCAAGGGGCTTGGACATCCTGAGACAGGGCAGACTGATCACCCAGAGAGTGGATTGCTTTCTGGGGTTTTCCTGATCTGCACTTATCTGCAAAGGTTCGCTCCTTCATCTTACAGATAAGGATGAAGATTTGATGATTCTGGGGACCTGATGAAAGAATTGCAGCAATCTGGGCAGGGTGACCCCGAACTTGATCCCCATAGGCCCCTTAGGCTAATCCCTGCTTCTCCCTCCCAGACAGCATTTCAGGAGGTCAGGCAGCGAGGTGCTGACGTTGGTGTGGGGGTGGGAGGAGGATTTTGAGCTGCCCTCCCTGTCAGCTGGTGTCTGTTTTCACGACAGATGGTGGGTGGTGACGTGGCTCTATTGTCCTCCAGTGCCTGCCCTAGAGGGAGATTTCCTCTGCCAGCAAATGTGCTACCCTTCCAGAGGAAATGGCATCTGCCTCTGAGGTCATGTCACCTGGGGGCCCCATCCTCTCTATCCTAACCTTGGCCTGAAAGCAACTCTGTGCTCATGGAAGGTGCAAAGACTAATCTGCTGTTCTTAGTTGCCTCTAAGGGCTGGTGGAAAGGAGCAAGCTTAACTTTCCTCAGGAGCCATTAAAATTTACACGGTTAAGGACTCTTAGATAGGATATACTGAATGAGAAAATTTGAGTGTTGATAATCATGTCTACTTCCCTACCTCATGCTCTTCCTCTCTGAATTTCTTCTTCTCTATCTCAACACTGTGATGTTTCCCCGTTATTCAGTAGCAGCCCTCCTGAAAAGTACTTTATGGACAGCTTCCCAAGGCTCAGTAGTGTTCAAGTTTCAACAAGGAATTGTGTGTGGAAGGGGTGGGTGAACTTGCAGAGATACGAATCTCAGGGCTCAATCGCAGATTCTTACTGAGGAGCCATGGAAACCCTAGATGAAGCATTTTACTAAGAACTGTAAGGGATAGCAGACCTAAACATTTTTTTTCCTGACGTTTTTGAAAGGCTATTTGTTTACTTGATTAAAGAAATATTTTAGAGGAGGATAAAGTAGAGAAAAGGTAAGATAATCATTGCTAATGGGAGCTAGAGGAAAGAGAAGAAATATGGAGTTAGGTGAGCAAAGAAAAGGGGGAATTATGGGAATTAAAGGGCCCAGCCACTGGTGAAAAAGGAGGTCCTTTCTGGAGACCATACATGATAGGAGAAGTAGAAAAATTTGACAGCTCCCATATACTCTGACAACACTTTGGATACAGAGTCTCTTCAGTTAAGCTAGAATTACAGTGGAAAAGGTCCTCTGGTGTATGGAAGATGTTGAGGTTAAAAAGACTGAAATCTGGAGGCTAGGCGTGGTGGCGCACGCCTGTAATCCCAGCACTTGGGAGGCTGAGGCAGGAGGAGGATCGCTGTGAGTTCGGACCAGCCTGGACTACATAGTGAGTTCCAGGTCAGTCTCAACTACATAGTGAGACCCTGTCTCAAAAAAAAAAAAAAAAAAAAAAAAAAAAAAAAAAAAAAGAGAGAGAGAGAGAGACTAAAATCTGGAACTCCAGGCCCACTTAGTTGATGGGATCCTGAGATATTCTTGCCTCAGTGCAGCTGCTGGAATAATACCAACAGCAACAGTTTATACTTATAAAGCAGGGATATTAGGGTCCTGATTTGATTAGCCCCAAATAATTGTGGCATAAAAAGATACAGGTCATTTTCCCTTGACATGAAGACCAGAGAGTGTGAACAAGGATGGAAAGGTAACTACAATTATCAGGGACCCAGGATCTTTCCAAGATTTTTGTTTATTTGTTTTGCTATCCTCAACATGTAGCTTTTATTCATCCCTAAAATAGTTGCTGTGGGTCCTGCTCTTGCAATTACATTCCCTCCAGAAGGAGGATAGGGATTGAAGAGCAGAGCTGGTGTGAGCATAACCGGTAAGTTATGCTATATCAACGACCATCTGTAGCTGCAAACTTGTGCCCGCTTCATTTTATATTCTTGATCGGGGACACAAAAACAGATTTGGAGAATTTCAGTGACTTTTTTGACAAGCAAGTTATAGCTTCTAAAATCTAACACAAGAATCATCTCCTATTAACAATGTGAGACACGCCATGCTATTATTTAGATGAGGAAAGTAGGAGTATAAGTGACAGGTGGCTAAGTATGAATTTGAACTCTGGTATCTTGGTTACTATTTTCCTATGATAGCCACTATGTGGTGATGTTTTCCGTTAATGCTCAGGAAGAACTCTCTTGTCTTTTCTGATCTTACTCAGTTTCCAAGTACAACTAGGCTCTTTTAAGTGCAGCCAGTGCCTTTACTGTCCTCTCTAAATTATCCTAAATTTCCACCCTTTCAGGCTTGGTGGCAGGGAGATGTTTAGGTCCCATGCTTTGAGTTTTACAGCTGCCAGGAAGCAGAGGCCTGTACTTCATGGTTATTTTTAATACGGGTTTTGGGAGCAGCCTCTGAGTTTAATCCTTGGCGATAAACTAACAGTAGGGAGATTGTGAGTTATTTACGAAGACTTGCTGGCCATAGGAGATTGGTTGGTTGTTAATCTTTTTTGGCTGAGGTTAAGGGAGCCCATTTTAATCAGAATTTGTACAGAAATAATCCTTTCTTTAGATTCTGACCCAATCCCTGAAATAATTGCAATCAGTGCAGTTCTTTTCGGAAGATACTGAATTTAAAGGGATGAAACAGGCTGACTAAATCATACCATAAAAGCATTCAAAAGGAGTTCTTAATGTACTCTCACATAACACAGGGCTCCAGTGACTGAAGGAGCCTAGGAATCTCCATCCTTTCACCTATGTCTAGGGGGGAATTACTTGAAATTATCTCACCCATGAACCTAGAAAATAAAAATGATCACAACTTTCCATACATTTTGCTCAAAGAAAGAACATAGAAAGAGAAGCAAAGGTTATTTTTATACAGATGCAGAGAGAGGTCTTCAGCTGGAACATCTGAGTAAATATGGAACTGTGTTTATGAGGGGAGAGAGGGGATTGATCAACTGTAAGGCAAGAGACTAAGCATGCTGATTCAATGTATTTGAGAAGTAGATACCAAGGTGTGATTACACCAGCAGGAGATTTTTGGGGAGGAGAAGGGTAAAGGAGAGGAGATGTGAGCAGGCAGGGAAATCCTTCAGATCGTGGTACAGGTCTGATACCTATGAGGAAGATCTGTAGCCAGAGGCCTACGGCACAGACTTCTACGAAAGTTTTGGCCATGCTGGTGGGGAGTCCCTGAGCCAGGACTGGCTGGCAGAGGAGTGGGGCCTGCATGCAGTAGAGCTTGTGCTGTACTTAGTTGTGGCTGGGGGCAGCATGGGGGGATGTGCCTTCCTGCACACACAGTGGGGCATCCAGAGGGACCCAACCTGGGCCCGTCAGTCAGCTGTGCTCCCTGCAGCAAGTTTTCCTGCAGAAGATCTAAGCAGAGCATCTCCATGGCCACTGCACCTAAGCTCTCTGTCATTTCACTTTTGGGCATTTCCTTCCTTATCTGGGCTTCAATTCTTTCTTTTATTTATTTTTTCCTCATTGGGTTTATTGGTACATTTTAGGTATACAGTACAGTTACATTTATCATTGGCATCTTGTACCTTTACATGACAGGTCTTGGTTCTCATTTTTCCCCCTTGTCCCTGACCTCCCTTCATCCCCTCCCCCTTCCCTATTTACAAAAATTTTATTTCCATTTTTTCATTTTCTCATACTTTTTCTTTTCCCTCATTTCCTTTCCCCTACCCTTCCCACTTCCCTTACAGCTTTAGCCTTTTTCTTCCTATTTCACATTGTCAATTATACCATTAGGGTCTTATTTATAATTTTTCACTCCAGAGACACTATTTGGTATTTACACGTGTAACTTACTTATTTCACTTGAGTTTATCCTCAATATGCATCCATTTTCCTATGAATGACTCTAATTTCTCATTCTTTGTGGCTGAGTAGTATTCCATTTTATAGAAAAACCACATCTTCTTTATCCAGTCTTCAACTGATGGGCAAATGAGCTGTTTCCAAGTTTTAGCTATTACAAACTGTGCCACTATAAACATGGGTGCACATATATCACTGTGGTATGATTCTTTTTAATTCTTTTGGAAAGATACCCAGCAGATGGATGGCTGGGTCAAATGGAACCTCTAGTCCCAGCTCTTTGAGGTATCTCCATATTGATTTCCACAGTGGTTGCACCAGTCTGAACTCCCACCAACAATGGAGAAGGGTTCCTTTCTCCCCACAACTCCACCAACATTTGTTATTGTATTATTTCTTGAGAGCAGCCATTCTTTGTGGGGTGAGGTGGAATCTTAGTGTTGTTTTCATTTGCATCTCTCAAATGACCAGTGATGTGGAACATTTTTTCATATATTTACCTGATGCTTTCATTTCTTTGTCTGAGAAATGTTGGATTTATTCCAGGGATTCAAGGATGGTTCAACATATGTAAATCAATAAATGTAATATACTATATTAACAAAGTCAAGGACAAAAACCATATGGTCCTCTCAATAGATGCAGAAAAAGCATTTGACAAAATTCAACACCCATTCATGATAAAAACCCTGCAAAAAATTGGATAGATGGTCTATAACTCAACTTAATAAAGGCTATCTATGAAAAAGCAATACCCAACATCATATTAAATGGCCAAAAACTGAAAACCTTCACATTAAACCTGGAAGAAGACAAGGATGCCCACTATCACCACTCCTCTTCGATATAGTTCAATTCTTTTCTATACAACAAAGTGGTTAAATCTAGATGAGCTTTTAGGTCCTATGCATTCCTTTCATCCTCCGGCTTTAAAAAGAGTCATGATTTTGAGTCCCAAAGGGTGGGTCCATCCATTTGTGTTGAGCAGGGATGTAGGCAAGGGAGGTCATCTGGGCAGGGGGATTAATGGCTGGGTCAGGTGCCTTCTTTCTGTCTCAGTCTGCCCCCCTTTTTCTGTGGTCCAACCTGGGCCGATGGCTGGGCTGGCTATAGCCTCAACCTAATCTAATCTAATCATCTAATTTAATCTAATCTATCAGAGAGGTAATGAACTATAAACGTGTGGATTCAATTACAATTAGAGGGGAGTTTTGTGTTGGCTGGAGTCTGGTGCTAGCCAGAGAATAGAAACTCGGGCTGGGCTGAAAGACCCCATCTGTGCTAACAAGGTCTGCTGTTAGTGGCTGAGCAAAACCTCACTGAACAGAATGAAGAGAGAACAGTATTCAGATCAATGATTTTTGTTGTTGATGTAGTTAAAGAAGGAAAAGTATTCACTTTTTAGATTTTGCCTTTTTCACGACAGGACCATAAGAAAGAAATGTTTCTTGGACTTTTTCACTACCATTCTTTGAGAAGAGTACAGGTAACTCTGGAGCCTTCACAAGAGACATTTCCTCCTCAACTGAAGGCTCCTTCTTCCTCATGATTTGCCCTCTTCCCCTCTCCTAAATGGTACAGATCTAGGCAGTATGTAGCCTGTTCATTAGGTTTTGAAAAATATTTCATTCTGATGCAATTCCTACAAATCCTGGCAAATCTCTGGCAAAGAGCTTCCCAGACGTTTGTTCTTCCTTTATCTCTGCTGCCCAAGATTGTGGCCGCCCCTCAAGTTTATAAAGGGTATTTGCTCAGAAGGCACATGAGCCTTTGAGAGCTGTCCTCTGTTTCTCTCTCCCAAGCATCCACTGCGTTTTAGCAACTCTCTTGATAAAACCTCTCCTATTCTGCATCAGAAACATTTACACACACACTTATTTTACTTATTTTTGTTATCTTTTTATTATATTACAAGTTATTTTACTCCACAGATTTAAAAATAATAGTTATTATTACTATTCTGTATGTCCTCGGCACTAAGCCCATCCTTAATTAGCATGTAATAGTCACCAAATACAAGTTTACTGAGAATAAACACGTATTTGAGAGATAATTTTCTCTGTTTCGTTTGGCCTCATTGTTATCTTTTTTTCTTGCTTCCTCACTTCATTCTCTTTTCCAAAGAGACTATTAAGCAAATCAATCTAAAGAACAAGATGGATTTTTAAAATGAGGCTTTTTCTTTTTTTGCCAACCCATTTTCCATTCCACTGCTTCTTGACACAATTACAATTATTCTTATCTGGGATGCTTTAATTCAAAGCATAAATTACTTTAAAGTATTGTTGCACAGCAATAGTTGGATTTCCTGAAATTCTATATGAATTTGGTTAGGTGAGACTGCCTCGGTACTCATCCTCCTCTAAACTAATATGGTCGTGGTTTTTATTTTTAATTTTTAAAAAATTTTCATTAAACTAATACTAAAAGGTAGATTTCATTCCAGCTCTACCTCTTACTATCAGTGTGCTCTTGAGCATACAAAATCATTTTGTGTTTCAATTTCCCTACCTGTAAAATAGGTCTAATAATTTTGTCTTCCTTATGCACTGATTGTGAATCCTTTTACACTCTTTATAACACAGGAAACAGCAAGTACTTGCTATGTTTATGACTATTATTGTTAAAATTATTCAAAATTGGAAAGCAAACAAAAAACACATAAGAGCTACCCATAATCCCTTACTATATGCCCAAATTTTTCTGGAGAAAAAAAAAGGCTACATTTTTTCTTTCTTTTTTTTCTTTTTGTTTTTTGTTTTTTGTTTTTGTTTTTGTTTTTGGTACCGGGGATTGAACTCGGGTCCTTGCACTTGCAAGGCTGGCCACCGAACTGCTGAGCTAAGTCCCTGGCCCTTTCTTTCTTTTTTTAATGGACACATGTATGCCGAGGAATGAGAGAGTAATATTTTGAGAATTTATAAAATACTGAAAAAGAGGGCCTGAATCCTCACCCAGCTTCTAGCATTGGGTGGATCTAACTTGAATAGAAGAATGCCGGTATCTCACAAGATGTAAGGACTGATGAACTGGACCAGGGAGTGAGGCCCTTGGATTGGAGAGCTTCTGCTTATTTTAAAACCAAGTAAATAACATGAAAATCAGATGCAAATAAAACTCAAATTAGCATATAATCACATTAGCAGACTAATTGAGTCAGGAGCTCAGCACATTGTCTAATAAGGTTGCACCTTTCAAAGAGAGAATAAGAGAGTCTGAATTGTTATCTGTCCTTCTATTTCCATGCAGAATAGAGGGTCCTGGGACCAGATGTGGCCAGGGTCCCATCCGGACAGTTAGCACAGTATCACTTACTCCAGGGGACCTGTAAGAGGGGATTATGGGTCATAGACTGAGTGAGGCAGCCCCCCACGGCCTGAGGGATTAGCATCTAATGCATCCAGTTTTGCAGAAAATAGGACTGTGATGAGGGTAGAACCTCTTCTATTCATCTTTGCTTGTTAAAAGCAGTAAGAGGGAGAGGGTTTCTTTTTTTTTTTTTTTCCTACAATGAAGTCCTTTCCATCCTGATAAAAGGGTGGGGACAATGATGTGGGATCTACAGGTGATTTGGCAGTTCTGAAACAATTTATTTTTCTTCTATCCATGTTTCTTCTGGTCCTGCTAGATTTTTGTTCTTTCTTCCTAATTTCTCTTTATCTCCTCCTTCTCCTTGATTTCTAACACCTAATATTTCTTTTGTCTTTTGAAACAGGGTCTTTCTATGTAGTTCAGGCTGGCTTTGAACTCACTATGGAGCCTGGGCTGGCCTCAAATTTGTGGTGATCCTCCTGCCTCAGCCTCTGAGTGCTGGGTTTACAGGTGTGAGCCACCATGCTGGGCTACTACCACATATTTCTAAGATCGTTGAAAACAGTTACTTTACCCCTTTTAAATTCTCAAAGGAAACCTTCAAATAAGTTTAACATTCTGGCACCTTCGGCTGATCTGGGTCAGTTGTTAATGTGGCTACATTTGCTTTCAGTTATTCAAAAAATTTGTTTTAATGCTCACTACATATAGTTCAGGCATTTCTAATCTTCCTTATCTAAAGCATTAAAGTCTGTGGAGGAGACAAGCATACGACAGAGGAGTTAAGGCAATCATATATCTGGGTTGACTATAATCCATTTAGCTCAATTCCTTCAGTGAGGCAGAGTGAGACAGGTAAGATGAGCTTACCTTAAACAAGGTGCTTACAAGCCTAGAAGTAGCTATGGGTTGGAACAGCTGTAACCCAGGACAATTCACCCCATGACAGTATCCTTTTTACTGTAATCCTCTGTATACAATTATTTCATAATTAAATTTCCTTCTGCTTATCATTCTTAAAAAATTAATAAAGTTGCAATGTTTATTTAGTACACCTCATCTTCTCTTCTGCAGAATAAGGGTTTGGCTTGAAAGTGGAAAATTTTGTCCTTTCTTTTGCACCCTGTATTATTTAGAGCAATCAGAAATCTCTGCAAAAGACTCCGATCTCCTGCCCTTTTCTCAGAGGTTAGGAGAAGCACATTAGCAGAAAATGCAAAAGAAATTTCTTAGTAAATCTGTGACCTTAGTGAGAATACAAGGATCCATGGAATACATGTTAGAGTCAGGCCAGGGTCCCAATCACACTTCTAACACAGGTAACTAGCAAACTCTATATAGCCAAACTTCTGCTTTCTGCATGTCTAAGGCTTAAGAAGATGTCACCCTCATAAGAAGATGTTAAGACTCAACAAAGTTATATATGTAGAATGGCTGGTACTCAGAAGTCACCAGCCAAAAAGTCACTTGTAAGCATATTTATTATCTGCCATATAAAATGGCATATAATTTGTGAACCTAGCATAAATAAGTGGAATTTAAAAGAAGAACATAGAATAATCTGTGTTTCAAAGATACCTATAATTTCCAGAGGTGGCCAGAATAAAAAATTGAACTCCACAGGCATTTATAAAAATCTGTTACCAAGATTTAGTTTTCAAATAGAAAGCATAAAACTCTGCTGAGATATTTGAGGAGATTTATGTCTATTAGAAAAACAGATCATTACACAACCTCAGAAAAATGCGATGCTTGCTAATATAAAAGTATTAGCTTAGTTCTGTATGATACAGACAAAGGAGGTTTGTAAAGACAGATGACAACATTATAGACACATTTGAACCTTACTAATGGAGGGAAAAGGCAGAGAAGCAGTCAGTCTGTAGGAATGGCAACGTGCAACACAGGCTGGGAAGTGACTGGGGATAACCTGGGAATAAGAATGGCTCTAAGAAATCAGGGTCTGGGAACCGGGCGCTCGTCATCTCCTGGTCAGCGTCATCGTGGTCTGTGCATGAGCATGCGCGCGCATGCGTGTAGGTGCCCTTTCTGTTCGTCCCCTGCTCTCTGCTTTCTGGGTGCCATTGGGTGAGCAGCTTTTCTGTGTCACATGCTTCTGCCACGAAATTTCTGCCTTGGAGCCAAAGACCACGACTGAAATCTTTGAAGCTATGAGCCAGAAGAAACCTCATGTTTTTAAAATGGTGGTGTCGGGTATTTTCTCTCGGGGATGGGAAAGCCACCAATACAGTGCTCTCAACAACCAGTGTTTACTAGACCAGAGTCTGCTGAATCTTCTCAGAGTGGCGTGTTTTCACCCGAACTGGTCTAGGGAGAAAAAGACTACTCTGCGCCTCTTTGACATATGGAGAGAGGGTCAGAGGCAGAGATGGCTTGCCAGTGTTCTGTTCCCAGATCTGGACTTCAACTTTTTCGAGGTGCCAGTCTGATATTCATATCCCATCTGTCATGATCCCAGTTGCAGTCCTGGCTCTCATTAGAGCTGTGGGCAGGGGCACTCCTACCTCCACCTCCCTCTCATCCAGCTTCTACACCCAAACAATCGCACCAGAGTCAAGTTGATTGTTTCCTATGGAAATCAGCCATGTGGAGCCCCAGGGGGAACAGCTCTGCCTCTGTTGTATTCTTTTTCTTCCAGTGTGGACCAGGGATGGGGAGGGCAATTTCTAGCCCTTCACATATGCCTGAGAGAGAATGAGACAGGAGACAGGAAGAGAGACCAAGAGGAACAGGCAGAGGCTTAGGGTAAAAAAGGAGATGAGAGCAGCAATAGAATTGCTTGCCTAAATCACAGACAGTTTTGTTGGGTAGAATTTAAGATTTTTAGGGCTGCTAAAACTGGAAGAGGCAATCTCTTAGCTACCTTTTCTAAATATTAACATACTAGTATTAGCATGAAAGTAGTTTTACTATTTTACCAAAATTCTCCTAAGCAGGTTTGCAGGTCACTTATTTATCTGTTTTCTGCTGGACATGGATGGGATTTTTAAAAAAATTGGTTAGTTACCCAATAATGTTCAATGAGCCAGAATATTTGATGTTGTACAGATAAAATAGTTGCAAATTTGACATCAGGTTTTCGACTTCATCTATTTGCCTTTAAACTCCTGTGTTACTTTCAGACATCACTAGAATTACCTTGCAAGGCCTATTTTCTGACATTTTTTAATACATTCAGAATTTTGCTAGCTGTACCTATCCAGAGCCCTTACTTCTCAACCTTTGCTCTTTTGCAGAGAAAGAGAACATGAGTTACTGTGTAAATGCATTTCAAAAAAAAAAAAATTCAAACTTGATGTATTTATGAGAAAATTTTGATACTATGAAATCAGGGCTATTGCTGTTAATCTGACACATTTGTGTAAATTTGAGGCTGAGACAGTTTCAGGACCTGGGTATTCTGTCCAAGGAGCAACCTGGGGATGGGAGCTGGACCAGAAGCAGGTGAGGGACAGACCTAAGACAGCTGAGATTGTGATTCTTTGGTTGATTTGAGGAATTTAGACACGAAATAACCCTGTCTATTCCCTTAATTTGCCTAGTGCTTATTCATAGACAGCATCCTGTTGGAACACTTTATTTTAATAAAAACAAGGGCTTCTCAATTTGTTACTAAATTAAGTAGTAATACTTAAGTCTGTCATCAGAACTTCCGTGTAAGTCTTAATGTGCCACTCCATTTATTTATCCTATCTCACCCTTCCCTTGTGTGCTTCCACTGTGCAGAACCTGCTTTCAGATTTTCCTAGTTCTGAGCTTTAGTGCCTATGTACTCCCTGGTTTGGAATTCTTTTTTTTTTGGTATTGGGGATCGAACTCAGGTCCTTGCACTTGCGAGGCAGGCGGTGGAACCAGTGAGTTAAATCCCCAGCCCCAGAATTCTTGTAATCCTCCCCATCCATGAACTCCTTCTCAGTTGTGCACTGTTTCTTAAAATCAGCCGGATGAGATTTGGTTTCTTCCTTTCTGACTTCTTGACAGTTTTTCTCTGATATTTATCCCTTTTTACTTTATGTTTTTCCAGCAACATCCAGCAAGCCTCCAAATGGAGTCCAGACCCTCACTGAAAATACTACCCCCACCCCTTATCTCTGTCTCAGTAGATCCCCGTGCTGAACACTGAATCATCCTTTGTGGAGGGGTGGTCCCAGGATGCACAGCTACAAAATCCGCAGGTGCTCATGCTCCTTGTGTATAACTTTAGAGGATTTGCATATAACCTATGCATATTCCTCTACATACCTGAAGTCATCTCCACATCACTTAGAATGCCCACCCCAATGTAGATGCTATGTAAATAGTTGTTATACCGTATTGTTTAATGAATATTCAGGAGTGCAATTTTTTCCTCAAGGTTGGTTAAATACCCCAAGAATCCTTTGATATGGAGATAATATGGTATTTTTCATCTTCCCATGTTGGACTTCACTCATTCATAAAGTTCAATGATCTTCAGCGTGTTTTGATTGATTGGTAAAGTAGTCCAGATTCTACAGTCCTTTCTAACTCCTTTGAGGACATAATTTATGACTACTTGATTCAAAAACTAGCCTTTAAGAAGCCTGTCTTACGCATAGAATCTTCCTATGTGTTTTCGTTTATTTGAACTGGAAACAAACATGCAGAGTCATCTTTACTTCTGTGAACTCTGAAAGGAGCCTTTCTCCCCACAACCCGCTCCCCAGCCAGCAGAGGCCCCGCTGCGGTTGCAGCACCCTCAGGGCCTGGGCCCCAGCTTGCTGGAAGCTCAGCTTTCCAGAGAGAGCTGCAGACGCTGCAGGCAGGGCGACAGATGGCTCAGCGGCAGCAACAGTTTGAGGAAGGAGTCGCTGAGGGGAATCCGGGAGGGGCACGTGTCAGACTTCCCCGTGGGGTAGAATAAAAACCCAAGGGGATCAAGGAGAACCAGGATCAGCCCTTATTTTCCAGATAGACCTCTGGAAATCTGGACCAAGTGAACAAGTGCAAAATCAAAAGCTTCCTCGGCAGTCTTCTTTTCTAGACCGTCATCCCCAGAAGCCTCTGTGCGGGTTGCTCTGTCCCTGTGGTTTCTGTGGATCTGGCAGGTTCCGGGAAGGGATCTGATTTCTCCGTCCCTCGCCAAGGGCTAAGCTGATAAGAGAGAATTCCAGAATGCTGGGAAGGGGCCCCGGGATTTGTACACGTGGGAGCCAGAGGCCCTTGCACAGGAAAGTTACTGCAGGGGCAGGCAAGACCAGGCCGTGGACGAACAGGGATCTGCTACAGTTTTGTTTCCAAGTCTACCGCTGAGCTGGGGATTAAACTCAGGACTTAATCGCCTTGCTGTGGAGTCTGTTCGCTCACGTGCCGCTTGGGCCGAGCTCCTCCCGCGGGGGCCCTTGGCTCTGCCAACCTTCAGCCCCGAGGGCCTTTCCACCTTTCCACCTGCCAGGCAGGAGTAGACAGCGGCGCCGCCTAGTGGCGGAGAGGACAACAGCAGCTCGTGTGTGTGTGTGTGTGTGTGTGTGTGTGTG
>NW_022900927.1:21071663-21184279 GCF_012274545.1 Fukomys damarensis
GAGAGAGAGAGAGAGAGAGAGAGAGAGAGAGAGAGAGAGAGAGAGACAGAGAGTCAGTGTGGATTGAACAAGTCAAGCTGTTGAAAATCCATGATGATTATTATGAGTACTTAATGCTTTTCTGTTTATTAAAGAGGGCTTCCCCCGGTACTGAGGGTAGAACCCAGGTGGGTGCACTTTGCTACTGAGCTAATAACACCAACCCTTTAAATTAAAAAAATTTTTTTCTTTTGAAATAGAGTCTCTAAATTGCCCAGGCTGATATCTAACTTGCAATCCTCCTACTTCAGCCTCCTTCACAGTGCTTGGATTAAAGGTGTGCACTGCTGCACTTGGTTCATAAAAGTGTTTTAAAATACAATTCATATAATACAATTCATGTAGTATGGTAGATGAACAAAGGAAATTATTAATGTGAAAATGGAAGTTTCACTAAGAAGAGGACTTATATAATTGATGTTCTTAATCCTACCATAATTCTGAGGTAGAGTAGGGGTGATTCTACCTACTTTCTACCTGGGAAGGCTGAGGCACAGAGCAAGAAAGTGACTTGCGGCAGAGCAGGCCAGGATCAAAATAAGATTAGAGCCTGTCTTCTTTGTTTTACCCTCCAGACACTTTTCACCAAATTCCACTGTTTTTCAACAGTTCGGACACATACTTACTTATCACATGACAGTGTAGCACGTGGTTCTTGAACATGGCTGGGTACAAAGTGAGAATTCAGCTTTACATTGACCTCAGAGAAGTAAAGTTCCCTGTAACCCACTCCACCATCAAGGATATTTATTTTAGTTTTTTAGAGGACCAATTATTCTAAGTCTTAGTGGAAGGAAGCAAGGAAGAAAATGTACTGAATGACGTAACCAAGTTCTGGTCACTGAGGTAAATGTCAATCCCAAGACAACTCTGAAAAAATAATGAAGTGAAAGAAACCAAGCCATATCACAATGGGAAAGATGTAGGAGATTTATTTTGACTTGAATTGTTAAATATTGGAAGAATTGCTATGTGGAATTTATATAATATCCTTTCCAATCCTTTAAACTCTTTAAGAAGGAAGTGAAACATATTTAGTGATTATTAGCTCTCTGTATATCTATGTCTCTCTCTCTCTCTCTCTCTATATATATATATATCTTAAAATCTTACAATTATGTGTATAATTATAGTTATTTTCATTTTATAGATAAGGCAATAGCATTCTGTTTGGGGGAATAGTATTTCCATTACAAAATAATGTGCTGTCCCATGCTTTTGTGTTTACCACGTGAAAAAATTTTAAATTCTGGTTATCAGACATATTTCAGTTAGAATCAGAGACAAGTTCTGTTTTGAAATAACTCCAAGAACAGTTTTTATATCTTTGCTTTGGCCTCAGAAAGCATGCTTATGTAGAATTAAATGAGTGCTGCAGCAAGGTGTACTTTTCCCCCTAAACATGAAATTTAAAACATTATTTTAAGAGTCAAATAGAATTCTAAAAACTTGGTAAAATTTTTGCAAAAGTTAGCTGTTAGTACAGGCTACCGATAGTTTTAAGAACACGATTAAGTTTTGTTAGAAATACATGTGGAAATGGGGCATATATTTTTATATACTGTGGTTATAAAATACCCCAGATTGAGTTAGAAGCTACCTAAAGAGGTTATAGTAAAAACGTCATGGATTTGCGCACTCTTTTGGTGCTCGCTTCAGGGTGTACTGCCTTTCATCCTGGAGCTCCTGCGGCTCGGTATGGTGCCTCACATGCTGTGGTCTTAGGTGTGCTGGCTGAGAGAAGAAAAGGCAGTGAGGCTTGTTTGCCCCACCCCATTTTATGCCCCAGTACAAAACCCTCGTGCCGGAAAAGCAACCTTCCCGCTTTCCCAGCCCAGGGCTTTACTTGACTTAGACCTAAAAATCTTGTATACTGGGAAACCTACTGGACTCAGGCAAATCAGAGTTGGTCACCTGACTGAATTCACCCTAAGAAGAATCTGAGTTCAAAAAACTAAAGTGTGCATCTCTTTCTATGGCCTCATATTACTTTAACGTGAAAGATAGCCACCAATTTTCTAGTTAAAATGAAGGGCAGTCAAAATATGAATGAGGCTGTTTAATTCAGAATTCTTCTTCCCCTTCCCTAGAGCAGAGGTTAGAAAACGAGAAGGTAACTGGCAGGAGAGTGTTATGTCAAGGAAAGTTAAGAGTAGAGAGTCTAGAGGGACTCAAGAAGAGATTTTGCTCATTGCTCAGTTTACATATTATTCCATTCATTGTTTCTCTTAGCAGTCCCCATCATCTAGAGGCTTCCAGGCAAGGAAAGGATCTGTGAAGGTTTGTAATGTGAGGGAGCCCCACTGGGAACTCCATCAGGATCTAAGCCCAGTGCCGATACAACCTTTTCACTTAGGGGAAATCAGTTATTTTTCAGAAACTCAGTTCCCTCTGTGTGATGCAAGGGAAAACGTGAGCTAAACAAATCCCGAAGTTCTTGCTAAATCTAACCTTAGGATTCAATGGGAATATCTTTTAAATGCTTTTTGACCAGACCTGTGGCACCAAGCGTTGGTGGTGCTAGCGTATGGACGTGCTGCCACCTGGTGGTAGTTTCAGTTATCTGCAAGCACTAATTTATCTGGAAAACGTCCCAAATATGTTATTGACAAGTGCATGTTGCTATTTTCTCCTAAAGGAATACATACATTGGCTTAACGTTTGGAAACTTTAGAATACAATGCCATATCCTTGAACCTGTTTATACAAGCCACTTAAGTGATCACAGGTTACATACAGAAAAGCATTTGATTTTGATAATAAGAAAATTAAAATTTTTGTGAATTTAGGAGATTTAAAGTGAGTCATTCCTTAAATGTGGGATACAAAGTATTTTCACTACATATATAACTCAAATTTCCTCTAACGAGTGTACACAAAATGTATTATTCAACCACGTTCTACACACATCCTGTTGTATAGAAGGCTTCTCTAAGACATTGTTAGTGAGTACTCAATAGATATTTATTGTATGAACAATAATAAACACAATTGACTTATGTCTTTTTTACATACTTGGCATATCTCATCTTCAGTGTCTAATGATGGAAAGTAGATCTTTGGAGAAGACAGAACAGTGTAGCTGCTCTTTTAAGTCTGTGTCTTGGTCCTCACAACTCAAATGGCCAAATTCAGAGGTATAGAAAACTCAGACATCTTGTTCTGTATAGAGTCACTGTGTCTTAAAAAGCTTGCATCTTTGAGCAAAATTGACTCTCGTCAGTACTGGTTGGATGATTTATGGGAAGAGCTTTTTCGAGTTTCTGTAGGAGGCCCAGTGGCTACTTAGGGGAACGTCTAATTATGTAGTGAAATTGTTGCTCCGATCTCTCAAACATAAAGAGAAGGCGGGGTAAGCTAGAAGGCAGGTGAAACGTGAGTTCTCTCAGTGCCATTTTACCTTGATTGGCATCACGTGGTTAAAAAGAAGCAGTAAGAGGAGAGAAATGGAGATTTCAAGCATCACTCAGGGATCAGGGAGTCAAAGAGTGAGCAGGCCCGTTTTGCTGAGACAACTTCCCATTGTTTCTATTTTTGGTTTTACGGATCATTTGCTTTTGTTCTTCTATTCCCTACTCATGTGCAAAGTTACTTAAATCAGCAACTCTTCCTTATCCATGTCAGTGAGTGACACCTCATACATTTTAATGCAGTTAGGTGAGTTTTTGAGCAGGATCACAGCCTGCATTCTGCCTGGGAATCCTCAACCTCCTAAACAATTCTTTGAAATTAGTATACTAAGGGCTGGGGATTTAGCTCAGTGGCACTGCCCCTTTCTTGCAAGCATAACGTCCTGAATTCGATTCCTAGTACCCTTCTCCTCTCAAAAAGAAGTTAGGATACTTAAGCTACACCCACTGTGTTGTAAAGTGTGTCATATGGAAAACTTTAATTGTGAAACTATCGCTGTGTCCTCTGTTCTGTCAGCCTTCCACCCCTTCCAACCCTTGTGGCCTTTGACATGTTTAATTCCTCTATACATTTATATTTTTCTAGAGTATCACAGAAAAGCAACAGTATGTAGAGCTAAATAAAAGAGTGACTTCTTTAATGTAGCAAAAATACATTTAAGATTCATTCTTGTTTTTTGAAGCAACTGGATTGATAATTTTACCACTGAAGAACATTCCATTCTATAGCTGTACTAGGACTGGCTGACCTATCCTTGCATTTCAGGACTCTTTAGTTGCTTTCAGGTTTTTGAGATGTTGAGTAAATGTCTCACAAACATCTGAATGCACTTTCTGTGTGGACAAACCTTTTCCCAGTTAATTGTGTAAATAAATAAAAGCATGATTGCTAGATTTTATGGAAATACTGTATTTAGTTTTTCAAGAAACTGCCCAACTGTCTTCCAAAGTGGCTCTATTACTTTGTATTTCTGCCAACTACGAGAGTTTCTGTTACTTAGCATCTCACTAATAATTGGTCTTGTTTTGAGGTTGTTTGTTTTTTGGTATTGAGTTTCCAAACTTTTAGTTGACGCCTAATTTATAGAGGCCTTCATGCTAACTCACTACACCTGTGCGGTGTGTAACAACCCATCAGGGTAAGTAATATCTACATGTTGTCAAACGTGTTTCATTTCTCTGTGCTAGGACTCTCCTAACATTTCCTTCGTAATTGTTTTGAAATATATAACAAATTCTTATAAGCTATAGTTATCCTTCCGAGATACATAATACTAGAGATGATTCTTCATCTCTAACAGTTTTTGGTACCTACTATCCAACCTCTCTTTATCTCTGCCTCTCAACTTTCCTAGCCTCTAATGACCACTATTTTACTTACACTTTTGTGAGCTCGCTTTTTAAAAGTTTCTGCATACAGTACGAACATGTGGTATTATTTTTCTATTGCTGTCTTGTTTCTTTCAATGTAGTCTCTTCCGGTTCTATCCATACTGCCTCCAATTCAGATATGTCATCCTTGTTATGTCTGAATAATACGCTGTGGTGCATGTATGTAGGGTTGTAGCTGGAGGGTACTTTGTTACTCTCTACTCTGTCTTCCTCTGTTCCCACATGGAGAAGGGACGTTACATTCCCTTGTTTAATTCCAGTGTTCTCTCTTAGTAAGTCAACTGGAAACAGAGTTATTCATTTGTTGTTTCGGTTCTTCTTTGTGTGGGAGGTGAGACCTGGGCAGCTCTATTTAGTCATCTTAGATCCTCCCCTACTGAGAGTTTTGTACTGTCTCTTCTTAGTGCTACTGTTAATGTGTTTAAAGAAAAGGAAATTTAAAAAATAAATCAGAACGAGAGTGAATGCTTGGAAAGGCTCAATGAGAATAAAGCATATTTTCCACTGAAAAGATATTCTCTTGCTATTGCAGGAAACAAAAACAAGCATGAAGCAGTTTAAAAGTATTGGGTCAAATTGAAAGTATTCAGTCACTGCATTTGGCTGAGGTTTAATTTTTTAAAAGATCTAGAACAGACGAATGCTTTGTGCTTCATCGTGTTGATCTGTTGTAGAAGTCAGCTCATTGTGTAAAATGACACATTGTTTGCCTAACTGTTGCATTGTAGTAATGATTGAGTTTTTCTTCAACGTTTTGTATTTCTTGCAAACTAGATGTTAGGTCTAGACTACAAACTCAACTCATTTTGAATCTTTTTGGCAGGAGTGCTTTAGAGATACAGATTTGTTATGTCACATTAAAAACATATGCGGCATGATACAAAAACAGGGTTAATATTTAAAATTTAAAAATGTATTACCATAGAATATGTACGCTGTCATTATTTCCCCTCAAAATACTTGCTTTCTCATGGACACAGGAAGGAACACAGAAGCAGAAGCTAGGATGCAAGAATGGTTTCTGTTAGTTAATAAGAAGAATACCTTGATAAGGAGAATGAACCAACTCTCTCTTCTGGAAAAAGAACACGATTTGGGAGGATGGTATGAGCTGCTGGGGAATTGCGGGCAGGGTGAGCCACTGAAGACTGATGGGAGACGGAGGCCCAGGAGCGACCGACGTGAGCAGCTCCTGCTGGACAAGCTGGTGGCCCTGGTAGACATGCGTGACGCGCTTGTCAGGGACCTGGATGAGCAGGAGAAGCAGGCCGAGGAAGAAGATGAGCATTTGGAGCGAGCTCTGGAGCAAAATGAAGGCAAGATGGCCAAGAGGAAGGACAAATGTGTTCTACAATAGCATCAGACCAGAATCTCTCCCAGAATTTTAGAGTCTTGAGGCCCCAGAGCAGAAACAGACTCTTTGATTTAAAACTTCTGCCGTTTTCATCCTCACCCCACAAAGAATGGCTGCTATCAAGAAATCACTCAATAACAAATATTGGCAGGGTTGTGGGGAAAAAGGAACCCTTCTCCATTGTTGGTGGGAGTGCAGTCTGGTGCAACCACTACGGAAATCAATATGGAGATACCTCAAAGAGCTGGGACTAGAGGTTCCATTTGACCCAGCCATCTCTCTGCTGGGTATCTTTCCAAAAGAATTAAAAGAATCATATCACAGAGATATATGCACATCTATGTTTATAGCAGCACAGTTTGTAATAGCTAAAACATGGAAACAGCCCATTTGCCCGTCAGTTGGAGATTGGATAAAGATGTGGTTTTTCTATAAAATGGAATATTACTCAGCCATAAAGAATGAGAAATTAGATTCATTCATAGGAAAATGGATACATAATGAGGATATACTCCTAAGTGAAATAAATAAGTCACACATGTGTAAATACTGAATAGTTTCTCTGGTGTGAACAAACTATAATAGTACATAAGATCCTAATGAGATAATTGACAATGTGAAATAGGAAGAAAAGGGCTAAAGGTGTAGGGAAAGTGGGAAGGGTAGGGGAAAGGTAATAACGGAAAGAAAAAAATAAGAAAATGAAAAAATGGAAATAAAATGTTTGTAAATAGGGAGGGGAGGGGAGGAGGGGGTGAAGGGAGGGCAGGGACAAGGGCAAAAATGAGAACCAAGACCTGTCATGTAGAGGTACAAGATCCCAGTGATGAATGTAACTGTACTGTATACTCAATGAGGAAAAAAAAAAGACTTCTGCCATTCACTTGGCTGAATTGTACTTCTGTATCACCACCACCACTTTTCCTCCCTCTTTTCCAGATAATATACAGAACTCCAAAGTAGCTTTAAGGATTTTTTAATGAGTTTTATCAGTTTTTGAAATTGTATGAAATAGATTTGCACATATACCTTTTGAGTGATTGGTATTGGAGATTTTCAAGAAACTTAAAAAAATCAGTTCCTACATTTTCCCTCAGATGGGAGGAAAATTTCAAACATTTTGTTGTTGTTATTGTTGTTGTTGTTATTAATAGCATAATGACAGTGGGAGGAGGACAACGAAGGGACAAGAAAATGTTAGGAATGCTTTTTCTCCAGTCCTGCCATATATAACTATCTGTTACCTAAATCATAGTTCGATCATATTCAATCTACTTATTAAACTGTGGTCTATTTACCAGTGGGGTTTTCTGCAGTTGTTTTGCATTTCACTGTAAGGACAATAGGCTTTCTGCTTTCATTAGAGGTTAACTCTTTAAGGTAGCCTGAGATGACTGGTCCTGTGGTTTGAAGGTGAGCTGTGAGGATGAGACTAATTGACCTGCAGCAGTTTACAAAGACAGTTTTATTATCTGAGAATGTGCCATCTTTTTCTCTGGGTAATTATTTATTACATCTTGCTTGACTCCTGTATTTTGATGAGTCTCAACATTGGCTCAAGAATGCTGTTAATATTTATTCAGTACTGATAAAAGTGTGCCTTGCCACTATGAGTAAATAACTTGATTAATATTTTCTTCTCTGGCATAGCACTATAATTTTTTTTTGTAAAAATGATTAGGTTATCTTTATTTAATCCTGAGTCATATATAAATTTTCAATAAAAGCAGAAACTTTCTTACCTTAAAAAATAAATATTGTTTCTTATCTTAGTGAACACTATGCTATATGAGAATTGAAGCACAATGAAGAGACAAAAATATGAAAAAAGCAAAATTTGGATTAGTAGGAAGTTTTTCCACAATACAGATTACATTTTCACACAGTTTACATTATGACATACATTTGCTAACAAGAACAAATACTGTCTAGCAAAAAATCATGTGTCTTTTATTACTGCATCTTAGTTTATTGTATCTTTTGTTGATTAAGGTAGCAGACCTAGGACAGGCCCTGAGAGAAATTCTCTCATGGGGAGGGTCACCAAATTAAATTGGTGGGCAATCTCTCTAGATAGTCACTGGAGCTTACAAGTCTCTCTTATCAGTAGGCAACTTTGAGTCATCATGCAAAAAGAAAAAAAAAGAATGAAAGAGATAATATTAGTTAGTGAACCTATCAGACCTTTGGAAAGATAATAGAAACAGTATATGAAAGAAAAATGTCATAGCCCATTGGGGCGAGGCAATTTTAGAACTAGAACAGTCCCCAGTCATCTGCAGGGATGGCCTTACAAGTAGTGGAAGTGTTCTGAAGATGCTTCAGTTGGTTTGAAGACAGTTAGCTACTGAAACAGATAGGCTCCCTTCCTCCCGAAGTGTGACAGTGACAGCGGAGAAGACCACCATTCTAGCTCTACTGTCCAGAGAAGAGAATCAACAACTGTGAAAGTATTGTAGATAGGTAAGTTAATTATTTTGTAGGCAGTTAGACAGGGTCCCCCTAAAGGCCCTAGTCCTCAAGGCCCCAGCCTTCCAGGGCCAACAGAGCGGAGGAGCTCACAGAGAACATTCAAGGCACATTCACTGATTAGCACTATAAAAAAAAGAGGTACTGCTTCCCCTAGAGATAAATAGCAGTGATTGATATTCTAAATGAGAAATTCTTTGCGTGTGACTTGTTTTCCCATTTGATCTCCCTTTAATCCGTAGTACCTGGGTGACTGTACTTGTAATCTTATTGGTTGGTGGTGGTTTTGTTCTACCTCATGTCCACCTTGTAAATTTCCATTGGGTCTTATAGTTTTGTCCCACTTTGTACCCACCTCACCACATGGCTTTGCTGTATAAAACATCTGAAAAGTGGAGGTGGGAGGGCAACACACTTTAATTTCCATTGGGTTATAGTTTTGTCCCACTTTGTACCCACCTCACCACATGGCTTTGCTGTATAAAACATCTGAAAAGTGGAGGTGGGAGGGCAACACACTTTCTGGTCCCCCTTCTGTCTCTCTTAGAAGCTATCTTTCTCTCAATAAAGTTTCCTACCCTTAACATACGTTGTTCCTAGAATTTATTGTTTGAGTTTAGAGAACATGATCTCATGTTTTGGATATCTAGTAGGTTTGGGAGTTACATCTCTTACTCCTATGTAAAAAAGATTGGAGACTCCTGGACTCAGAATAATCAGACATTAAATTAAAAAAAAATTAAGAATGTATTTTTTCCCCTTGCTCCCCACAACCCCACCAACATTTATTATTGATTGATTTCTTGATAGCAGCCATTCTGTGTGGGGTGAGGTGTCATGTAAAGGTACAAGATCCCAGTAATGAATGTAATTGTACCGTATACCTAAAATGTACCAATAAACTTGAAAAAAAAAAGAATGCATTCCTGGTCCCTGAAATGATGACTACTGTTGAGGAAAGAAGGTATTTAGGAACTATTGTTACTGATCTACGAAGGATGGACACCAAAATCTTTCAAGGTATGGACTCAAAGGAGAATTTTGAGGATGGAATAGAAAATGTTGAAAGCTAAGAGAAATGACCCTAGGAATCAAGTTGTCACCTGACAGACAGATTCAGACACAGTGTAATTAGTCAATATGTTTCATTTTTTGCTCATCTCTGGCCTGGAACAGGGAGCAAAATCTTATAGAAACTTGTGTTTGGTGAGGAAAAAGTAAAAAAGGGGGGAAGAAAAGCATTATGGTCAGTAACAGTTAACGTTATTCTGGGAAACATGGAGAGAAAGGAAGACCACAGAAGTCCAGCTATCTCCCTCCCTGCCTCTTTCCTTTTTCTGTACCGGGATCAAACTCAGGACCTTGCAAGGCAGGCATGGGGGAACTAAATCCCCAGCCCTAAGTCCGGCTATTTCTAAACAAACACCTATGCTCAGAATAATGTGATGAGAATGGAAGTCAGGGAACCAGGAAATAGTTCATATTCCTCAGTGACGTTTCCATTCTGTCACAATACCAGGGTTTTCACTTTACATTTAAATGTAGCGGAGAACAGCCACCAGGTGGTAGCAAACAGAGGCCCCTCTAAATTCTAAGCAGAGTCCCCTCAAAATCCTGGGCAGTTCTGCACATCCTAGGCCACTCCTTTCACTTCATGGCAGTAAGATCCTGTTGGGAAGATAATATTTTGGATGCTTTTAAATCGTATTTCAGAAATACTGTAAAACATTGGGAAATTGCATTAATCAGTATGTAGAGAGCATAGTACATTTCATGGGAATTGATTCTATGTCAAGAATGCCAATCTAATTTAATATTTGAAAATCTATTAACATAATTGACAACAATAGAACAAATAAAACTCAATGTATCATGTCAATAAAAACAGAAAAAAGCACTTGATAAACTCAGGAAAATGCAATGTAAATACACAGTGAAATGATCCAATATCATGACCCTGTACAAAATTTTTAATAATATAATTGGTAATAGCTCTCGGCAAGGATGTAAGTCAACTTGGTGTATTATATGCTGATGATTGGAATATAACTTTGAAATTATTTGTTATTATCTTCTACAGTTACTCTATGATTCAGCTTATTTGAAAAAAAATATATATCACTTCTTTTTTTAACAAAGTATTCCTACTGTTTAGGGTAAGATCCCTTCTGATCCCATTTTTTTCTTTTCTTTTTTTAATTCATTAAGTTTATTGGTACATTTTAGGTATACAATATGGTGACATTCATCTTTGGGAAATGGTACCTTTACACAATGCATGTTGGTTCTTAGTTTTTTCCCCACCCCCTTGTCCTCCTTTCAATACCTTTACCCCTCTCTATTTACACGATCCCATTTTTTTTTTAATGAAGCAAATTTTTCACTGGGAAGAGATATTTGGTCATAAAAATCTTCAGTAGTTATTTCCTTGAAATCAATTCTTTTTGCTTGTTTGTTTTCTTGATACGCAAGGGTCTTTCTCCCTCCCGGATATAGAATACTAGATGTTTAACTATTTTATCACGGACATTAATTTTTTCACATCACTATTTTCTCATTTATTTGTTGTTGAGAGCTCAGCTACTAGTCTGAGTTTTGTTTTGAAGACAAACATCTTCCATTGTTTTTCTTCCCTCTGGCTGCTTCTCTGTCTTTGGTGTAATACACTGTCAGTACTTTATGTTCCTATACATCTTTTCCTGTGGATTCTCTTTGAGATTATCTCACTCTCCTAGCCTTTTTAATTCTGTCATTTCAGTTGAACACACTATCAACTCTCACAGCGCCACCAACGTCTTACACTTTGATGTCATGTGATTATTCTCTTTTTTTTTTTTTCAGCTTTAATTGAGTTTATTGGTACATTTTAGGGATACAGCACAGTTACATTCATTGTTGGGAATTTGTACCTCTACATGACAAGTCTTGGTTCTCATTTTTTCCCCTTGTCCCTGTCCTCCCTTCACCCCCTCTCCCCCTCCCCATCTACAACCACTTTATTTCCATTTTTTTCATTATCTCACAGTTTTTTCTTTTCCCTTATTACCCTTCCCCTACCCATCCCACCTTCCCTACACCTTTAGCTCCTTTCTTCCCATTTCTAAATGTCAGTAATCTTATTAGGATCTTCTGTATTATTGCAGATTATTCACACCAGAGAGACTATTTGGTATTTACACATGTGTGACTTATTTATTTCACTTAGGAGTATATCTTCAATATGTATCCATTTTCCTATGAATGAATCTATTCCTTCTCTTTCTTTTATCCAGGCTTCTGCAAATATCTGAGTTCTCTCTTCTGTAATGTTTCCTCTGCATTTAATTTTTAAACTTTAATTTAAACTTCATATTTTAATGTTGAGTTTCTAATATTTTACCATTTTAATTTTGTAGAAGTTGTATTTTTCAATTTGTTTATATTTTACAGTTTCTCTTTTTAAAAACAAATATTAATTCATTAAAGGAAAGAAACAGTTTAAATGAATTGGAAAGAGACCATAAGCATAAAAAAAGAATAAGGTATAGGTTTTGTTATAAAGCATTCACCTGATATTATAGGAAACAAAAAATTTAAAAATACTAAAAAAATGCAATAGAAAAGAAAGATAATAGAGGAATATATGAGTCCATTGAAAGTTGTATGACTTTTAAGGATTAAAGCAATGCAAACTGTATTCTGTATATGGACATATACAATATGTGTCTTTTTATTTTTTTACTTAAATTTTTATTGACATAGTTTGTGATCCTTAAGGATCACGTTCAGCTTGGGGTACTGATACAGATACACGTTGCATCCCAACTGCTTTAACTTACCTTGTCCCCATCTTTCCCTCTCTCTTCTTCCCCAGATCCCTTTCTTATCTTTACATATATAAATCTTAAAGAATCCACACAGTTGTGAGGATTTCACATTTCTCATCTTTTAATTTATAAAGTACTTCCTGGAGAAAATTTTATTGCATGTCATATTATTTGTTTCTACTCAGAGAACATTCAAAAGACATAATTTTGCAAGCCTTAAAAACTGTTCATAAAATATGAGTTGAAGGATAAAAATGTGACACTTGACTGTTAAATAGAAACACAGATGATGTAATACAGGCTGATATTTCAAAGGTTAAATGAGACATATCATCTCCATTTTAAGAGAATTATGTTTCTGTTGGAGGAGGTAAAATGTGGTTTATAAAATGTAACAGACATAGAACATTATTCAAGAAAGTTGAAAAACCAAAACATAATGAGATAAATGATAGGTGATATATTCCTTGTAGGTAAATATAATAAGCTTTCCTTCTCTTCTTGAGTTTTCTAAATTTTGTTTGCCAATTCGAGTAAAAGTTATAATACTGTCTTCAATGGTTGTAAATGTTTGCAGATCAAATTATCAGGAAAATTATATTATAAATGGGAGAGGTTAAAGAAATGCAAAGGGAGGCTACATTTCTGTACTTAAACACGAGTGATATTGTGTTTCAAAGATGAAGCAAAATATCACTATTATAATGGTAATATACAAAATGTACAGAGAACTACATATTAAAAGGAAAAAATGGAGAAAATAGTAGCTTACAATTCATATAAATGAGATATATCCCTCCCACTTGAGAATAGAGTCTCTGTTGTGTGGATGTGGAAAAAGGTAAAGAGGCTGAGTCTAAAACAGCTATAAAACGCAATGTAAGAAAGTTAAACTCAATTTTAATAAAATATACTACATCAAGTTTAAGAAATAATCCACATCATTCGATACCAAATAAAGTAGAAGAAGATGCAATCATCAATATGATTAGGAAATGCATGTATAGTGAAAAATATGCATATGTAAGTGAATGACATGCCTCAGTAATATATACAGCAAAATTATTTTAATAGAAAAAAATGACTAAAAAGTCCCCCAAAATACAATTCAGCCTTTGAAATCTCAAAAGTGCAAAAAAAAAAAAATGAAACTGGTGGGATTTGAATAAAACTTTGAATATATTTGAGACAATAATTTCATTTACAATGTCAAAACACACAGAGGCAAAACTTTCATGAACTTCTGCCACATAATTTTTATCTGGATGGGTTTTAGGGTGAATAACTTCTGTACTCCAGCTCAGGCCCAGTACATGACAATTTTTCTAATATAAAATTTATAAACTTGAGAATTTTATTAATTTAAATTATATACTTAATATACTGTTGCCTTCATCATAAGTGTGATTGGTGGATGAAAGAAGTATTATGTACTTCATGTAGTACATAACTTGTTTAGGAAGTATTTTAAGTGCAGATAGAGGATTCAAATTGACTCTTCATTGGATAGTCTTTAAAACTTGCAATTAATTTAAAAAATCTTAAAAATGGAATGAAAGTTTAGTAATTTAAACACATAAAATGGTGGTAAACATAGTAATCTTTAATTTTTCTATGTACTAGGGATATTCATTAGAAAACATGAACTAATAATTTTTTTGACCAACTACAACAAATATAAAAATAAGAATAGAAGTATGTTTCATAAAATGTTATGGCTCCTGAATATAGAAACTATGTGACACGGACAAGACAAGTACAAAGATGATGACGAAAATGGTAAGAATGAATTACTTTTAATTGAATACTTTCTTGTGCTAAATGCTTGATTTATGATATTTTATGTAGGCTTCACCATTACTGAATTAAAGCAGTAGACTAACAGTTTTCATTCAATCTTAAAATAATTCAAAGACTCCTCAAAATCTGTGTATAGTAATGTTACACTGCTTAAACCTGCTCTGCTATTCATGGCTTGAACTCAATCTGTTCTTGTAACAATGTATTATGATTAATTCAACCTGTCATGTAAAGGTACAAGATCCCAATGATGAACGTAACTGTACTGTATATCTAAAAAGTACCAATAAACCCAATGAGAAAAAAAGAATTCAAATATGTGCTAAATGCAATTCTGCTAAAATGCAAATTATTTTAAAATACAAAATAAGTTTTGAAAGTCTTGGGTAATATTAATATTAACTAATATTACTATATTAATAGTAATATTAACTTAAAAAAAAGTTGTAGCCCTGTTAGGCATTCAGTCCTATCCATGCAATAAGCACATGATAGCAGAATACAAACAAGCATCCAGTGAGAATGGCTATAATAAAAAAGTTGAAAAATAAGTACTAGTGAGGATACAGAAAAGGGAAATCTTACACACCTCTGGTAGGAACATAACTTAGAATATTTATTATGGGAACCAGATGAGATTTCCTTAAAAAACCCTGAAAAGAGAACTATCAGATGATTCAGCTCTCTATTGAGTATATATACAAGGTACATAAAATCAAAGAATTAATCTTGGCATTCATATAAATATGGATAGAATTGTAGGACATTATACTAAGTAAAGTAAACCAGGCATGAATGAGCAATCCCACATGTTTTCAGTCATATGTGGAATCAGTGGTCACTAAATCAGTGGTCACTAGCGAGCTAGAGTGGATAGAGGGTGGAGTCAGGAGATTTTTGAAGGATGGGTAATGATATACAGTTAGGAGGAATAAGTTCTAATGTAGCATGACTGCATATTTTATAAAGCTCTAGAAGAATTCAAAGCTTCCCAGCATAAAGAAATGATAAATGTTTAAAAAGAAAAAAATTCTGATTACCATGATTATCACATTTACACTGTAAATATATATATAATTGTCAGTTAAAATTTAAAAATATTTTATCTCATAAGTATGTACAGTTATTAATTAAATATATATAAATAGGTAAATGAAACAAAAACATGAGAAAGGATCTAGTATTTATAAATAAGTACATAATCACAATAATAAACAAACTAAAAAGTTACTATTTATTAGGAATTTTAATATACTTTTAGTCCCATTGACTAAATACTGAGAAGGCTAGTAATTTCTTGATTTTGCTTTAGCCTTATTGCCTATTCTATCATGAATTATGTGTGAGACTTCTTTGCCTAAAGTAACAATAAAAATTAAAAACATGAATCACTTTTATTTTGAATGTCAAATTGAAGTAGATAGCGATGCCATGAAGACTTGAAGGTTCAGTATTTCCCCTTCTGCTTAAATTCAATCATTAATACCAGCTAAAATGAAAGAACCATGACACGAGATTAGATACAAGCAACACTTAGAGAAAGGAAAATGAAGAGCCTTCCCGTCCCAATCTGACATGAATGCACCAAAAAAGTGCTTATCACTTCGAGTGTATTTTTAAAGCAAGAGATTCACCTTGAGCACTGATTTAAATATAATGTATAAAAAGTTAACATTAAAATATATGATTTTGAGAGGGTAAGTATATGTAATACATTTTAAAAGACCAATAAATAAAATTACATACAAATGTTCTACTGCTTTATATCAAAATTGATCAAAAAAGTTAAAAGAAAATAAAATGACAGTATTTACACCAATGATAGCAGAAGGTAAAATTTATGTTCCATGACCAATCCTATATCAATATCTCTATTTAAGAATGCTTGTGCAGTTACAATTCTAGACTATCCCATAGACATTGGAATATATATTCAGACATATTTAGAAAATAGAATTCTGCAACCATACTAAGATTGAGTTGGACTTCCCCAAGTAAATTACTTAAGATCATGGTACTTCAATTTTCTTGTTGAAAAAGTAGTGCTGAAAACAATGTATTGTATAGGCTCTTTATGTATAAGTTTATGTAATTGATATTTTTTATTAAGAGGAGAATGGTGAAATAATACTTAGCAGAATGATATTGCTAGAATATCTTATGTGAGTGCTTTTTTAATTGGTGTGGTACCTCCATGCATGATAGCTCCCAGAAAGTAAACTGGAATCAGTGGGAAACATTAAAAATTTAACTCAAAAGTGTTGTTTGTAACCATTATATTTCATTTTGCCATCAACGTAGTACAGTTCATCTTGTAAAAAAAAAACTACCTTAATAAGATATACAGACATATGATTTTAATGACTATAGTAAAAATCTATTTTAATGACTGTTAGTAAAAATCTAATGTTTATATCATAACCAAAGTGAAGTTAAAATGAAAATATAATTACCACACCACAAATTGAGAACACATATCCTGTTATATATTCTAGGTAAATAAAATAATGATGTGTGAGCTTCTATTTTTTTATAAAACAGAAAAATGTATGTGTTGCCACACAGAAAAATGTCTTTGTCATAATAGTTTTAGGAGAACAAGAGTGACTAGAACCCTTAGAAAACAAACTTTTTCTGCTCTGTGATGGTTTTATAAATGTCACGGAGAGGACCATCTCCCACATAATATTCTTTTCACAGCATCTTGCACATTTCTGTTTCTCAGACTGTATATTAGAGGGTTCAGCATTGGTATTATAAGTGTGTAGAACACAGCTACGATCTTACTTTGCTCTGGTGAGGAGATAGCCCCAGGCTGAGCATACATGAAGAACACAGTTCCATAGAATAAACTCACTGCTGCTATATGGGAGCCACAGGTAGAGAAGGTCTTACTCCTGCCCTGGGTTGAGGGAATCTTCAGAACAGTGGAGAGGATGTATGCATAGGAAACCAGAATGGTAGCTGTGGTGATGATTATGATAAGAGCAGAGAGAATAAACAGCACACTCTTGTTCACAAAGGTGTCAACACAGGAGATCTTGATCAGTGCTGGGACATCACAGAAGAAGTGATCCAGTTTATTCTCTTGACAGAAACGCAAATTGAAGGTGAAGCTGGTCTGTACTATGGCATTGATAGATCCACAGATGTAGGATCCAGCTACCAACTGAATACAGACTTTTGGGGACATATTCATAGGGTAAAGGAGAGGGTAGCAAATGGCTGAGAATCTGTCGAAGGCCATTGCAGCCAGAAGAAAGCCTTCAGTTGTGACAAACAAGGCAAAGAAGAAAAATTGTGCGGCACAGCCATTATATGAAATGTTCTTTTCATTGGTCACGAAATTGGCTAAAGTTTTGGGTGCAATGACTGTGGAATAGCAGAGATCTAAATAGGACAAGTTTCTAAGGAAGAAATACATGGGCGTTTGAAGTCTGGAGTCCGTCTTAATGACAATTATCATGCTGACGTTTCCCGCTACAATGACCAGGTAGATCACCAAGAACAGTAAGAATAAGAGGCTTTGTAGCTTCGGAGGGATCTTAAATCCCAACAGAATGAATTCAGCCACCTCTGAATAATTTCTATTCAGCTCCCTCTTCATACCTGAGATATTGGTAAAGATAAAAGACGTAAGTGATTAGAATACTTGTTTTAGTAAAAAGAACCAGTTAGCAAGTATGGAAGAAAATGTATCATAGTGTTATCAGCATTTTTACAGATACTAGTGAATTTAAATCGTGGATTATTATTTTTGAAAAGTCTTCCTACTGAAGAATTTGCTCTCAGTGGAGAGCCATTATAGACACTGATCTGAGGTAGTGCAGATTGACTGTATGCCTTGGGGAAATGGAGACTTCAGGAGAGGGCTTGGAAATGAGAGCTTTGGTTTTTACATTTTTTTCCCTTGACTTTATCGTCAGATTACTTCTATTTAAAATTTCCACCCTACTGGAAGATATTTCTTACATAATTTACAATGTATTTAAAAAGATAATACGTTTCAGAATTTTAGAATGAAAAATTAGTTCAATTGATAGTCTCATTTTTAATGTTTTTTTATTTTTAAAATTTATTATGTAAAAGTAACATATAACATTACATCTATCTTTCTTACATTATTAGAAAGAAGCCTTCAAATCCTGAAAAAAGCTATTTCCTTTTGCCCATTAACCTCATACTATTATTTCTTCTGTTATTTTTGTCTTTATAAGGACATAAATTTAACTGGCTCAATTAAGTTCCTAAAAATAGTACTTGTTTTGCTTGTATTTCCTAAACACAATGAGGCAGGCACATTTTTATTCCTTTTTTGTACTGTAGATCAAAATCAGGACCTTGTGCTTATGAGGCAGGTACAGTGCCACTGCGCTAAATCCCCGACCCTACTAAACACAATGAAATAAGACTTTTATTTTCCTTATTATCTTTTCCTTCTGTGTCTGCCAAGGTTTCTTCCTTCCTTTCCCTGTTTTTGAGCATGGAAATACAGGTGGAGATTTCTAAAATCTTGGGCAAAGATTTTTTTTTCTTTATAGAAATAAATTTAATTAGAAATGGAGGTACATAAATGTATGGAAAAATAGAAGGTCTATAGAACAATTTAAAGACAGCTAGAAATGAAAACAAAAAAGGGAAGAAATATATATTTAAGTTTCAATTATATTTTAAATATATGCCCTTTTGATTATAAAATATTCTTAAATAAAATACAGTGGAAGAGTAGAGAAAGAAATTTTTATTTTAATCCTAGAATTTGGAAATTAAAACAGCAAAAAGCACTTTTAAGTGACAGAAGTTGAAATTAAGCAACACACTAGTTTATTAGTCAATAATCTCTCATAAATGAAGAAGAAAACTGGCAAACAATTCAACAAATTACATAACATGAAAATGTTTTCTGTAGTTGTGTGATTATATAAATTTACACTGATATGTTTACAAATATAGTTAATGAATTAAATTACAAATTTATACAGTAATTATAAATGCCTTTGGTATTTTCTATTGTCATCATTATGAGTAGTTTCATTAATTTTTACATATTTTTAAGGTAGATTACACCATTGAAATTATATTAGAATAAAATTGTTCAGGGTTCAATAGTCAACTTTTTTGAAAGTATTTAAAGGTTAACAGATACACTGCCCCCCCAATTTTTTTTGATGTACCAGGGATCAAACTCAGGACCTTGCTCTTGTGAGGCAGGTGTGGCACCACTGAGCTAAATCCCCGGCCCTTGACCAATTTTTTTTTTCAGCTTTAATTGAGTTTATTGGTACATTTTAGGGATACAGTACAGTTACATTCATTGTTGGGATCTTGTACCTCTACATGACAAGTCTTGATTCTCATTTTTTCCCCTTACCCTTGACCAATTGTTTGTAAGGTAGAGGAATGGTGAATACCTTTGGCAGAGCCTCGTAACTTAAATACCGCATGGCTTTCTTAAATTCATTTTACATTAACAAGTCCCTGGTTTCAATATGGATACTGAAAAAGGCTTATAAATATAATTAAATCAATCTAAAAGAAAGGAGCATAACAAATTATGATGTGTTGTCGAGAATTATTACTTCTTATTGTATTAAGCATTATAAGATATGTCAATTCAAGTTCATTCATGAAATTACAAAAATATGAAAAGAAAGGACAAACCTTTGTTTAACAGGAAATTTTTTTTGAAATATACATTGTATTTCTTTGATCTTCAGATCATTATTGAAATTTGCTGACATGAATGAGTAAAAATTGTAGCATGTATCTTATTATTGTGTTTTAGTTGACTGCAATTTCCCATCAATTAAGGTAACAAATGGACCTGAGGGGAATCCTGAGAGAAATTCTCTCATGGGGAGGGAAGCCAAACTGATGGGCACTCCCTCTACAAGGTATTCACTAGAGATCAACAGGATGACTCATCACAATGCAGAAAGAAAAAGGAGAGAAAAAAATTAATTAGTAAATTCAACAGACCTTGAGAAAGTTTTGAGGGCTCTTCGGAAGACACGAGAACCAAAATTTTACATAGAACAAATACTTGTTTATTTATGGTAGGAACAGAGGAATGATCTGTAATTTTATTTGAATGCATTACAACCCATGTTTTAGGGTCTCTTTTCTTATTTCTATTCTAAATAAGTCATGCTGATATTAGAGGAAAGTTAAAACAAAGTAACAGTCAGTGGGAGTGCTAGAAAAAAAGTGGCAGTTATCAAGGTAGCACAGACACTAGCCACAGCAAACAGCCATACCATAAATTTTGTAGCCATTTCATTAATATAAACATCTTTTCAGTTTTTCTTGGTATATAATTTTTATAACTAGACAAGGTGGAATTTAATTTTTTCCTTTGGGCCTGTTGATATAATGGGCATGAAATTGTTTTAGTAAAATATTAAACTCAGAATGCATAATCTCTTATGATTAGCAGAAGTACCAACTGAAGCCAGCGCGACTTCTGAGATATAATATTTAATTGCTTTGAAAGTGTGTTCTTAGTGACTTGATTCTGGGCCAGTAATTCTTGAGTAGAAATCACAGTGTTAGATGTATTTTTTTCCTATGCCATGATGAGTTCAATTAAGATGCCTCAATAAATCATTGGTGTTTAGTTGTATTTCATTGTTTATTTTTAATATTTAATGTTATTAATTAGTTATCATATCAAAAGTTAGTGAAATGTATTTCATACCCTGCTTCTAAAAACCAAATCCTGAAGTCCATAAAGGCAATATCTTTAATATTGAAGTCCTATCATTAGTGGGCAGAACTGCATTAGATGTTTCAAATCATTTTTACCAGCTTGCAGGGAATTATTTTCTTTGATCATTACTATGTATATGTTTACCATTTTCTACTATTCACTTGATATTTCAATTATATGTGTTGTTTTTGTGTTTTCAATGTTTGTTGTGTTGATATTGTACTCTAAGAAGGATATTTACATTTTACAAGTAGTACTTTTGTTGTCATATTGGTATGGTATTCCTGATTCAGTCATATACTTTCAAAAGTCATATACTTTCAATTCTATAATTAAAAAAATGTTACTGAGTTTATTGGTACATTTTAGGTATACAGTATAATTACATTCATTATTGGGATTTTGTACCTTTACATGACAGGTCTTGGTTCTCATTTTTTTCCCCTTGTCCATGCCCTCCCTTCACCCCCTTCTCCCCACCCCATTTACAAACACTTTATTTCCATTTTTTCATTTTGTCATATTATTTTTCACTTATTACCTTTCCCCTGCCCTTCCCATTTTTCCTACACCTTTAGCTCTTTTCTTCCTATTGCATATGGTCAATTATCTCATTAGGATCTTATGTACTATTATAGCTTTTCACACCAGAGAAGCTATTCTGTATTTACACATGTGTGACTTACTTATTTCACTTAGGAGTATATCCTCAATATGTATCCATTTTCCTATGAATGAATAATGTCTCATTCTTTATGGCTGAGTAGTATTCCATTTTATAGAAAAACCACATCTTCTTTATCCAATTTCCAACTGATGGGCAAATGGGCTCTTTCCAAGTTTTAGATATTACAAACTGTGCCACTATAAACATAGGTGCACATATATCACTGTGATATGATTCTTTTAATTCTTTTGGAAAGATACCCAGCAGAGGGATGGCCGGGTCAAAGGAATCTCTAGTCCCAACTCTTTGAGGTATCTCCATATTGATTTACATAATGGTTGCACCAGTCTGCACTCCCACCAACAATGGAGAAGGGTTCCTTTCTCCCCACAACCCTGCCAACATTTGTTATTGGTTGATTTCTTGATAGCAGCCATTCTTTGTGGGGTGAGGTGGAATCTCAGTGTTGTTTTCATCTCTATCTCTTGAATGACCAGTGATGTGGAACATTTTTTCATATATTTACTTGCTGTTTTTACTTGTTTGTGTGAGAAATGTCTGTTTATTTCAGATGCCCATTTTTGAATTGGGTCTTTATATTTGGGGGGGCTGATTTCAATTCTATAATTTTATAGACCTTCAAATCTCCAAATTTGATAACATCAGCAGAAATACTTTCTAAAGCAAAGCATTAGGTATTTATTCCATTGGTATTTTTCAGATGGTATTATGGAATAAAATTATAATATTGATGGGGTAGCTGTAACAAGTATGAGATGTTATAAAAATATTCAGCTACTTTCATTATATCAGGATATATTGACACATTTAATCAATATTTGAAAGATTCCATATTTGTAGAGTGTACATATATCCTTTCAGAATTTAAAAAGCAGGAGCAGAATAGGGTGGGATGGGGACTAGCAGAGCAGGAGTACCTTTGGGTTACCACACTTAATGAGGATGGGCTTATCTTCTTTTCTTACGTATTGCCGTTAGAAAAATGTTTACCTGTCTTTGGGTTCTTCCAGAACAAAAGTGTGTTTTACAGTATTCTTAATGTGGTTGTGTATTTCACAAATGGATTTTATTCATTCATTTCTTACCAATATTTCAAGAATCAATTGCTATTACTTCAACACTTTCTGCATTTCAACTACAAGCATTCTTTCTCATTTTCTTTATGAGTGCAACACAGCTTGTAATAGCTACACCATGGAAACAACTCAAATGCCTATCAACCAATGAGTGGATAAAAAAGATGTGTTTTTGTATATAAGAGAGTAATACTCAGCCATAAAGAAAGATAAACTGGAGATATTTATAGCTAAATGGATGAATTTTGAGACTATTCTCTTAAGTGAAATAAATCAGACATGTTAAATAATACATTGTCTCTCTGGTGTGAGAAACTGAAAGTGTAAATAAAAAACAAAATGTATAGTAGATAATGTGAAATAGGAAGAAATTGTTCAAAAGGAAAGGGAAACTGAGAAGGAGGTGGAAGAGAATGAAAGGAAAAGAAAAAACATGAGAAAAAAGGGGAAAATGGAAACAAATCTTTGTGAATAAGAAAGGAGGGCAGCTGAATGGAGGGGAGGGCATTGGGAGAAAAAGAGGAATCAGGATATACCATATACAGGTACAAATTCCTTTTAAGCAATGTGATCATTATGTATATTTAAACTGTACCAATAAATTAACTAAAGCTAAAAAAATAAGGTTGGCAACATATCCATCCAAAAAAATAAAATAAAGAATAGCGAACATATTTTTAAGAAGGGGAAATTAAAACCAGTCCACTAGTTTAAATAAAAAGCTTCTAGTACAAACCAACACTTTCAGAGTCTAACTCCATATACCCATTCTCAAACATGTGCTTCTGCTTCTGACAGCAATAAATTATTCTAGTAACTCTCCAAACAAAAGACCCAAATCTCAAACTCAAAAACATTTAACAATTCCTCAATAGAAAAAACGAGATATTTGTCAGCCAATTCCATGCTCATGGATTCTGCACCCTGGCCACATCCACCCACCAACTCTTAGCCAACTCTGCATTTTCTTTACCCTCAGTAAGGGGCAGTAGAAGCACCCAACCAAGATGATCATGGATGAGGTCAATGTTGCAGGAAAGAAGGGGCATAACTTACTGACTAACCTGATCATGGGTAATGCTTGGGAAGGTTGATGCCCAGGAAGAGAAGATAATCACAGTAGACACAGGAAGAAAGTATAGACCTGACCGCAGCACTAGCAATGAGAAAAGCCGACCCTTACTGTGAACTACAAAACCAGTTCAGGTTTTTAACCTGAAAGTGACTGTTTCACAGAACGATACAGAGAAGAAAGACAGTTCAGCACCTGCCATACTGCCAGAGTTTAAGTGGGCTCCCTTTGGGAAAGGGTTGTTTTAAGATTGACCAGAAAGAAACTATACAATAATTCTACTTCAGGATTTCCAGTGTTACCCTTTCATAGTGACTGGATGAGAGACAGTCATGGGAGACAGTTGCAGAGAGGATGTGGGTTAGACATAGACACTCTGATAAATTTAATCTCAGATTGGGAAGGACACAGGCCTCAATGGTGAAAAGCTAGGTCCAGGGAGTGTGGTTTGTAGTGGTGGCTAGATCTAAAAGTGCTAGCATTAAATCCAACAGTCTGCTAGAACCTCTGTCCCACAACATACAACCAGAAGTGACCAGGAGGCTGATTGCTTTTCCTGTGTACCTGTGTGAACAAAGACATATCCTCAGCAAGCTGGGATATATGAACAGAGGGGCCTCTGACACAGGTAGGGCACCTCATAAACCCACAGACCATAAAGCTAGACAGAGAACATCATGACTTGAGGGATTCCAAGGCTTTAGATCCTAGAAAGAAACCAGTTTTGCAAAAAGACAAAGGAGTTATTATTATAATTATTATTTGTGGAATCAGCTTCATTTTTCTTTTTCCTTCATTGTTTTATTGTGGTTGGGGTTTTTTTTCTCCTTCTTTTTCTTTTAATTATTTATTCTTACTATTTTTCTTTTTGCCTTTATTTTTCTGTTTTTTTCTTGTTATCTAATACTATTATTTTCCTTTTACTTCACAATAGAATCCCAATCTAATCTTTCTTTTCTTCCTTCTAATCTTCCATTGAATAATATGAAAAATTTTGCTTTCCTTATTTTTCAGCTCCCCACTCTATTTTTACTAGTATAACCATTAAGCTTTATGATTCTTTAGGTAGTAAGCTCTATGGTATTACTGTTGAACATTACTCTATTGAAAGTGGAGGTAAAGTTGTTCCATTTCATAGATATTTACTACAGGCCAATATTTTGTTTAGAAGTGTTTAGAGTGCCAGTTTGGTATTCATGAAATTTCTCAGGTGTTCTTTGTCATGGAAGTATCTTATTTCTCCATCAATTTTGAAAGATACTTTTGCAGGATACATTAGTCTAGGTTGGAGATTGTTTTAGGGCTTGATATACCTCACTCCAGGCTCTCCTTGACTTGAGGGTTTGTGTTGAAAGGTCTGCTGTGATTCTGATGGGCTTTCCTTTGCATGTGATTTGCTTCTTTTCTCTAACTGCTTTCAGTATTTTGTTCTTCTGTTGGGTTTCCAGAATCTTGACTATTATATGTCTATGTGTAGATTTTTTTGATTATGGCTAATTGGAGTCCTATATGCCTCACTTATCTGTATGTCATATTCTTCTGCTCTGTTTGGGAAGTTTTCTGTCATAAATTTTGTGAACAGTTTTTTTATGTCATTTTTACTTTCTCCTGCTACTTCATTGATTCATATAAATATATTATTCATCTTTGCAATGTCTAAGAGTTGTTGGATCAATTTCTCATGATCATTGACTGCAATCCCATCTTCTATATCTGAAATTCTATCTTAACATTTGTTCATTCTGCTGTGAATGCTTTCAGTAGAGCGTTTAGTCTCCTATCTATCTATTTGAATCTGTTTCATGGTTTCCATTTCTTTACTATGCTGGGCTTTTGTGTCTTCTATCACGGTCCTGGACTCATGCATTAAAAAAAGAAAAATCTGTTTCTGTTCTATAGTCTCTAGTCGTGTCTTTCATTCTGCTCACCATCTCTGCAGTTATCTGGGACATTATTTCTGTTTTGAAGTTTTCTAGAGCCTCAGTCATCTGTTTTCATACTTCCTGTGTTATCAGTTCAGGGTGTCCAGGTGGTTGATTATCAGACTTTTCCACTTTGGTTTTCCTCAGGATTTGCCTTTGGTGAGCCAGAAGTCTGTTTTTGCTTTGCTTAAATGTCTTCTCATTCTTGTTTTTGTTGTTACTGTCCTTATTTTAATTCCTGAGTTAATATTTCAAACTTCCAGATAGCTGGCCTTCAGGTATTGAGTCTCTGATGACTCTGAGGCAATCTTAGTTTTGTTATACAAGAAAGGACAACTGATTATATCAGTCACAACTCCTCAGCCCAAATTATGCAATCAGCAACATAATAGCATCAAGCAAGTTTAGAAAATGACAATTTGTAGTAGTAATTAATCTATCACCTTAACCATGTGAATTAAATCAATATTAAGCCTGGAGCTCAGGATAATATTCTTTATGACCCCCTGTGCTTCTCTGATGTGAATCCCTGTGCCAGCACAGCCAGGATGCCAGAGGCTCAGGAGAGGTGGGGGCCTGTGGTGGTTCTGCAGGGGTCTGTGTGGCTCTGCTCCTAACTGGTCAGCTCTTGATGCCTGGAGGCCTGAGGGGTGGAGTTGGGGTAGCAGCCAAGCTTCACATGGGTCTTCCTCTCACTGATCCTTTTGCACTGCTCAGAAGCCTGAAGCAAGATGTCTTCTTATTAAAAAGATTCTGTGAGAAATGACCAACAGTGTGAAGAGACAACCCACAATATGGAGAAAATTTCCACCAGGTGTTTGTCAGACAAAGTTCTACTATCTAGAATATATAAAGAACTCAAAAAAATCAGACTCTCCCCAAATATATAGACCTGATTCAAAAATGGGCATCTGAAATGAACAGACATTTTTCAGACAAAGAAGTAGAAATAGCAAATAAATATGTGAAAGAAATGTTCAACATCATTGGTCATTCAAGAGATGCAAATGAAAAAATGCTGCGATTACACCTCATGTCAGGAAGAATGGCTGCTATCACAAAATCAACAAATAACAAATTCTGGCAGGGCTGTGGGGAGAAAGGAACCCTTCTCCACTCTTGATGGGAATATAGACTGGTGCAGCCACTGTGGAAGTCAGTATGGAGATACCTCAAAGAACTAGGATTAGAGGTCCAATATGACCCAGCTATCCTTCTGCTGGGTATCTTCCCCAAATAATTAAAAGAATCATATCATAGTGATATATGTGCACCCATTTTCATAGTAGCACAGTATGTAATAGCTCAAATTTGGAAACAGCCCAATTGTCCATCAACTGGAGACTGGATACAAAAATTTGTTTTTATTTTTTATAAAATGGAGTACTATTCAGCTATGAAGAATGAAAAACTAGAGTCATTAATAAGTAAATGGATGCACTTTGAGGTGATACTCTCAAGTGAAATAAATAGGACACACGTGTAAATACTGAAAAGTTTGTCTGGTATGAGAAACTGAAATTATAAATAAGAATCAAAATGTATAATCAATAATGTGAAATAGGAAGAAAAGGTACAAAGGTGAAGAGGAAGTTGGAGGGGTAGGGAAAAGAAAGAAAGGGAAGGAGTAAATATGAGAAAAAGAAAACATGGAAATAAAATCTTTGCAAATAGAGAGGGGTGGAGTGGTTGAAAGGAGGGCAGGGGAGAGGGGTGGGGGGGTTGAAAGGAGGGCAGGAAAGTGGGGAAAAATAAGAACCCAGATATATTATGTAAAGTTACAAATTTCCAATAATGAATGTCAGCATATCATATAATTAAAATGTACTAATAAAATTAATGAAAAAAAGAGAATATCCTAGAAAGAGAAAATGAAGTGGGCAATGCCAAAGACTCCAATAGAATAAATAGAACAGGTAAGTTCAACAGTGAAGTTGAAGTGAAACAGAGCAAATTAACAAGAGGAAAATAATACAGTGGCAGGAATAAGTCAATACACTTCAGAAATAACTGTTAATGTGAAGAGTATGAATTCTTTAATGAAAAGACATGGATGACAAATTGTATCAAGAAGCAAAATTCAATTGTATAATGTATACAAGAAACATTTAATAAAAAAAATTAAAAATTAAAAATCAAACAATGGAAAATCACATTTCACACATTGAAAACCCTAAAACAAGTAGGATAAACTATTTCATTTTTAAGCAAAATGAACATCAAACCAAAAATGATCAGAAGAGGCAAGGAAGGCCACTACTTATTGGTAAAAGGAACAGTGTAAAAGGTAAAGATAACAGTTATAAACACATATGCAGACCAGGTATTGTGGCACATGCCTGTAATCCCAGTACTTGGGAGCCTAAGGCAGAAGGGTCACCAGGAGTTCAAGATCAACCTGAAATATGTAGTGGAACAGTAGAACACTGTTTGTCTCAAAAAACCAAACCAAACCAAACCAAACCAAACCAAAACAAAACAAAAACTACAAAAACAAAACCAAACTAACCAAAACAAAACAAAAAACCCAGAAAAAAAACATATGCACCAAACAGGTTCACACATCTCATAAAACAAACACTACTGGACATAAAATATCAGATAAACATCAATACAATGGTAGGAAATTTCAATATCCCAGTGTCACAGATACATCAGATAGATGAAAAATCAACAAAGATATTTCATAGTGATCCAAACATTTGAAAAAATGGACTTACTAGATATCTAAAGAGTGTTCCACCCAGCAGCAGAATACACATTCCTATCAGGAGCATATGGAACTTTCTCCAAAATAGAGCACATACTAGCCAATAAAGTATGCTTAAGTAAGTGCAAAACAATCAAATTTATGGCATGAATATTATCAAATCATAGTACAATGAGACTAGAAATTGATGGTAAATCATAGAAATTATGAAAATGAATGGAAATTAAACAATACACTTCTGAAAGTGGATCAGAGAAGAACTCAAGGAAGAAAGGAGAAAGTTCCTAGAATTGACTGACAATGCAGACGCAAGATACCAGAACTAAGAGGTACAATGAAGTCAGTCAAGAGAAGGAAGATTTAGCTGTTAATGGTTACATCATAAAAACAAAATAAGCCCATATAGTCTAGTGATGCACCTTACGGTCTTATGAAAATAAGAACAATCTAAATCCTAATCTAGTAAGAAAGGAAATTATAAAAATTAGAGAATAAATTAATGAAACTGAGACTGGAAAAAACTATACAAAAGATCAATGAATCCAAGTCAGTTCTTTGAGAGAACAAAATAGACAAACCCTTAGCCAATCTTACCAAAAAAGGAAAGAAAAGATCTAAATCAACATGATTAGAAAGGAAAAAGGAAAAATCACAATGGACAATTCTGAAATTTAAAAAAATTATAGAATAAATAAACAAGACAAAGTACAAATGGAATAATGAAGGATGGATGAAAGGGCACTAGGAGGTGGATCTTTTGTAATTAGGAAGTAGTTCAAATGAAAAAACAAGGTAGCAGGAGGGGAGGGGGAAATAAGTAGAATAAAGACATTCCATGTACAGAAATGGAATAATCTTAATTAATGTAAACATTAAATGCCATAACATGAGCTAAAATCAATAATAGCAATAAGAATTAAATATGGGATAGAGGAATTAGAGGAGAAAGGAGGAAGAGGGAGAGAAGGGGATTTAAAAAAAAGAAACAAGCTATGGTATACACATGTAACTACACCCTAAGATGATTGCAAACTGCATGAATTGCAAATATGTGCTAATAGAATAAAAACTTGTAATGTCTGGGATTAAAGACATGAGATTGTGGTGCACTCTAGGTTTGAAAAAAGTCTATGTTCCTAAATGTTATGTTGTTCTGTTTTGTTCGCAGTAGCTTTGTGGAAAAGGAACCAACATGAGAAGTATTGACAGATTGAAGTCTTTCTTGGACAGTTTTTAATCATGGTCTTTGTCTGTTTCTATTCTTATAATGACAATTATGAAACAATTATAACTATGACAATAACAAAACCTACTAAAACTTGACTACGTCTGCAAGGCACCATGCCAAATCGAGCAGAAAAAAAGTTGCTTAGAAATTCATTAAATTTCTAATTTAAAAAAGTTGCTTAGAAATTCATTAAATGCAAAGTATTTTCTGCTTGAAGACAGTAGGAGTATAATAAACCCCAGTGGGGAGATTGTAGGCTTGTTGAATAGGTCTGACAATGAAGGAAGTTTTAAAGTCATAGTTGCAAATGTTAAAACTTCGAGGAGAAAGTTTTAAGGGCATAAGCAATTAGAAGATGTGTTTTTTCTATGTATATAGTTCATACTCAAAAACCCCAAATGATTTATAGAATACTGCACCTGGCAGACATCCAGTGACTTCTTTTTGTCCTAATTCATCTCCTCTAACTCCTAAAACTGAAAACCTTCTGGGAAATCTCCATTGATGCCAAAGTCATTTAATGACTGAATATAAAACTATTTATTTTACCCTCCTTTTGTGATATTTCTTTTAAAGGATATATTCACTATAAATTATAATCCCAGATCCAAAGAATAAAATAATGTTTCTTGATAATTAAAAAATAATTCTCAATTTCTAAGACAGTCTCTTAAGTTTTCTTTCTTTTTATTTAAAAATGGAGGTGAAATTAAATTAAGATCTTGGTTTCATGGGTTATACACGAGCATACATGTGCTAAATACAACTAATGTTTCAGGATGTAGACATTGATTTTCAGGTGAAGTACCTAAGGAAGTCATGGTTCAAAGCCAGTTCCAGCAAATGATAGTCATCAGTGGAGAGAAGCTGGTCATACCATTGTACTATTGCCAATTGCTAAGGCAGGACTAAGTAACTAGTAGGAATTTAAAGTAATTATTCACACCAAGGGCAGCATTACAGAGAGAGACTCAGAAATTAGGGAGGGACTTTAAAGCATCTACACAAAATCCAGGAGGGAAATAGTCATTTAAAAAGATTTAACTAGTAAGAAAAGCTGTGATGATAGAACCTGCTAAGAGTATCCTTCTAACAAGGATTTCTTCTTCTCCCTTCTTGCACTCTAACTAGAAAAGTTTAGAAAGATGGGAGACAAGAATTTCTGGGGAAAGACAGAGAAATGAAGTGTGATCTTCTTGCCTTACTGCAGAGGTCCTCTATAATAAACCATATACATAAGATGTATTATAAATTGTAAGACAGATATTCACCTACCTTTTCATGAAATTTACATCATGGTGTGTCATCTACTTTGTATATGAGCTATATATAATTTCTGTATTTATAATTGAAATATCCATTACACTAACCTCACATACTATGTTTTTACCTATAGACCTATAATTATTTGTAGACAATATCGTAGATAAGTCTGTCTAGGGAGAGCTAAATCTGTACCATATATCAACTTTTTAGATAATAGTTTTTTTGTACACTGTTAGTTTCTTGATTAAAAATTATTGCCATTTAAACATAAATACAAATTTTATATTTAATTTTATTTTCTCAAGATATACCATTAATATTAATGTTTTTGTATGTATCTGTGTGGATATTTTTCTTCATTTAAAGAAACTTCCATAGCATATATAAGATTTAAATTTAGTTTAAAATAATCTATTTGTTTATTAGATTATATTTTATTATGCATATCTTTCACTGGCTTTTTACTCTCAAGTATAGGTCAAGCTGCACAATCGTATCATAATTTTTGTGGATTGTTAATTGCATAAACTTCTGGTGACTTCCTGTTATGTGTAAGACATGGTGTTTATGCTGTTTGTCTTTTACATTTACTACAATTCAGTATCCCTGTCACATTAGATGTCAATCTTAAATGTAATGGAACAGAAGTATATTTTATTTCTTTTTAAATTAATGTCATCCATTCTAATATCTAGAGGTTTTGTTTGTTTATTTTTGCAGCTAACACATTTAAGTAGGCATTTAATAATTGATGCTTCTCAGAAAAGTAGAAGATTAGAAAAATAATTCAAGAGACATTTTTCTATATATCTCTGTTTGCTCTAGATAAAATGAGTATGCTCATGGAAAACATTCTAGTTAGTGTATAAAAAGTTAGTCCTTTCATTGGCTTTCTTTGATATTGCCATTTTTATTCTACTAATTATAAGCATTATACAATTCCCAATTATAAAATCTCTATAGTTTCTAATTATGGATTCAAATTTATTTCCAACCCTTGGTATTAAATTTCTCTCTTTTATCATTCCTACAATGACAAAAGTAGAACTCAAGAAGTTAGAACTAGTGTATAAAATTGTTTTTAGGATTAAAAGATTTAGTTCATGTAAAATGTTTAGAAAATGCTTGACACAAATTGAATTTTCAATAGACTCTATTATTTGTCACTGTGTTGTAAATTACTCTAAAATTATTTTTAGAATTAAGAGAAATATATGCATTCAATAAGTAAAAACAAAGTGAGCATTATGATGTGTCCCATATTGTGATGTTACAGGGCCTTGCAGAGCAATTCATTCTACTTTAAAGCAGATAGAAATTCAGAAGGAAATATAAAGTGGCATGCATGAAATGCAAAGAATAAGTAGGTGTTACTGCATAAAAGCATGACTATAATTATATTAAAAAGATATGGAGAAGTGGTGCCTACAATGGCTACAGTAGCAGGCAATGTAACTCTGAGGAGATATGAAATGAACCCTGGACACTGGTAAGATTTATAATTGGATTCAAGGAGAAACATGAAGTGTGATTCACACTGCTGAGCCTGTTTTGAGCAAGATGAACAGATGTCTAGTCAGGCACTGCATTTTATCTCAGGGACGTTTCAAGTTAGACAGTAAGGGTTCAGTTTGCATCTGATAAATGAACATTCCGAGGGAAAGGTATAGAGATGCTTTCAGTGGTATTAGTAAGTGATTTTAATACACAATAGAAAATAAAAGTGTAGGGAAGATATTCAGGTCAGTAAAAGAATGCATGACTAATATCAGGAAGTCTAGAAACTCGAATGTCTTCTTAGGCAACAGGAGTATTATCCTAAGGCTGATCATAGGCGCCGGGAGAGGAGAGATGACTAGAATTTGGAAAAGTGTGCTGTGAAGTAGTACTGTCAAGAGCATATATGTGAAACCAGATTGTGAAAATCTCATAGACTAGATTCTTAGATTTGCAGATGAGAAGAATTTATTGTTAATAATTAGGCAGTGATATTTCAACTGGTTAGATTGTATACAGCCTGATGTGAATTATTTTTCCTTTTTTAAAAAATTGTTTATTGGTACAATTTCAATATGCACAATGATAACATTCATCATAGTGAATTTGTACCTGTCCATGATATTTTTTATTTATTTTTTTCTTTTTATTGAGTTTATTGGTACAATCTAGGTATACAATACAGTTACATTCAACATTGGGATTCTGTACTTTTTCATAATAGGTCTTGATTCTCATTTTTTCCCCTTGTCGCTGCCCTCCCTTCACCCCCTCCTCCCCTCCCCATTTACAAACACTTTATTTCCATTTTTCAGTTTCTCATATTTTTTCCTCTCCCTTATTACCTTTCCCTCACCCTTCCCACTTTCCCTACACCTTTAGCCCTTTACTTCCTATTTCACATTATTAATTATCTCATTAGGATCCTGTGTACTATTATAGTTTTTCACACCGAAGAAACTATTAGGTATTTCAGTTAAAGAAATCTCTGTATGAGCTATTAAAAATAGGAAATCCTAAAATAAAACTAAAAAGGAAAGTAAAAGAGAAAAGGCAATGATGAAACATTAAAATAATCCTTAATTCTGGAGATGAAAATGATCCCCAAACATGTTTAAATTGCTTCTTGGTCTTATAGTCTTATCTTATTCTTTTTTTCATTATTTAGAGAATACTTTATTAGTTTCTGTAATCAAACCCACATAGATATGACCTTAAATATTTAGTACGATGTGTTACCAACAATATGTTGTATACAAGAAACACACCTAGTGCAAAAAGAAGCCCATAGACTGAAAGTGAAAAGATAGAAAACAATTCTCCATGTGACAGGAGCCCAGAAAAAAACAGGGGCAGCAATCTTATTGGCAGACAAAGTAAATTTCAAACCAAAACTGATTCTAGTATTATTGATGTAGGATGCTACTGTATCATACCTCTATGAATGTAAAATATCTTATACCTGCTTTATGAAACATAGTAGGGACCGTGCTTTATCAGAGCTATATTTAATGATATTACTCTAGAATGTTCTCTTTCCAGATGATGATTAAGATGCTAATAAAACAAAATGGTGCCAGGTACCACAACAGCAACAGAACTTTGCTGTTTTCTGGATATTATTCTTTTCTTTGTTTCTTTGTGTTTTGTTTTGTTTTAATGGAATGTGCTGAATGTCTACAATTTTGTTCAGATGACTGCAGAACCTGGAAAAGCTGTTGCTGCTATCAATGCATTACATACTGCTATTATTAGTCTTTTTATATAAATATATATACACACACACACACACACACACATATATAAATATATATATATAAAATTGAATTTTGGGAAACTTTAACGGTGCTGCCAACTTTGGAAAAAGTCATCCCAATTTACTGTGTTGAGTTGGCATTGTACAGAAATGGACACCATATTGGTCTAGAAATGTTAATTTTTTTCATTTTTATTTTTTATTTTTTTCCCATGATATAGCTTGATTCTGCTTTTATTCCAATTCCCCTCCCCTCCCTTAGATCTCTCTTCCTTTCCTTATTTACAAAAGCTTTGTTTTCATTTTATCCTTCTTTTCTTATTATTTCATTTTCCTCCTCCATTCCTAAAAAACTAGGGCTAGAGGTCCTATTTGACCTAGTATTCCCTTTCATGGTGTCTTCCTGAAAGAATTAAAAGTATCATATCACAGTGATATATGTACACTCATGTTTGTAGAAACACAGTTTGTAACAGCTCAATCTTGGAAACAGCCTAAATACCCATTAACCAATGAATGGGTAAATAAGATTTTTTTTTTACAGTGGCGTACTACTCTGCCATGAAGAAGGATAAATGTGAGACACTTCTAAGTAAATGAATGCACCCTGGTGTGAAATTGTAGTAATAGGTTTGTGTTTTTTTTTTAAAAAAGGACATTAGCAAGATAGAAATTATTGAATTGTTGTTAAAAGAACAATTAATAGAAATTAATTATGTAAAAATACATAAATGAACAACTATGGGCCAATAAGGTCTTTTTAAAGTTTGAAAAGATGTCAAAGAATAAAATAGAAGAATTTTAGTGTAGCTTCAGGAAATAGTATTTGAGTAAAAGCTCTGGCCACAAGTAGGTGGAAGTGATAGAGAAACTTCAGATTAGTATAAAGAAAAAACTTTGCAACAAGGAGTATTGTCCCCAAATAAATTTGTTTGTCCCAAGAGTATTCAACAAGGGAAGAAATCACACTTAGCATTTGCTCCTCTTGTAGTCCCATGGGATTGCCCTGAAGTTTGCTTTTGTTATGAAATTATAATAGACTTAATTTTTAGCCCTCTCTCAGAGGAACTTAGTCTTCCAAAGTCCTGAAAACTTTATGTTGCAATTTTCTGAAATAGTTTCAAGGGATTGGAAAAAATGTAAGACTGTCATGAACTCTAGCTGCTTCTATTTTTGTATGCCTTCAGGAATAAAGGAGTCTTTTTTCTTTCCTTAAATTTCCATTTTTGTTCCCTTAGCTCATTCTAAGGCCTGTGAATTGTGAGCATGGAGGTTTGAGATTTTGTTGTAGTTTGACTTCATATATTTATTGGTACTTATTCAATTTTCATAGAAAAGTGGTCCTAATTCTCCAAGAAAGCAAACAGATTCCTAGTAAATTATCTTTATCTTGTGTTCAGAAGGACAACTGCAACAAAATTTCAAGCAAAATTATACCAAGGAAAGAGCAAATTTTAATAACAGGTAATGGAAAATCATAAATTTATGCAAAGCTCCTAAAACATTTTCATGCCATGCCAGTGAAGGCTGTGGCTTTACTGGAAGTGAAACATGATTTGAGATGTTTAACTTTGGCATTGTTAATGATAGTATTTTTCAAATATGTCTTCCTTTTTAGATATATATATTTTTTGGGTACTGGGGATTGAACTCAGGTCCTTGTGCTTGTGAGGCAAGTGCTAGAACCACTGAGCTCAATCCCCAGCCCTGTCTTCCTTTTTAAAAATGAAATAATATTTGGAACTCAACAGTTTTAAGCTGAACAGTTCACAAGACAGAAGAGAAATGTGTATTAAGATAAGAATGATTATAAAACAACCATCTATTTTAGTTAGGTAGCCAAGAATATTTAGGTGTCTAAAATACAATTTTTTTCTTGAGTTTCAAAATGTGCAATGTCTTAAGCTAAAGATTATCAAGGTGAGAATAAACCTCAAAAGTTCATTACTTGGAAGAAGATCATGGCTAAACCAGACTGGAAATATGGTAACTGATGTTTACAATATAGTCATAGAGATGTATAGTCTGTTATCTCAACCTTTATCATCTTACTGCTTTGAAAATCTCCATCATAAAATACTCTCATCTCTATTTTAATTATTCCACAGCTAATATTGTTTATTTATAATTATTCATGAAGATAAGCCTTATCATAGTCTATATTTTATAATTTTGCATGCAAACATTAACCAGTATTACCTTATTCTACTACTCTGTTTGAATCAGCTTTTTCTTCCCACAAAGATATTGACAAATTTTCTGAAACAAAAACCTTGATTAGAATATAACATTTAATGTCAGGATTGCTTATGAAAGCCTTTGCACAATGAGGCAATTCTACTCATAGAACCTCTTAATTGATGCTTTTATCATCAGTTTAGTAATTAAAAAATGTCATCCTTAAAGGGACAACCACAAGTGTATTTATTTGTTGTTGATAATTTAGTCACAAAGTAGAGACCATTATCATACTGTAATAAACATTTCACAGCATGCATCTCATGTTGTTAGTGTTACATTTAATTATTTTATTTTTATAATAAATAAACATTCTATTTTTATAGTAAAACATAATACTCAAACAAATGTTTGAATGTATAGTGCAGACCAGATACTTAAAGTATCGACTAAACTTATTAATGCGTGATTAGACAGACAAACATGGATTAACCTAGACAAATTAGTATGTCGTTTTCATTGACATAGTTAAAGTAACATTTGATTTGGTATAAGATCTTGAAATAAATTCACTTTCCTGATTTACTCCTTTTGCTTTTAAAATAAAATTAAATAACAAGACCTATTAAGACTATGATTTAAAAAAAACTACTGTGATATCATTTATATAAAATTACATATATGTAAGATATAAAATGAGATTTTAACACAGTAAATATTATAAAATCATAATCACAATCAAACTAATGAAGTCACGGTCTTATAGAAGAAAGAGATATGTGTGAAACGAATTTAGGATGTCTTAAAAATCCTTCCTATCCTCCACATTGAATTTTCTTTTTCCATTCTAAACCAACAAGCTGTTGATGCTTGAAACCAGTTTCATTAGCTTTATTTCTGAAAACCTTCATTGTACTGCCCTGTTTTATCTGAGGAATAAAATACAATCATCCTCACATATCTTAACCTGTAAAGATTATTCATCTTTTCCAGTAAAACCAATGTATTATCAACTAATTTCAAAAGATTTAAGATGTATGGTGAAGCAGTGAGGTGAGGATAGAGAGTGGGAACAGTGGTATAATTTGAATTGGTTCCCTTCTGAAGCTCCTGATTTATTCTCAAATTCAGAAGAATTTCAGATGAAATAGATTCTTGACAAATTTATGTGAAGAACCAATACATTTCACAGGATAATAAAATACAAATACATCACTCAGACTTTATTTTTGCATTTAAATAAAATTAAACCAGTTCCAGGAGCTCGAGATTTGTTCCCTTTTACAAGAAATCTAAGTAAAATAATTAACTCCTTTGTAATTTATTTGCAGTTGCAAGAGCTCTTATTTTTGATAGAATGTTTGTGTTATTTTAGAATGTATTTTTAGTTCCCCTTTTCTTCATTTATTACTACTCTAAAGTAGTATTATCAAAGAGAAAAATAAACATTAAATGTTAAATTAAAATGTAAGGAATTGCCTTTTTCTTAGTATTAGGATTTTTCAGACCTTAATATTATTAAATTATTAATTTTATCACAAATTACACCTCTTATGACAAAGTAGAAAAATTTAAAGTCTCACACTACATTGTTCTGACATGAGCACTAGTCTTAAATACAAAATACAATACTTCATCTTGATTTGCGTTATGTTTTTAGCCGGTTGTGTTATGTTAGGCAACAACACATCTAACGTCTTCAGTTTGCTGGTGCATACACTTAGTGGGATAATGGATACAACAATAGACGTCAACTATAAAAAGTCTTCTTCCATGTGAAGTGTTATTGTGATTACAGATTAAGAGTGGAAATTTTACTTGTTGACTTTCTCTTATACCTTGAAGCAGAGATTTGCCATGGGTGACAAGGGAGGAGACAACCATTCAGAAGTGACCGACTTCATTCTTGTAGGCATCAGGGTCCGTCCAGAGCTCCACAGTCTCATTTTTCTACTGTTTCTGGTTATTTATGGGATGGTCCTTCTGGGAAACCTTAGCATGATTGGCATCATTGTGACTGACCCCCGGCTGAACACACCAATGTATTTCTTCCTAGGCAACCTCTCCATCATTGATCTCTCCTATTGCACTGTTATTATACCCAAAGCCATGGTCAACATCCTGTCTCAGAAAAAGACCATATCCTTTGCAGGTTGTGTAACTCAGCTGTTTCTTTATGCACTTTTCATGGTGACTGAGGCCTTTGTCCTGGCAGCCATGGCCTATGACCGCTTCATTGCCATCTGCAACCCTCTTCTTTACGGTGTCCGCATGTCAAGAGGCATCTGCATTCAGCTGGTGGCTGCTTCCTATCTCTGTGGCTGGGTCAGTTCTATCCTTCAAATCAGTGTAACATTCTCCATGTCTTTTTGTGCTTCCCGAGTCATTGATCACTTTTACTGTGATTCAAATCCAATTGAAAAGATCTCCTGTTCTAATATTTTAATGAATAAGATGGTGTCACTCAGTTTAGCTGTTGTCGTCATTTTGCCCACCATCATTGTTATTGTAGTATCATATATGTACATTGTATCCACAGTTTTGCAAATCCCCTCCACCGAAGGAAGAAAGAAAGCCTTTTCCACTTGCACCTCCCACCTAGGGGTTGTAAGTTTGCTTTATGGGACTGTCTCCTTTGTGTATTTCACACCTCCAAATAACACTGAAATTCGCAAGGTGGCTTCAGTATGTTACATTTTGTTCACACCTATGTTGAATCCTTTAATTTACTCCCTGAGAAATAAGGATGTTAAAGATGCCATGAGAAAAGTCTTATGGAAGAAGAAAGATTTACTCTAAATCCACCTCTACTTGCTGTGCATTTTTCTTTTATTAATTGATTTGTCTGCTGATATTCTAGACTTAGACATTTACAGTTCATTTAAAAAAAGTAAATGCCAAATCCTCAACTGTTCTATTCCATAGCATTTTCTTTAAGGAATGCTGTAAATAAACTATTCACTTTTCAGCAAGGTAATTGATTATACTGGAAAATTCTGGAAATTTGTGAAAATTTGCTGTGGTTCCACGAACAGTTACACATGTCTTATGCACCAGATAATAATATGTTATGGCTTTGAGGAAATATAGTATTGTTTCTATCCCTGGTGGGTCTAGCTAAAACTTAGATACAAAACATACTTCATTCAATGATTAACTTGGAAACTGCATGTCCCAAATAGTTTACAAACATATCACATTCCATGTAAATGCTACTAATGTGTTTTGTTTTTGATGGCATGCTAAAGAGGTCAGAGTATGTGTACATATTTAAGAGGAAAGGGAAAACAAAAATAAGTAGAGTGGTCTTGTTTTTATTAAAGAAGCAACATGGAAACTTGCTTTGATTTGATTTAAATTAAAACATTATTATTATTATTATTATTTGGTACCCTGGATTGAACTCAAGACCTCACACTTGCCATGCCAGCGCTGTGCCACTGAGCTAAATTCTTGGCCCTCAAAACATTTTATATAGTGTTTTTTGAAGGACAGGGTTTATATATACTTCAATGTACCCAAAATGTCTTACAATGTTTATAGTATTTTTCAGCTCGGTCTCTATCTTTAGGATAATGCAAATTACTTAGTATGAATCTGTAGTCAATAAAAACAGTATATTGAAATCAGTTTGAAAATGTTAGTTAAAAAAGAAAATGTTAGTTAAAAGTATCATAAGATTTGCAACCTGTGTGAATAGTTGAATTACATATGTGTACACATACATGTATGTGGTTTTGTATGTCAGTTTATATCTTTATTAATTTGTTATGGGGTAATTTTAAAATGTAACTATTTCTAAACATCAGATGTCAGTTGAGATAAAGGTCATTAAAAGAGGATCCCGCAAAGCTGAGAGGTATCAAGGGAGGTTAGATTTAAGAGAAAGTCACAGCAGTACCTTATAATTGTGCAAATAATTTAAATAATGCTCAAGTAAACAATGCTTAAAGTTTGACAATATCATCATAGACAAAAATGAAATCTAAGAAATACAATTTGGTTGCCAGTTTTGTCTATATACTCACCATTATTAAAACTTACAATATGGGTCTCTGTTAGGTCTTTTCTTGGTTTTGTTTAGATAGTAAAGCCCATTTGATGAATGCACAATGACATGCCTCATAGTAGGTTAATATTTACTGAGCTAAGGGATTTGGGAAATACTTATTTTCATGTAATAAATAAAAAGTTAAGTGACAATAAATTAAGGCTCTGTATATCCCCTCCAATCTAAGCCTGTTAATCTACCATTTTCCTTGATGCTTAATTTCATAGAAATGTCTCATAAGAGAAAGCAGGTATCGAAACCAATTGGGAAACTAATCTGTGGCATACATTATTACTATTCTGAAACATTTCTTCTCTATATATTTTACTTCCACAGCATCCCCATTAGGCTTACGTTGTTGCTCTTTACTATATATAACAAGTGTGAGTTTTTAAGGTCTGTTAAGAAAACGTAATGAAATACTGGATAAGAACACAGCCCACATCCATTTTTAAATAATTTTATATATAGTGGGTTGCATTTTTTGTTCTACAGCCAAAACAGACTATAGTATTCCAGGGCATAATCTTACAAGTGGCATTACTTAGACTACTCCACACATTCAAAGGAATTTGGAAAAGTTGAAAATCCAAGGCAAAATGCTTTCAAAAGTATTACAGTCAGGTAGCTTTTAGTTTCTTTCAGTTTCCACAATAAACTTTTTATTGGCTCAGAAGGTTTACATGAAAAGTGGTACCTAATTTATTTATTTTTTGTTATTTGTGCCATCAAGATTTCATGAGAGCACCTCACTGTCAATCCAACATACTGCTTGTTTTTATTGACAGAGTATTTTTGGTTTTTAATGATGCATAGATTGCTTTTGAAATGCTGCCATGGCCAAGAGAGCTGGAAGATTACATTCTGCAACCTATAGGTTATAAGTCATTATGTGGAGATGACTTTAAAACTGCTCGTGAAATCTACAGGAGAAAGTTTTGAATATGGTGCCGTGACTTTGAGAAACTGAAGTTTGCCATAGTCTTCTCAAAGGATCTTATTTGTACTACATTATTCATCTTTCCTGATTACAACATTTTGGATCTGCACATGTATTTATTGTCCTATAGTATCATGTGACTCATTTATCTTTAAATTTTATGTAGTGTGAATACTTACATAATATTTAATGTATTGTGTGGTATTTAGTATATTTTCTGTCATCAGAATTTTAAGATTCTCTGTTTCAGATAGTTCCAAGTCATAAGTAAGCATGTACTAAAAATTCACAAATGTAAGTTAAAGTTATTAAGTTCAACATTGTAGACTATGACCCAAATGGATCCGTCTCCATTTTTTTAAACTTATAGGATTTTAAAAATTATTTAAAAAAATTTTAAATCATCGGATTTTAATTGTTTTGTTGTTTGAAGCAGCCATAAAATTATCATGCTTGAATTGATAATGGACTATTTTATTACATTTGTTAGTTGAGTTTAGAATATCACTTTGTTCAATTTCATGACACCAGAACAGATAATCAAAATTATGATTCTAAGCTGTCAACCTAGTGATTTCAGTGAGGGCAAAATTACTGTTGAGGGTGGGGTAAGGAGAGGGAGGAGGCAGTAGGCATGAGGAAAACAACCAAAAAAAGCAAAAAACAAAAATCCCCGTAAAAAACAAAGGATACTCAGGAACTGGAAACAATCTGACAAAAAAGAAATCATGTTCAAGTAATTTCTTAACAATTCCAGTTTTACAAAAAACAAAGCAAAAATAAAAACTAACTGAAGACATGTGTCCATATTTCTTACTTTTATACAATAATAACTTCTAGCATTTTCAATAGTTTCTTTCCTTTTAATACCCCCCCCTCCAGTATGGGGGATCAAACTCAGGTCCTTGTGCTTGTGAGGCTGGCAGCAGAACCACTGAGCCAAATCCCCAGCCTACCTTTTGATAACATTTTAAAAGTATTCTGCTATTGATTTTCTGGCAGACTAATGACTGGCATCAATTTTCTCAAAGGAATGTTTTATAGTTAGATTTCTTTTGTGAACCTATATGAATTAACTCTTGGTGTTTTAAGGAAAAGGCAAATATTTAGACATAGTGCATTTTCTTTTTATCTGGCTGCACATATACGATGATAAAACTAAAATAAATGAATTTCCACATTCCAGGTAGCTAGAAAATGCAAAACAGAGAAGCAATGTCTAAACAGAATCCAATTCTGTCAAATGCAACACTGTTAGAAATATTTATTTCCGAAAATTTTAGGCAGTTTGTCTCTCTGTGGAAGAGACTTTATGATAGCCATAAAGTCCACTGGATATCTACTTTTTTAAAGCATGTGATTCTACTTAACCATGTGATAATTTATTAGATATCTTTTCACTAACAGAAAATGAAGCTTTCCCCCTTATATCTTATTTTCAGCCAGATAAACGGTACTAGATCTTAGTTTTTCTTGAAGCAATTATAATTTATTCCCTGGCATCAATTTTGGATGTATATTTGGAATTTTGGATGCAAATAATATAAAGTGATTTAACCCAGGCAAGGAGTTATTAGAAGAGTAAGTATAGGGTAACACAGAAAGTTAATGGTAAGCAGAAGAATTATATTTAACATAGGGTAGAAATAAGCATGCTGCAGTGAACACTGAAGAAAGACATACAGGAGTAATCTAGCAGGAACCTACATGGCGAAAATGTTATAGATTGGAAATACAGGCTTTAAGCCTTCTTAGTCTCTGAGACATCCAGCCAAAGCTTCAGATTCCAGTGAAGAATTTCCTTTTCATGGGCCCACTCATTTGTGGAGCGAAGACAAGATTCCAAAACTGAGTTCAGTAAAGCATAATTGAGCTGGAAGTAGTTAACATCTCAAGAATAAACCATATTTTTCAGGAAGGACAAATGCAAACCAGACAGCAAAAAAGAAATACATAGAAGTAATAGTACAGTTTTTATTTACACATTTAGTTTTTTAAGGAGTATGTCATGAAAAGGAAACTTATAATTTAATTTCTCAATTCTTAGAGGACATTCTATCTTGTTGATATTTAGATAAAATAACTTCACAGCACAAGTTGATTGTTGTTTGATTTCCCAGCACATAACCAGTTTCCTCTGACTGGAAAATTTGCCAGTGTAGAGTTACTAGTGGAAATCATAGTTTCATTATTTCTTTTCTTTTAAACTCACCTCCAGTTTTTAAAAAGTGTAACTGATAAATGATGTTTTGACAAATGTATACATTTTGAAATGATTAAATAAATTTAATGAACACAGCATTACCTCATATTCTTAGTGTAAGGAATTTTAAAACCTGTTTCTAGGCAATTTTCATATTTACAATATGCTAGTGTTAACCATTGTCACCATGCTGCATAGTAGGTCTCCTGAATTTATTCTTATTGTTTAAAACTTTGTCCCCTTCGTCCAACATCCTCCCAACCCCAATCCCCTGCAAACACATTTGGCTGCTGAAACCAAAAATTGAACTTGGCCATTTATTCTTATAAAAACCTTAAAGTTAAGGTGTTTATTTCTGTATTCCTGAATTCTAAGACATGAGTACACAACTATGAGTGATCTTGTCTGGAACTTTGACTTTAGATAGAGTATTGATCAGAAACCATCACTTTGACATGAACTTTGTTGGTAGCAATAGTGTGAGTCAGTGAATGAAAAAAATCATAGAACTGTTGCCTGCAATGACGTTACAGTCATTGTCACTGAGATATGACAATAGTGGCACAGCTATGATGTTAGTGCCAAATAATAATGATGGGTGTGTGACTGGATGCCCAGACTTAGCTTCTATTTATCTTCTGAGTTAGGACTTTCATCTTTCTGCAAATTTTAACTACTTGACACTATTCAAATATATCAATTTTATAAATATATTGGAAGTATAAGTTAATGGGGTTTTAATAAACAAACAAAACAAAACTGGAACCAGATTTTAATAACTTTACCCATACTAAAGTTTCTCCATAAGAATTAGAAAAAAATAGCACTCTGGCATGATTCGAAATTGTATTGAAATTTTCTTTAGACAGAGGAGCCCTGCTGCTGCGGGATAATCCAGTAGGCCTGCCCCTTCTACCTGGCCCTGCAGAGGAGCCTGGCCATGTGGGTGTCAACACAGTGGTGTTGCTGCCCCTTACCCCCCCAGCGAACAAGAGAAAGAAGACCTCTTTGAGGCTTCTAGATGAAAATTGAAGCCCACTGGAAAATAGAAGAAAATCTGTGATAAAGGCATACAACACCACCATATTGGGTAAGTTGGAGGGACCAGCACCTCACATTGGAACCCGGTTTAACTTCAGGGGAAAGACAGCTGGAACCTGTGGTAGAATCTCACAGAGTTCAACCCAGCAGGAGGACAGAGATCTCAACTTGGGCCTTGCAGCCAGAAATCAGCCTGAAACTCAGGGGACAGCTGTTGGCTTGCTGGGACTAATTAGCTTAGACCTGCACACTCCTGCCATGCTGTCTATTGTACCAACAGAGACATAACCTGAAGGAGGCCCTCTATTTTCATTTGTATTTTTTATTTTCAAAATAATATTTTTCACTTATCTTTAGTCATTTAAAAATATTTTTATCTATCTTTTTCTTTTCTCAAAATGTTTTCCTTTTTAAAATCTTACATTTCTTCTTCTCTCTCTCTCTCTCTCTTCCACCTTGATCTCCATTACCCTCTCTTTTTATTTCTGTTTCTATCCTAATTTGAATATATTTTCTTTCTTCTCCCTTTCTCCTCTTTTTCCTTCACTCAATTGCAATTAGTTTTAAAAGAAAGTGATTACATTAAAAAAAGCAAGCAAAAAAAAAATAAAAAAGAAAGTGATTACAGTCTCTAGCCTTCCTATTGTTGTTTGTTCTGTTCTTGTGTATATTTTGTTCTGCTTTCTCCTCTTATCTTCAACAGCTCCCTAGAGCTTGTGTGATCTTCCTGTGTCCTCTCACCTCGCTTCTAACTTTTCCCTATCCTATCTATCCTTCCCTCCCCAACTTCTTCTAAATTTCCATCTTGAAGGGTAAAGTTGCTATATCGAAGTTAATTCACTATGAACACATTTTGGGCTGGTCCTTGATTTTGATTTAATTCACAGGGTTAATGATGATAGATTAACAACTACCACAAATTGTCATTTTTTAAGCTGTGCTTGATACTATTGTGTTGCTGATTGTATCACGTGGGCTAAGGTATTGTGATTGATCTAATCAGTTGTCCTCTCTGGTATAATGAAAATGAGTTTGCCTCAGAGACATTAGAGACTCAAAACCCAAAGACCAGCTATATCTGGAAGATCAAAGTATTAACCCAGGAATTAAACCAAAGAGAATACCAAAAACAAAAGTAAAAATGAGAAGACATTTAAACAAGACACAAACACAGACTTCTACTCCACTGAAGGTAAACTCTGGGGGAAATGAGATGGAAAAGTATGATAGTCAGCCACCTGGACACCTTGAACTGATAGCACAGAAAGTAAAAATGCAGATAAAAGAGGCTCTAGAAAAATTCAATACAGAAATAACTTCCTACACAACAACAGAGATGGTGAGAAGAATGAAAGACATGATTAGAGACTCTAGAACAGAAACAGATAAAAAAATAGATGAGCTCAGGACCATGATGGAAGCCATGAATGCCCAGTATAGGAAAGAAATGGAAAAATTGAATGCCCAACATAGTAAAGAAATGGAAAACTTGAATGCCCAACAAGAGAAAGAAATGGAATCCATGAAACAGATTCAAAGAGATATCCAGGAGATTAAAAATTCTATAGAAAGCATTTGCAGCAGAATGAATGAATGTGAAGATATAATTTAAGATATAGAAGTTAGGTTTGCAGTCAGTGACCATGAAAAGAGAGATCTGTTAAAAGGGTAAGGGATCATGGGGAATACATCCAACAACTCCTAGATAATAATGCAAAGAAGAATAATATAAGACTGACAGGAATCAATGAAGTAGAAGGAGAAAGTACAAATGACATAAAAAAACTCATTCACAGAATTAATGACAGAAAACTTCCCAAACAGAGCAGAAGAATATGACATACAGATAAGTGAGGCATATATGACTACAATTAGCCATGATAAAGAAATATACACCTAGACATGTAATAGTCAAGATCCTGTAAACCCAACAGAAGAACAAAATACTGAAAGCATTTAGAGAAAAGAAACAAATCACATGCACAGGAAAGCCTATCAGAATCACAGCAGACTTTTGCACACAAACCCTCAAAACAAGGAGAGCCTGGAGTGAGGTATTTCAAGCCCCCCCTAAAAAAAACCAACTTCCAACCTAGACTGATGTATCCTGCAAAAGTATCTTTCAAAATCGATGGGGAAATAAGATACTTCCAAGATAAACAACACCTGAGAAATTTCATGAACATCAAAGTGGCACTCCAAATACTTCTAAACAATATTCTGGAAAAAGAAAAGGAAGACCACAACTCCATAAGGGCCAACAGAGCAAATATACCAGGCAAGACAAAAAATTAAAGGGAGAAGGGGAAAAATAAAAAAATGAAAGAACCAACAACAGGAAAATAACACAACAATAAAAAGCCAACACATAACCATTATAACCATCAGTGTTAAAGGTCTCAATTCACCAATCAAAAGAAACAGACTGGCAGAACGAATAAAGAAGCAAAATCCAACAATATGCTGTGTACAAGAAACCCACTTAATCCACAGAGAAATTCATATACAGAGAGTAAAAGGATGGAAAACAGCTCTCCATGTGACAGGAGCCCAGAAAAAAGCAGGGTAGCTATGTTATGTGCATGACAGAATAGAATTCAAACCAAAATTCATCAAGAGAGACAAAGAAGGCCACTGCACACTTGTAAAGGGAACACTACAAAGGAAGAAATAATAATCATAAATATATAGTGCCCCCAACTATACAAAACAAGTATTAATTGATATGAAAAACAAAATAAGCACAAATTCAGTTGTAGTGGGGGATCTCAATACTCCACTGATACAAATAGACAGATCACCTAGACAAAAAAAAAATCAACAATGAAATAATAGAACTCAACCAAAACTTAGAACAAATGGACTTAGTAGATGTCTATAGAGTGTTCCACCCCACAAAATCAGAATATACATTCTTTTCAGCTGCACATGGGTAATTTTCCAAAATAGACTACATATTAGCTCATAGAACATGCTTAAATAAATGCAAAGGAATTGAAGTTATCCCCTGTATATTATCTGACCATAGTGCAATTAAACTAGAGATCAATAGCACAAGAAAACACAAGAACTTTACAAATACATAGAAATTTAATAACACCCTGCTGAACAACCATTGGTTCACAGAGGAAATTAAAGAAGAAATTAGACAGTTTTTACAAATAATTGCTAATGCCCAATACAACAAAAAGGAATCTATGGAACACAATGAATGCAGGTCTATGAGGAATATTCATAGCATTAAATACCCAGAGTAGGAAAACAGAGTGAGCTCAAATAAACAACCTAATGCTTAACCTTAAGCTCCTAGAAAAAAGAAAAGCAAGACCAACTGAAAGCTCATATGGGGGAGGAAATTATATAGATCAGAGCAGAAATTAATGCAATGGAGACTAAGAGAATGATACATAAAAATCAATGAATTGAAGAGGTGGTTTTTCAAAAGAATGAATAAAATAGATTAAACCCTTACCCAACCTTATTAAAAAAAAAAGGAAAGGGTAAAAATCTAATTCATGAAATTAGGAATGAAAAAGGTGAAGTTACAAGAGATCCACCAGAAATCCAGAGGATCATCAATACCTACTTCTAAATCCTGTCCTCTAATAAAATGGAAAATACAGAAGAAATGGACAGATTCCTAGACACATATGACCTTACAAAGTTGAACGAAGAAGATATAAAAGTCTAAACACCCCTATTACATTCAGCAAAATTCAAAATGTAATTAAAACATTACCAACAAACAAAAGCCCAAGTCCTGATGGCTTCACTGCTGAATTATACACGAAATTTAGAGAAGAGCTATTGCCACTACTCCTTTTTTTTTTTTTTTTGGTACCGGGGATTGAACTCGGGTCCTGGTGCTTGCAAGGCAGGCCACCAAACAGCTGAGCTAAATCCCCAGCCCCTGCCACTACTCTTTAAACCCTTCAGTGAAATAAAAAATGAAGCAGTACTCACAAATTCATTCCTGGAAGCAAATATTACTTTGATTCCCAAAACAGGGAAAGGCTCAACCAAAAAAGAGAAGTATGGGCCAGTCTCACTAATGAACATAGTTGTAAAAACAGAATGCAGAAGATCATCAAGAAGATTATGCACCCTAACCAAGTCGAATTTATCCCAGGGATGAAAGGATTGTTCAAATATATGTAAATCAATAAATGTAATGTACTATATTATCAGAATTAAGGACAAAAATCATATAGATGAAAAAGCATTTGACAAAATTCAACCCCATTCATGATAAAAAAAAAACTACAGAAAATTGGAATAGATGGTCTTTATCTCAACCTGATAAAGGCTATCTATGAAAAACCAACAGCTAATTTCATTCTAAATATTGAAAGACTAAATACCTTCATGCTAAATTCAGTTACAAGACAAGGATGTCCACTGTCACCACTTCTGTTTAATATAGTTCTGGAAACACTAGCCACAGCAATTAGACAAGAGAAAGAAATAAAATGAATAAAGATGGGAAAGGAAGAAGTTAAACTGTCACTATTTACTGATGATATGATATTCTCCATAGAAGATCCAAAAAACTCCTCCAAAAGGCTGCTAGGCTTAATTGACAGATTCAATAGAATAGCAGGATACAAAATCAACACTCAAAAATCAATAGCCTTCTTGTACACAAATAACAGATTCACTGAGAGAGAAATTAGGGGAAAAATTTATTTAACAGTAACATCCAAAAAAAAAAAAAAGAAAAAAAAGAGAAAAGAAATAACTAGGATCAATCAAATGAAAGAGACAAAAGACCTCTACACTGAAAATTACAGCACTCTGAAAAAAAAATCAAAGAGGATACAAGATGATGGAAAGACATCCCTTGCTCCTTGGTAGGAAGAATCAACATAGTGAAAATGGACATACTTCTAAAACTTCTATACATACTCAATGAAATCCTGATTGAAATCAACAGTATATTTCACAGAACTTGAGAAAACAATCCAACAATTCATTTGGAACCAGAAGAGACCTAGAATAGCAAAAACCATTTTAGGCAACAGAGACAAGGCATGGGGTATCACGATTCCCAACTTTAAACAATACTACAAAGCCAATGTGATAAAAACAGCATGGTACTGGCAAAGAAATAGACCTGAGGATCAATGGAATAGATTAGAAGATACAGAAACAACACAAAACGTACTCAGCTACCTCATCCTTGACAAAAGAAGCCAATCATCCTCACTGGAGGAAGGGTAGCCTCTTTAATAAATGGTGTTGGAAAAACTTTATTTCAACTTGCCAAAGATTAAAACTAGACCTCTATCTTTCACCGTAGACTAAATTAAAATCCAAGTGAATTAAAGATCTAGAAACAGAAACACTAAATTTACTGGAAAGTAAATTAGGTAGAGCTCTCAAAGACATTGGTTTAGGAGAAGACTTTGGGAACAAATGCTCAGCTGCACAAGAAATTGCACAAAGAATAAACAACTGGATCTCATTGTATTAAAAACTTTCTGCAGTGCAAGAGAAATCACCAATAGACCTAAGAGAAAACCTACAATGTGGGAAAAAATATTTATCAGCTACTCCTCAAACAAAGCACTACTTTCTAGAATATATAAAGAACTAAAAAAAATTAGACCCCCCAAAATACAAAGACCAGATGAAAAAAATGGGCATCTGAAATGAACAGACATTTCTCAGATGAAGAAGTAAAAGCAGCAAATAACTATAGGAAAAAGCACTCAGCATCACTGGTCATTTGAGAGACGCAGATGAAAACAACACTGAGATTTCACCTTATGCCAGAAAGAATGGCTTCTATGAAGAAGCCAACCAATAATAAATGCTAGCGGGGCTGTGGGGAGATAGGAATCCTTCTCCATTGTTAGCTGGAGTGCAGACCGGTGCAACCACTGTGGAAATCAATATGGAGATAGCTCAAAAAATAGGATTAGAGGTTCCATTTGATGTAGCTATCCCTCTGCTGAGTATCTTTCCAAAAGAATTAAAAGAATCATACCACAGTGATATATGTGCACATGTTTATAGTGGCACAGTTTGTAATAGCTAAAACTTGGAAACAACCCTTATGCCCATCAACTGGAGACTACATAAAGAAGGTGTGGTTTTTCTTTTTTTTCTTTTTTTCAGCTTTGAGTTTATTGGTACATTTTAGGGATACAGTACAGTTACATTTATTGTTGGGATCTTGTATCTCTACATGATAAGTCTTGATTCTCATTTTTTCCCCTTACCCCTGCCCTCCCTTCACCCCCTCTTCCCCTCCCCATCTACAAACACTTTATTTTCATAATCTCACATTTTTTCTTTTCCCTTATTACCCTTCCAGGTGTGGTTTTTCTATAAAGTGGAGTGCTACTCAGCCATAAAGAATGATAAACTAGAGACATTTATAGAGAAATGGATGCACACTGTGGCTATACACTTAAGTGAAATAAATAAGACACACTTGAGTAAATACTGAATAGTTTCTCTGGTGTGAAAAACTAAAAGTGTAAATAAGGTTCAAATAGTATAATTGAGAGTGTGAAATAGGAAGAAAATGGATAAGGGGAAGTGAGAAGGGGAGGGGAAAGGAAATGAGGGAAAGAAAAAAATGTGTAAAAATGAAACAAAGGAAACAAAGTCTTTGTAAATAGGGAAAGGTGAAGGGGGTGAAGGGAGGTCCAGGGTATGAGGAAAACACAAGACCCAAGATATATCATGTAAAGGTACAAGATCCCAATGATAAATGTATCTGTATTGTTTGCTTTAAATGTACCAATAAATTTAATGGAAAAATAAAAACATGATTTAGAATACAAAATTTTTTCTTTAAAATGAAATTTGTCATATTGAAGATCTGAGACTGAATAAAGAGAGCCTAATGTGTAATGGAATCCAGACTGTTTTTAGGTCAGTTGTACTTGTGTATAACTATATTTGGTAGCTATACTATATGTATACTGAAGTATTTTGCTATACAAATTTAGAAGATAAATGAAAATTATTTAAAAAGTATCATCTAAATAATAATATTGATCTTTGGTTAAAATAACCCTCCAAAAATGAAAGTTATTTTTGTCTTATATTTTCAATGAAAGTCATATGTGTTTGTTTTCTGTTTCTGCTCTGCATAGTTTTTTTTCCATATTTTTAAACATGATAGTAAATATTTATTTTATAGCATTATAATGTAGCTATCAATGTGACTGAAATATTCAATTTGAAGTAATGAGATTTTTATTTTATTCTTTGGAGTTAGTTATCTGAGTAGAGCATCTGCAAATAAAATTTTCTCTAAAATACATAAAAATTTCTCTTTTATTTCCATGATTGTATTTTAAAATTTTTGTTACTTCACTGGTTAGCATTGTATTATTTTGCTAAAAGCCTTTTAGTTGGATTCAAGATTTAATATATATAGAATTCAAACTTTATTAGTGTGATATAGTGATAAGTATGGAAATCTATTTTAAATATTTTAAAGTATCTTTCAAAATTTTAAGATATTAGAATAATGAATTTTGTGTTATTGAATTTACCTCCAGGTGAGATATACACATTTTTTTCCAAGTGCTTCTTTGCTAGCCTAGTCTGGAAGACAGAGCTCTGTCTAGGAATTTGATTTGAGTGATGTTAAAAAATTAGAAATTTGAAGATTCAACATGATGTTTGCAGACTCAGGAGCAGAGATCTTGAGTAATCAGCATTTTGTCTAACTAAAGCTTAATTAGTTTGGAGATATTTGGTGAAAAGCCAAAAGTCTACTATACGATGGACTGAAGAAGGACAAGGATGATGAGCGTGGTTTAAAGGTTTTCTTGTCCTGTGGGCTAGTATTTGGCAGAGAGATCAAAAGGGAGATGAAGAGGGGATAAAACCCTTCCCAGAAGTGAGAGCTTTCAGCAAAAAGAATATAGCAGTGACAAGTGGTCATTGCAGGGTATTTAAAAAAATGTGAGATACAGCACCCAATTTTAAGTAAATTCTGATACTTTTTCTGTTTTCCTTAAACTTTTAGAAAAGACAGCTTTGGAAAATAGGTTTGAGTTGGTGTTGCTGTGGGAAACTAGGGGATAAGCTGTAAAAAATCTTAGAAGATTCATTTTGAGCTCAGGCTGGAAACATTTTTTTGTTGTTGTTTGGTTTGTTTTGGGGAGGGAAGGGAACAGTAGTTTTACAAAATGAGGAGAAGACCAAAGTCACTCTAAGAATTACCAGCAGGAGCCAGCTGACAACTGAGAGCAGACAGTGGTGTAGGTGGACTTGAGGATGGACTTCAGGCAAACTCTTGTTCTGGGAAAATGACCTTGAAATGTAGTTGGGTAGATATCAAGCTTACATGTTAGTAAAGAACTATATGTCTGGAATAGAGAATGCTGTGGATTCCCTGGTGTGTATTTTGGCAGTTTTTCTAAAGAAAATGATCAGAGTATTTGTCTATCTATGGGAAAGATATTTTTTGTCTGAGTTCCTTTTTCAGATCTATGCTACTGTGTAGTAAGTTTCTCTGATTAAAGATATTATTGAAATTTTAAATGAAATGTAGGAATATTACACAAGTAACTTTTCAGATAGAGATTGGGAATTTTCCAGAATATCTGTTTTTGAAGTTTAAGTAAGGAAGGAACTCTAAAATGTACAAAAAGTTCCCGATTTATGAACATTTGCATTTCAAATTTTCACAGATACCAGTGGACTCACATTCTGAATAGATGTGAACAAATCACGGAAGTAGCTCATGTGCCTGAAGACACTGTCACAGTAGTCCTACTGTGTGCTTACTGTACAGTGCTATAGTGTGCCATAGTACCATGATCAGTAGGAGCCCAGGATGTCCAGAAGCAAAGGCAAAAGCAGTGGTGATGTGGAGGGGACTACTAGGAAGCACAAAGCAATAACCATGGAAACAAAAGTGCCATATCCATCCATCTACCATGTTGCCTTGCCTTGGATCCAGTAGACTGTGGATGGAAATCTCTACAAACTTTGAGTCAAAATAAATTTCTCCTTTAACTTGTGAGTGTCAGGTATTTCATTCCAGTAATGAGAAAGTAACTAAGATAAATTTGGTTACCAAAAGTGGGGCTATTGTAATGCTATCTGGGCTTGTGGGAGGAGTGCAGAAATCTTTGGAGATGCCAGCTAGAGAAGCAGCCCTAGAATTCTGTAAGCTGAGCTTGATAGAAGATTCTTGTTACAGCTCAGAAGACCAGAGTGTTGACTGAAATGCAGCCAGAGAAGACCAAGCTCAAGAGGTTTCAGTTGGGAAGAAGGACTCCACTGTCAATATGGACTCTAGGCCACATGTGTTATTCTCTGGCAGAAAATTTGTCTGCATTTTGCTTATCTCCAGAGACTTTGTCAGAGACTGAGATCAAGAGTGGCAGACTAAACCTTGTGGATGAAATTTCAAGACAGTCTACTGCTGAGGTGGTGGCATGGTTACTTTTGGGGGCTATTTAGCCAGCTCTACCTTGAGAATCAGGAGCAAGTCACCAACTAAATGATTTTAAAAGTTTTAAGTTTGGCCAGAAAGAAACTAGCAAAGTTGGGGCCTGTAAAGATGGAGCAAAGGAGAGCTTGGTTGCTGAGAATATTGCATTAAAAAGAAGTTAAGTACTTTGGAGCAGGACAATAGAAAAAATGGTCTGAATGCATCACAGGAACCAGCACGGCTTCACTTTTCCAACACTCAAAATAGTAAAGATGACCTTGCTTTAAGAAGAGAGCTGTAGAGCACCTTGCTCCAGAATAGTGGCACCCTAGGAAATGGGAATTTAGTCAATGGGATTCAGCTCATTTCACTCAGCCATCTAAGTACTCAGAGGCTTCTGCAACCACCAAGATGCAAAAGGGCTCAGCTAGTGCTCCAGCTGTTGAAAAATCTTGGTGTCAGACACATGGTGCTGGCTTTAGGCCCACGCATAATTCAAGAGATGTGGAGTCAGAGAGAAGCTTTGATTCAGATTTCAAAAGAAGGCAAGGGAGTCCAGTCAATGTTTTAGGGCAGTGCATGAATCTGTGAGGGTGAAACCAGTGTAGTGTAGATCTCAGGATATTTGAGATGTTAGCAATGTCTTGGAATGACTGAGGAAAGCCAGGAGGAATAAGTAAAGCCAGCCCTAGAGTGAGAGCATGAAAACTATAAGCCACAAGTGGTGCTGTTGGAGTGGGACCACCTAAGCCCTTTGGAGTTCACATCTTGCTTCAGATTGCCTTGGGTACTAGGCATGGAACTACAGGATTTAATGTTTACCTTGCTAGATTTCAGTCCTGCTCTGGTCCCATTCCTTTCTGTTCTCCTAGTTCTCCCTTTTAGAATGGGAATTATTATCCTTTGCCACTCACTGTATATTGGAAGTGTTTAACTTTCTTTTCATTTTACAGGAGCTCACAGCTAAGAATTTGCCTTTAATCTCAGATGAGACTTTGGACTTGGGTGTTTAGCAATGCTAAAACTGTTAGAACTTTGACAACTCTTAGAGATGGACTAAATGAATTTTGTATAATAGGATGTAATGAATCTTTTTGGGGCCAGGAGTGGAATGTTATGGTTTATATCTAGATGTCCTACAAAGCCTATGCACTCATAGGTGGGCTTTTGGGAGGTGACTGGATCATTGTTGTGAGATATTCTTCCCTGGATTAGTTTGCTTATGAGTTTATAGCTGGGTGTGATGTTGGGAGGTGAAGTCTGGTGGAAAGAAGTGTTCACTGTGGGAATAGCCTGGAAGGGTATCTGTCACTCATCCTCCCTTGATTACTCTCTTCTTCCCACTTCCATACAATGAGTTTTCATTTATATTCTTAAATGTCAATTCATTGAAAAGGTAACACACTTTTATGTATTCATATAAGATCCTGGACCTTTTCTTTTTTGAGTCACTACTCTGGCTTTAACTACTGGAAGAGCACCCTAAATATATAGTCTTAGAAAAATCTCAACTTAGCTAGGAATGGTGATGTGTGCCTGTAAGTCTGAGGCTATAGGAGTAAATTGAAAATGTTTCTTTTATGTTTTTCTTTTCTCTTTCTCTGTCTCTCTCTTTCTTTCTTAAATCTAGAGCCTCTGTGGTCTTAGGATCTAGATGTCTTAATAATTGACTTGCTTTTCTTTTTATCCCAGGGGGTGGTCTCCCAGAAGGTAAAGGAAATCTCAATGCTTCAATTATTTGAAAGTGTTACTCTATTACAAAAAATCCAAAGCCTTTATGAGTAACTATTGCTGATATTTTGGCAGATTACCAAAATTTCAGATGGCCCAGGGCGTTACTCACTTATACATGGCAATGTCTTCCTCTTTAAAAGCATAGAAGCATTTAAGAATGTAAGTCAGAAAATATCTTGCCATTTGATTCTACAGGTTCACTTTCCCTAACAATAGAATGTAGTTCTTGGAATTATTTTAGTTTTGCAGACAATCTTTTAGAAAATTCGTATTTCTCTTCTAAAAAAGCCTATAGAATTTTTCAAAAAATTAACTACCAAAGGAAAGGACATCTTTCAAATAGAGTAAAGAGGGAAATAGGTCACATTTGGTAGAATCTAAAACTGGAATCATGAATGCATTTGGAGTGGGAATTCATTTTATCTCAAAGTAGTAATTTTTCAGTACTTGTAGTTGTGACATATCATTTAACTTTATGCTTACTCTTTCTAGAATTAAAATAAGACAAGATAGAAACATTGGAACTCTACTGCTTCATTTTTAACAGAATCTGATAAACTACCAAACATCAGAAGGTAAAAGTAACTTTTTTTCAGCTTTAATTGAGTTTATTAGTACATTTTAGGGATACAGTACAGTTACATTCATTGTTGGGATCTTGTACCTCTACATGACAAGTCTTGGTTCTCATTTTTTCCCCTTGTCCCTGCCCTCCATTCACCCCGTCCTCTCTTCCCCATCTACAAATGGATACATGTTGAAGATATGCTCCTAAGTGAAATAAATAAGGCACACATGTGTAAATACTGAATAGTTCCTCTGGTGTGAATAATCTGCAATAATACAGAAGATCCTAATAAGATTACTGACATTGAGAAATGGGAAGAAAGGAGCTAAAAGTGTAGGGAAGGTGGGATGGGTAGGGGAAGGGTAATAAGGGAAAAGAAAAAAATGTGAGATAATGAAAAGATGGAAAAGTAACTTTTAAAGTATGAGATTTTTACAAGTCAACTGTTTGTTGGATACTTTGAGAAGAACTCCCTTTTCCATGTATAATGTCTTCAGTTGTAAATTTATTAATATTTATGATACTATAACATTTACTATACAATTTATTACTCTGATTCTACCTGCTCATTAACATTCAGTTTTTATCTACATAATAAATTTATACTGATTAATTGCCATTTACCAGACTAGAACATTATGTTGACAATAAATATGCAGAGGACAAGTTGGGTTTGATCTTAATGAAGTTATTATCAGGTGAGACATGATGAATGTTTAATATTCAAATTTCAATACAGTGTTGGAATGAATTTGATAAAGATACATCTTAAAATTTAAATAATTTGTGTCTGCTTCTAGGCAAGATTTAATAAAGCTAAGCAAAATATACTATTTAAAAATTAATATTTTATGATCACTTCAGGCTCTCTTTCACTACACAGATATCTCACAAATTCTCAGATCCTAATCTTATTTAATATCTTGCCTTTTAATAATATAAATCTGCATACTAAGGTTTTTATGGAACTGGTGAATATTTTATTTTCCACATTTACTGCTGTCTTGAATGATGATAATATACCATGCAATTTTTCTCTTCATTATCTTTTTTCTCAGTTAAATACTACATTTATCAAAGATTTCTTCATTCTGTTTAAACTTTAAAGTTTCTCTCATTTACTCTTTCATCTTAAAATCATTTATTTCAAATAGACCATATATATGTATTATTAATTTTCAGCCTTAGTAGCACTGATGTTTTGGTGCAAATTATGGGACTGAATGCTAAGTAATAATAATAATAAGAAGAATTACAATAACTATAACAATGGTTAACATTTATGGGCTACTTTGCCATAAGTGGTGTCAACGATTTACCTTCATATATAATTTTACACTCATTCACAGGAAAACCTTGAGAGATATTTTGTTTTCACATCCCCTTTGAATATAAGGAGACAGTATACCTAAAATGTACCTAAACTCAGTTAAGAAAAAATGAGACAGTGACAGAAAATATAAGGAACTTGTCCTAAATCCCATTTGAAAAGTTATGGTTCACTAGTATTCAGCCCATCTTATTAGTAGATTGACTAAATTAGCTACCATGAAAGCATACAGAAAAGTGTCTGGCATGTTTAAAAAGCCACATAAATGTTTGTATGAATATCATTGTCCTTATGAAATCATTCGTATCCTGAAGGGACAGATAGAGTATGTCATATTTCCAATAAAAGTTTAAAATGTATATGAGCTAACAAATGAATTGAAGGTAGTTATGAAGACATACTCAAGGTAAAGAAAAATATAATCAATAGTAATATAATATAATATACACTTTGTTAAATTTCCAAAGCAACTGTTCTATAAACCTCTTAAGTAAATATAAACCATGGTATTGGAAACAATGGGAAATTTTCTTTACAAAGTGTATTGATGGTCCATCCAGGAGAAAATTCATGGATTATGAGAATCATTTTTGTAATTGATTGTGTACAACTTTTATTTTAGTAGTTATGAAACTTGCATTAGAGTTCAGTTTCCATGATGCAAAAAAGCAACTGAACACCTTAAGTAACTCCAAAAAATCCATTCACTTTTTAGTATATTTGTTAGTATTCTAAATTAAATCTCCAGGTTTTCCCAACCTTGACTACAAGAGATCTTATGTATCAAAATCCAGAGTACTAAAACTATTTCTGAATTGAATTTATCATTTGTTCTCCTTTCCAATCAGTTTCATGATAATGAAGCCAGTGTGTAAATCATAGGGAGAGATATGCAGTAAGTGTTATTTGCAAATATGAAAGGCATTATGGTACAAAAACATTGCATTAGATACACAGAAAAAAGACCAAACTATATCACTTTCAGGAATTATGAAATAAAAATATTTGGATTTGACCTCAGTTGTTTGAAATTTTTAAGTAATAAAATTACTAGGAGGCTAAAATTAACAATGGTTACACAATAGCCTTGTAAATATGATACCTAGAGATTATTTGTAATGCTAGGATCAGTACTAAAAGTCCATTTGTTTATTTTGCCTTCTACCTCTCATCAGGTCTCTTCCATGGGTGACAGGGGAACAAGCAATCACTCGGCAATGACTGACTTCCTCCTTATAGGCTTCAGGGTCCACCCTAAACTCTGTATTTTCATTTTCCTACTATTTTTGCTCATATATGCCATGATCATTTTGGGGAATGTTGGGATGGTGGCCATCATTATCACTGATCCCCAGCTGAATACACCAATGTATTTCTTCCTAGGCAACCTCTCCTTTATTGATCTCTTCTACTCATCTGTTATTGCACCCAAAGCTATGACTATCTTATGGTCCGAGAGCAAGTCTATCTCCTTTGCAGGTTGTGTGGCCCAGCTCTTCCTCTTTGTGCTCTTCGTTGTGACTGAGGGTTTTCTCTTGGCAGCCATGGCCTATGATCGCTTCATTGCCATCTGCAACCCACTCCTCTATTCTGTTCAGATGTCAATGCGTCTCTGCACTCAGCTGGTGGCTGGTTCCTATTTTTGTGGTTGCATCAGCTCAGTTCTTCAGACCAGCATAACATTCACTTTGTCTTTTTGTGCTTCTCGAGCTGTTGACCACTTTTATTGTGATACTCGCCCACTACAGAGATTGTCTTGTTCTGACCTTTATATCCATAAAGTGGCATCTTTTTTCTTATCCAGCATCATTATCTTGCCTACTATCACAGTCATTATTGTTTCATATGTGTACATTTTGTCCACAGTTCTAAATATTCACTCCACTGAGGGGCGTAAGAAAGCCTTCTCCACCTGCAGCTCTCACCTGGGAGTAGTGAGTGTGTTGTATGGTGCTGGGTTTTTCGTGTATCTCACCCCAGACAGGTTTCCTGAACTCAGTAAAGTGGCCTCTGTATGTTACTCCCTAGTCACACCTATGCTGAACCCTTTAATTTATTCTCTGAGAAATAAGGATGTCAAAGAGGCTCTAAAAAAGCTTCTAGAGAAGAAACATACTATTTTTTATTAATTTTCTTCCACCACTTGATTGTGGCTATTTTATGCCTCTTCTGACATTTTTTAGCTTTTCCCATGTGACTTACCTTTCCAAAATATTACTTCTTTACTTTCTGAGATATTAATTCTGAATATGCTGGACATGGGAGATGTTTGCACAGCATTTTTTATGGTACTTCCCAGTGATCCTTAGCAATATTTTATTTTCACAGAATCAATATGTATTCCATAGTGTTGAAAAATGTTTTAAAATCTTGATATAGTGCAAAAGCAATACTTTATCAAGTGCCAGTCTTTCAGAGTACCTTTCCCTCCTACACACAATCATGGATAATTGACAAAGATTCCCAAATTATTTTTTAAATAAAGTATTTTTCTTACTCTTATTTGCATTAGTATGTTAAAATTTCATTGTATTTCACCTTCAACAAGTATTTTCTATGAGTTATACAGAGAAGAAGTAACAGTAATAAAAAATAAGTTGCCTTTACTATGCATGTTTATTTGAAAACTTGTATTCTGAGCATCCAGGTACTGAGCAGTGCTCTGAGGTACTACCAGGTGCTGGATCTTATTCAAAAAAGTAATGTGGGAGATAGAGAACTGCAGACAGTTTTGACTGCTCATTCCCTCAATTTGTATTTTTGCCTTTTTTGTCTTATGTTAATTATTACTGGGGGATATTCAATAAAGGAATAGAAGCAAACTGGTCATTAAATTGAGTGTAATCCCAAATTTCCTATATGCCTCGGTGTATACTTAATATTTCATTATTTTAATTGAAAACCTGTGTAAATATCCTGGTATCTGTGAGCTGGGGGGACAAATTACTTTATCCTGTGGAAGTTTACACTTTTTTTTGAGTCAGTTTTTTGGATAACTAAAATCCAGAAAGTTGTGCCAAAAACAATTTTAGAAACAATAATGTGGGGTGCTTGAAAAAACATGGTTGGTAGTTTGGGAAACTTTTCTTGGGCCATTTTGAAAGAGTGTTTAAAAGCAATAAAGTTGTTACACCATTTGTACAGTGGTTTATATGGTCTACTTGTAAAATATGCCATGTTGATGAAAAAAGCAATTATGATAAGTGTAGGTGGTGTATATATACATATATACATAACAAATTAAGCATTTACTAAGAAAAGATTGTACAAAAGTATCTTTTGTCTTCAAATTTTTCTACTTAAAAGAGTGTTATAATGCTATAAATGGATGAAAAGTAAATGAGCTTTGAGGAAACTCCCCAGCTTGATAAAGAACACATATACAAAACATACAGTAAACTGGATAAAGAAGATGTGGTTTTTCTATAAAATGGAATATTACTCAGCCATAAAGAATGAGAAAATAGATTCACTCATAGGAAAATGGATACATATTGAAGATATACTCCTAAGTGAAATAAATAAGGCACGCATGTGTAAATACTGTATAGTTTCTCTGGTGTGAATAATCTGCAATAATACAGAAGATCCTAATAAGATTACTGACATTGAAAAAAGGGAAGAAAGGAGCTAAAGGTGTAGGGAAGGTGTGATGGGCAGGGGAAGGGTAAAAAGGGAAAAGAAAAAAATGTGAGATAATGAAAAGATGGAAATAAAGTGGTTGTAGATGGGGAGGGGAGGAGGGGGTAAAGGGAGGGCAGGGACAAGGGGAAAATTGAGCACCAAGACTTGTCATGTAGAGGTACAAGATCCCAACAATGAATGTAACTGTACTGTATCCCTAAAATGTACCAATAAACTCAATTAAAGCTGAAAAAAAATACAGTAAAGAACATCCTTATTGATGAGAAACTAAAGCTTTTTTGCTACAATTGGGAAGAAGGCAAGGATATCAACTCTCACCATATTGTTTTAATCTTGTTCTAATAGTGCTACCTAATGCAATAAGACAAGAAAAGGAAATGAAAGGAATTATATCACTTTATAATTTGTATGTTGAAGTTTTAAACTTAATACTTCAGAAAATGACTTTATTTGGAGATAACATCTTCAAAGACATAATTGAGTTAACAATAAGGCCATAGTTAGGCTCTAATTCAACATAAATATTATATAAGATAAGTATATAGCATTTATGAGAGGAGCATACTAGACTATAGAGAAACACTGGGTTTATGTGCTTATCAAAGGCACATGTGATGAGGCAGCAACAGGTCAGCCAACTGTGAACCAAGAAGTGAGGTGTCAGAGAAAATCAGCTGTGATGGTAGCCTCACCTTGGATTGCCAGCCTCTATAACCATCAGAAAATAAATTTCTATTTTGTGATGGCATCCTTAGAACTTGTGTAAATAGGTATGCAGATGGAAGCAAAATGTGTAACACTATCCATGTTTTTATATGACATGTTTTTATATATAGAAAATCCAAAAGCATCATTATCACCAACAAAACGATTCTAAAACTAATATTTAGTGAAAGTCACTGGGTAAAAAGTTACTGTGGAAAAATCCATTTCCATTTCTTTTCTATGTGCCAGCAATGAGCAAGTGGAATTTGAAATTTCACTCAGTTGACTGTAGCAAGAGGATTAAATAGCAAATTTTAGCCCCAATTCCTTTACATAAACCCATTTATGAAAACTCCAGAATTAAATTAAAAAATTGCAGTAGATCCAGTTTATCACAAAGCCAAGGAGAGCTGTGTTGAATTTAGTAAGAAGACCAATTTCACTTTACCCATGTGAAATACTCCCCTAGGAAGGCTACTTCCCTAGGCAGGGTCAGCCCAGCCTTGGGTGGTGGTGGTGGGACTGGGGAGGTTAAGAATATACTATTGAAGACCACATCCAAAATGCTGTCTTTTTAAGAAAGCTACATAAGGTACTGATTTTGTCTTGCTCTTTTTAGAGTGCTGATTAAATCAGAATATTTTGGATCCTGGAGGCAAATTTTATTTATTCTACAAATAAAAAAACATAAGGTGTGGGGGTGGCTTGCTGTAGACAGCATGACTGGGTACAGATGGACAGCTTGAGTTGTCTTCTTCTAGAGGGACTGAGAGGAATAGAGTATGTATCCAGAATTTTGGATTTTTGAAAGAATTCCTGAGGGACAGGTATCAGTATTGCCTTACTTAGGGGAGCAGCAGACTTTATCCAGTGATTGCTGAGATCAAAAAGGGAAGCTTGTTGTTCAAACTAGAAATTGTGTATTATTTTAGACTGACACAGATAGAGCAAGTGAATGTAAGTGCCTATTAAAAATTTGGTAAGTCTCTGAGAAATTGTACACACGGGCTCAGCGAAATCATGTTCTGCCATGAAAGGTTTTAGATGCCTTCATAAATCTATAGTTGGGCTAATACTTGAGAGTCACTCTCTACACAAAACCAATCTATGAAGACTGAGAGAGGTCCATGTATTCCAATATAAAATTATTAGGCACACAAAGTGACAGAATTGAGGCACAACCATAGGGATAAATAAGTCTCCTGAAACTGGATGACAATATCCGATATATAAATTGTAAAAAATAATGAAACAGAAATTTTAGAGCTTCAGAATACAAAAACTGAAATAAAGAAATTCAATAGAGGAGTTCAAAAGCTGACTTTGTCAGGTATAAGAAAGAACAAGCAAACTCTGGAACAAGTCATTTGAAATTATCTAATAAAAAGAACCAAAGAAAAAAAGAATGTAATAGTTTGAAAAATGACCAAAAGATGTATAGGATGGTATTAACTAGAAGAATACATGTATTATTAAGTTTCAAGAAAAGAATAGAGTTAGAAAGGAACAGATAATTTGAAGGAAATAAATGGACATTTATATTCAAGAACCTGTGGGTATCCAGTAGGCTTCAAACCAAGAAATGCACACTTAGATAAATATAATCAAATTTCAAAATTTAAAGACACTAAGCATTTTGAAAGCAATGAGAATAAAGTATCTCATCATATGTAAGAAAACCCTCTGAAAACTATCACTGAATTTCACATCAGAAACCTTAAAGGTCAGAAAAGAGTGAGATGATATAGTCACAATGTTAAAAGAAAAAAATGCAAAAAATCCTATATGTTTGCAAAACTCTCCCTCATAAAATGAAAGAGAAATAAAGTGTTTCTGAGATGACCAAAAGCAGAGAAAGCTCTTCATCACTAGTCTTGCTTTACAAGAAATTCTAAAGGGAGCTGAAAATCTCTGAAATTTCAAGTTGAAATAAAAGGACCTTCAATAGCAAAATAGAAGCATATGATAGCATAAAGCTCAGAGGGGAAGGTAAACATACAGACAATACATAATACTTTAGTGCTTTTTAAAAATTAAGTTTATTGCTACTTTTTAGGTGTAGAGTACAGTTACATTCATCATTGGGATCTATGATGGTAAAAAAATAACTTTCTGTGCTGTCATAGAAGAGCCAAAAGCATAAAATATAAAATTTGTTAATGGATAGACAATATAAAAAATATTTAAGTTGTAAAATCAACAACTTAAAACATATAATGGGGGGCTGGGAATTTAACTCAGTGGTTCCACTGCCTGCCTCACAAGCTCAAGCTCCTCAGTTCAATCCCCAGCACCAGGAAAAACAAACAAACAAACAAAAAAGAAACTAAACATGTAATGGGGTGTAAAAATGGAAAAATTGTATGCAATTAAAGTTATTAGCTAAAATAAATTATTATGACTATAGGACATAAATTCTTTTGTAACCACAAAAAAATTCTAGAAGACATAAAGTGAGAAAATAAAACACATCAATTAAAAAAAGTCAAGACAGATTACAACAAAGGAGACAAAGAAAGAGATGGACATTAGGTTAAATTTTATCATATCCTGCATGTGCATAAAAGTTTAAATTCACTAAGATAAAACCATTATAAAGTATAAGCACTTAGCATCAGAGCATACAAATATATGAGGCATATATTAACAAAACTGAAGGAGGAAATAGAAAAAAAAGTAAGGAAATCCAATCCTTTACTTGCAGTCATGGTATGAAAGTGCAAGCACATGATTGATATTGAAACTGAGACTAGAAATGCACTGTTGATTCAATGTACCCAACTGATATTTACCAAATGTTTCAGATCCAAACAACATACTATATCATCATCTCCAGCACACCCAAGCAAACTCTAGGATCAATTAGGCGTTAAATAAAAACAAATCAATACATTTCAGAAAATGGAAACCATACCAAATACATTTTGCTGAGCATAATTAAATGAAACTAAAAATTAACAACAAAGAGAAAAAGGAAAATTCATAAGAAGAAAAAAATTAACATATCTTGAAAAACATATGTATGAAAGAAAAATGAATAGAGAAGTTAGAAAATACTGAAACAAATCTAAAATATATCAAAACATTTTGTGTACAAAAAATACTAAGAAGAAAAATTATATTGAAAACATGTTTATAAATAAATGTTTATAATAAGATAATAAAAAATACACTTAAATAAATATAAAAGAAAGAAGTCCACAGCAGAAGGAAGATAATAATTAAGACTTGAGTGACTCAGAGCCGTCTCTCCTGAGCAGCCTCCTCTGGAGCCGTGCTCTTTCCAGCAGGTGCTGGTTGATTGGCCACAACGCAGAATCAGGTGGGTGAGTTTCCAGGGGGCACCACTGATTGACTCAGACACAGTGGAGTGGCAGGAGGGTAACTGCGTGGATGCTGAGCACCCCCCCCTGCTATTAGATCCCCTGACTGAGCCAGTCCTAAAACACACTCTGCAGAGGCGTGGTGGGCTATAAAGGGTGGTGACTGATCCTATTATGTTTTTGATTGTATTGATAGGGATAAAGGATAGGGGTTGATTTGATGAGTTGTTTGCTCAACTATGAAAATGAGAATATCTATAAGTCATTAGAGAATCAAAGGCTGGGATGCAATGATATCAGGAAGATTTAATGACCCAGAGATTGAATCAAGGTCAACCCAACAGCAAAAATAAAGTTGAGAAAACACTTAAGCAAGCCACAAAGACAGACTTCCAGTCCACTAATGGCAAACAGTAGGGCAAAGGAGGATGAAAAATCAGATAGTGATCCTTCAGGACACTCAGAACTCAAAGCACACAAAGTAAAAAAACTGATCAAGCAAGCCCTAGAAAAATTCAAAACAGAAATTATTTCCCAGTTAACCATAGAGATGGTGAGCAAAATGAAAGACATGATTCGAGAATTCAGAACAGAAACTGACAAAAAAAAAAAAATAGATGAGCTTGGGAACATAAGAGAAACCATGAAGGCCCAGAATAAGAAAGAAATGGAAACAATGACACCCAACATAGGAAAGAAATGGAATCCATTAAACAGATTGAAACAGATATCCAGGAGATTAAAAGCTCTATTGAAAGCATACATAGCAGAATAAAAGATTGCAAAGATAGAATCTCAGATATAGAAGGTAGGATAGCAGACAGTGCTCATGAAAAGAAAGGTATCTGAAAAACAGTCAGGGAGCATGAGAAATCGATCCAACACCTCCTAGATGATGCAAAGAAGAATAATGTAAGACTGATAGGAATCCGTGAAGTACCAGGAGAAAATGCAAATGATTTAAAACAGCTGTTCAAAGAATTAATGAATGAAAATTTCCCAAACAGAGGGGAAGAATTAGACATACAGATAAGGGAGGTATATAGGACACCAACTAGCCACAATAAAAAAAATCTACACCTAGACATATAATAATCAAGATCCCAGAAACCCAACAGAAGAAAAAAATACTACAAGCAGTAAGAGAAAAAAAATCACATGCAAAGGAAAGCCCACCAAATATCACAGGAGACTTTTCAACACAAACCCTCAGGTCAAAGAGCCTGGAGTGAGATATGTCAAGTCCTAAAAGAAAATAACATCCAACCAAGACTGATGTATCCTGCAAAGCTCTCTTTCAAAATGGATATAGAAATAAGATACTTCCATGACAAAGAACACTTGAGAAACTTCATGAATACTAAACCAGCACTACTAAGAATTTTAAACAATATCCTAGAAAAAGACAATGAAGATCACAACACGAGGAGGCCCAACAGAGCAAATCAAATAGCCAAGACTAGAAACTAAAAAGAGAGGACAAAAAATAAGAAGAGTCAACAAAAGGACAATAACATAACAATAATAAGTCACTATATATCAGTTATAACTATCAATGTCAATGGCCTCAATTCACCAATCAAGAGAAATAGATCAGCAGAATGGATTAAGAAGCAAAACCCAACAATATGTTGTATACAAGAAACACACCTAGTGCAAATAAAGCCCATAGACTGAAAGTGAAAGGATGGAAAACAATTCTCCATGCAACAGGAGCCCAGAAAAAAGCAGGGGTAGCAATCTTATTTGAAGAAAAAGCAAATTTCGAACCAAAACTGATTAAGAGAGACAACAAAGGCCACTACAACCTTGTAAAGAGAACAATTCAAGAGGAAGAAATGACAATCATAAACATATATGCACCAAATATAAATGCCCCAACTATGTAAAAAAAATAATTAAGTAATATGAAAAATCAAATAACCACTAATACAATTGTAGTGGGGCATCTGAATACCCCACTATCACAAATAGACAGATCATCTAGGCAAAAAAATCAACAATGAAATACTAGAACTGAACCAAGCTTTTGAACGCATGGACTTATTAGATGTCTATAGAGTGTTTCACTCCACAAAATCAGATTATACATTCTTTTCAGCTGCACATGGGTCATTCTCCAAGATAGATCACATACTAGCTCACAAAACAGGTTTGAATAAATGCGAAAGAATTGAAGTTATTTCCTGCATATTATCAGATCACAGTGCAGTAAAACTGGAGATCAATAGCATAAGAAACCATAGGAACTTTACAACCACATGGAAATTGAACAACACTCTCCTGAACAATCAATGGATCACAGAGGAGATCAAAGAAGAAATCAGATAGTTTTTACAAATAAATGAAAATGCCAAAACAACATACAGGAATCTATGGGACACAATGAAAGCAGTTCTACGTGGAATATTCATAGCACTGAATGCCCACATTAGGAAAACAGAGCAATCGCTTCTTGGCCTTTTGGCTAAGATCAAGTGTAGGAAAACAGAGCAAGCTCAAATAAACAACCTAACGATGACTCTTAGACTTCTAGAAAAACAAGAGCAAGAAAAACCCAAAGCTCAAACAAGAGAGGAAATTATAAAGATTAGAGCAGAAATCAATGCAATGGAAACTAAGAAAATGATACAAAAAATAAATGAATTGAAGAATTAGTTCTTTGAAAGACTGAATAAAATTTATAAACACTTAGCAAACATTATCAAAAAAAGGAAAGAAAAGGCTCAGATCCATGCAATCAGGAATGAAAAAGGTGAAGTCACAACATTTCCTACAGAAATCCAGAGGATCATTAATACATACTATGAGAACCTGTACTCTAATAAAATGGAAAACACAGAAGAAATGGACAGATTTCTAGACACTTATGAATTACCAAAGTTGCACGAAGATAAAAACATTTTAAACACCCCAATAACAATTAGTAAAATTGAAAATGTAATTAAAAACTTATCAATAAAGAAAAGCCCAGGTCCTGATGGATTCACTGCTGAATTTTACAAGACATTTAGAGAAGTTCTACTGCCATTACTCTTTAGACATTTCAATGAAATTGAAAGAGAGGCATTACTTCCAAATTTACTCCAAGAAGCAAATATCACTTTGATTCCCAAACCTGGGAAAGATGTAACAAAAAAAAAGAACTACACGCCAATCTCCTTAATGAATAGATGTAAAAAACCTCAGTAACACACTGGCAAACAGAATACAGAGGATCATCAAGAAGATCATTCATCCCGACCAAGTTGGATTTATTCCAGGGATGCAAGGATGGTTCAACATATGTAAATCAATTAATGTAATACACTATATTAACAAAGTCAAGGACAAGAACCACATGATCCTCTCAATAGATGCAGAAAAAGCATTTGACAAAATTCAACACCCATTCATGATAAAAACTCTGCAAAAAATTGGAATACATGGTCTATGTCTCAACTTAATAAAGGCTATCTATGAAAAATCAACAGCCATCATCATATTAAATGGCCAAAAACTGAAAACCTTCACTTTAAAATCAGGAACAAGACAAGGATGCCCACTATCACCACTCCTCTTCAATATAGTTCTGGAAACATTAGCCATAGCAATTAGACAAGAGAAAGAAATTAAAGTAATAAAGATAGGAAAGGAAGAAGTTAAACTGTCATTATTTGCTGATGATATGATACTCTACATTGAAGATCCAAAAAACTCCACCAAAAGACTTCTACACTTAATCGACACTTTTGGCAGAGTAGCTGGATACAAGGTCAACACCCAAAAATCAATAGCCTTCTTGTACACAAATAACAGACTCAGTGAGAAAGAAATTAGGGAAATAATTCCTTTCACAACAGCACCCAAAAAATGAAGTATCTGGGAATCAATTTAAGAAAAGAAGCAAAAGACCTCTACACTGAAAATTACAGCACTCTGAAGAAAGAGATTGAGGAGGACTTAAGAAAATGGAAGTATGTCCCCTGCTCCTGGGTAGGAAGAATCAGTATAGTGAAAATGGCTATACTACCAAAACTGCTATACAGATTCAATGCAATACCAACTGAAATCCCAACACTATACTTCACAGAACTAGAAAGAAGAATCCAAAAATTCATTTGGAACCATAAGAAACCTAGAATGGCAAAAGCCTTCCTGGACAACAGCACATGGGGGCGGGTATAACAATTCTCAATTTGAAACTATATTACAAAGCCACTGTGATAAAAACAGCATGGTATTGGCAAAGAAACAGACCTGAGGATCAGTGGAACAGATTGGAAGACACAAAAACAACTCCAGATGCACTCAGCTACTTCATATTTGACAAAGGAGCTGCCAGTGCCCACTGGAGGAAAGATAGTCTCTTTAATAAATGGTGTTGGAAAAACTGGATCTCAACCTGCAAAAGATCAAAATTAGACCCTTATCTCTCACCATGCACTCAATTAAAATCCAAGTGGATTAAAGATCTAAACATAAAAACAAAAACACTAAACTTGCTGGAAGATAAGTTAGGCAGAACTCTGGAAGACACTGACACAGGAAAAGATTTTATGAACAAATCCTCAGTAGCATGGGAACTAGCAGAAAGAATCAACAACTGGGATCTCATCTTATTAAAAAGCTTCTGCACTGCAAAACAAACCATCAACAGAACTAAGAGACAACCTACAATGTGGGAAAAAAATTTTTACCAGCTGTTCCTCAGACAAAGGACTATTATCTAAAATAGATAAAGAACTCAAAACAACCAGCGCCCCCCAAATATAAAGACCCAATTCTAAAGTGGGCATCTGAAATGAACAGACATTTCTCAGACAAAGAAATAAAAGCAGCAAGTAAATACATGAAAAAATGCTCCACATCACTGGTCATTCAAGAGATGCAGATGAAAACAATACTCAGATTTCACCTCACCCCACAAAGGATGGCTGCTGTCAAGAAATCACACAATAACAAATGTTGGAGTGGTTGTGGGGAGAAAGGAACACTTCTCCATTGTTGGTGGAAGTGCAGACTGGTGCAACCACTATGGAAGTCAATATGGAGATACCTCAAAGAACTAAGATTAGAGGTTCCATGTGACCCAGCCATCTCTCTGTTGGGTATCTTTCCAAAAGAAGTGAGAAAATTATACCACAGTGATATATGTGCACCCATGTTTGTAGTGGCACAGTTTGTAATAGCTAAAACTTGGAAACAGCCCATCTGCCCACCATTTGGAAACTGGATAAAGAAGATGTGGTTTTTCTATAAAATGGAATACTACTCAGCCATAAAGAATGAAAAAGTAGATTCATTCATAGTTAAATGGGTACATTTTGAGGATATACTTCTAAGTGAAATAAAGAAGGCACACATATGCAAATACTGATTAGTTTCTCTAGTGTGAAAAACTAAAATAGTACTTAAGATCCTAATGGGACAATTAGCAAATAGGAAGAAAAGGACCAAAGGTGTAGGGACAGTGAGAAGGATAGACAAGGGGTAATAAGGGAAAAGGAAAAAAATATGAGAAAATGTAAAAATGGAATTAAAGTGTTTGAGGAGGCTGAGGGAGTGAGGATGAAGGGAGGGTGGGAACAAGGGGAAAAAATGAGAACCAAGACCTAGCATGTAAAGGTACAAGATCCCAGCAATGAATGTAACTGTACTGTCTATCTACCTAGAATGTACCAATAAATTAAATTTTAAAAAAATTTAAAAAATGTGCAAGAATCCAATGATGAATGTAACTGTACTGTATACCTAAAATGTACCAATAAACTCAATGAGAAAAAAAAGATGAGCAAAAAAAGAAGTGAAATAGGAAGAAAAATATATAAATCTAAAGTTATATATTTTAACTACCATTAGAAATGAATTAGGAGAGAAAAAATTTACAAATTTGTATAGTGTTCAAGGAGATTGGATAATTAAATAAAGACCTACTAACCTCCTAAACTCAGGGCCAAAAAGTGAATTCTAGCAAGCACTTAATAAAGCTTTAAAGCCAATTCTTGTCGAATATTTTCAACAAATTTATGGGAAAGGAATACTTCTGCAATGATTATATAATGCATGTATTATCTTGTTATTAGAAGCAGACAAATATATAATAAAAATAAAACTATAGGATAATATATTTGATGAATATAGAAACACAAATTCTCAAAAATTAATATTCAAATTCAACAATACATTTTGAAAATATTTTTATTAGTACATTTTAGATATACAATACAGTTTCTTTAATCATTGGGATCTTATACCTTTGCATGACATATCTCGGGTTTTACTTTTTCCTCATTCCCCTAGCCTTCCTTGCTCCTCCATCCTTGCTTATTTACAAAGACTATTTGCCTGTTTTCTTCTCTCTTATTTTTTCTTCACCTTTACCTTTCCCCTACCCTCCCATTTGCCCAATAACTTTAGAACTTTTTTCCTATTACAAAATATCAATTATAGATTTTGATTCTTATTTATACTTTTAGATTTCATACCAGAGAAACTATTCAGCATTAACACATGTGTGTCCTATTAATTTCACTTAAGAGTATAGACTCAATGTGCATCCACTTAGCTATAAATGTCTCTAGCTTCTCATTCTTTATGTCTAAGTAGTACTCCATTGTATGAAAAAAATCACATCTTTTTTATCCAGTCTCCAGTTGATGGGCAATTGGGTTGTTTCCAAGTTTTAGCTATTACAAACTGTGCTGCTATAAACATGGGTAAGCCTATATCACTGTAGTTTGATTCTTTTAATTCTTTTGGAAAGATACTCAGCAGAGGGATAGCTGTATCAAATGGGACTCTCAGTCCTATTTCTATAAGGTATCTCTATATTGATTTCCACAGTGGTTGCACCAGTTTGCACTTGCATCAACAATGAAGAAGAGTTCCTTTCTCCTCACACTCCCACCAGCATTTGTCATTGGTTGATTTCTTGATAGCAGCCATTCTTTCTGGGGTGAGGTGTAATCTCAGTAATGTTTTCATCTGCATCTCTTGAATGACCAGTGATGCTGAACATTTTCTTTTAATATTTATTTGCTGCTTTTACTTGTTTGTCTGAGAAATGTCTGTTCATTTCAGATGCCCATTTTTGAATTGGATCTTTATGTTTTGAGTTCTTTATATATTCTAGAGAGTAGACCTTTGTTTGATGAAAAGATGGTAAATGTTTTATTCTCACATTGTAGGTCGTCTCTTAGCTCTGTTGGCTTCTCTTGCAGTACAGAAGCTTTTAAAAAAAATGAGATGCCACTTGTTGATTCTTTGCGCTAGTCCCAATGTTACTGAGGATTTGTTCATGTAGTCTTTTCCTATGCCAATGCCTTCAATAGTTCTACCTAGCTTATCTTCCAATAGTTTAGTGTTTCTGTTTCAATATTTAGATTTTTAATCCACTTTGATTTTAGTTTAGTGCACAGTGAAAGATAGGGCTCTAGTTTTAATCTTTGGCAAGTTGAAACCCAGTTTTTCTGACGTCATTTATTAAAGAGGCTATCTTTCCTCCACTGAGAATGGTTGGTCCTTATGTCAAAGATGAGGTATCTGATTATGTCTGGAGTTGTTTCTGCATCTTCTAATCTGTTCCAGTAATCCTTGGATCTGTTTCTTTTGCAGCTGTTTTTAACACAGTGGCTTTGTAGTATAGTTTGAAGTTGGGGATTGTGATACCCCTTGCCATGTCTCTGTTGCCTAGAATTGCTTTTGCTATTTTAGGTCTCTTCTTGTTCCAAATGAATTTTTGCATTGTTTTCTCTAGTTCTGTGAAAATACTGTTGGGATTTCAATTGGGATTGCATTGTATCTCCATAGAAGTTTTGGAAGAATGGCCATTTTCACTATGTTGGTTCTTTCTACTCAGGAACAAGGGATAACTTTTCACTTTTTTATATCATCTTCAATCTCTACTTTCTGAGAGTTGTAGTTTTCAATGTAGAGGTCTTTGACTTACTTTGTTAGATTGATGCCTAGATATTGCATTTTTTGATGCTATTGTGAAAGGAATTATTTTCCTAATCTCTCTCAAGAAGTCTGTTATTTGTATACAAGAAGGCTATTGATTCTTGATTTGATTTTACCTTGTATCCAGATACTATACTGAATTTGTCAAAGAAGTCTAGAAGTCTTTTGGTGGAGTTTTTTGTATCTTCTATGTAGAGTAACATATAATCAGCAAATAATGACTGTTTAACTTCTTCCTTTCCTATTTTTATTCCTTTTATTTCTTTCTCTTGCCTAAGATCTGTGGATAATGTTTCCAAAGCTATATTGAACAGGAGTGGTAATAGTGGACATACTTGTCTTGTTCCTGATTTTAGGGTGAAGATTTTCAGTTTTTGACCATTGGTATGATTCTGGCTTTTGGTTTTTCATAGATAGATAAATAGATAGACAGATAAAATCAACTTACCTCTCAAATTGAGATAAAGACCATCTATTCCAATTTTGTGCAGGGTTTTTTTTATCATGAATGGTTGTTGAATTTTGTTGAATGCCTTTTCTGCATTTATAGAGATGATCATATGGTTTTTGGCCTTTACTCTGTAAATATAGTGTATTACATTTATTGATTTACATATATTGAACCATTCTTGAATCCCTGGGAAAAATCCAACTTGTCAGGGTGTATGATCTACTTGATAATCCTCTGTACTCTATTTGCCAGTTTCTTATTAAGGATTGTTGCATCTATGTTCACTAAGGAGACTGGCCTATAGTTATTTATTTTTTATTTTTTTGGTTGGGTCTTTCACTGGTTTTTTTAGTCAAAGTAACACTTACTTCCAGGAATGAATTTGGAAGTATTGCTTCCCTTTCAATTTTATTGAAAAGTTTAAAGATTATGGGCTGTAGTTCTCCTCTAAATGTTTCGTAGAGTTCAGAAGTGTATCCATTTCTTTGTTGGTAAATTTTTAATTACATTTTCAATTTCACTGATTGTAATTGTGTGTTTAGAATTTTTACATCTTATTTGTGCAACTTTGGTAATTCATATGTATCTAGAAATCTGTCCATTTCTTCTGTTTTCCATTTTTTTTTAGTTCAATTTCTCAAAGTAGGTATTGATGATCTTCTGGATTTCTGTTTGATCTGTTGTGATTTCACCTTTTACATTCCTAATTGCATGGGTTTGAGCCTTTCCTTTCCAGTTTTATAAGGTTGGCTAAGGGTTTATAAATTTTATTTATTCTTTCAAAAATATCAATTCATTGATATTTTGTATTATTTCTTAGTCTGCATTATATTGATTTCTGCTCTGCTCTTTATAATTTCCTTCCGTGTACAAGCCTTCAGTTTGTCTTTCTCTTCTTTTTCTAGAAGCTTAAGATTAAGCATTAGGTTGTTTATTTGAGCTCACTCTGTTTTCTTAGTGTGGGCCTGCACTGCTATAAATTTCCCTCATGGAACTCCTTCACTGTGTCCCATAGATTCCTGTATGTTGTATTGGCATTATCATTTATTTGTAAAAACTGTCTAATTTCTTCTTTAATTTCCTCTGTAACCCAATGGTTTTTCAGGAGAGTGTTATTCAGTTTCCATGTGTTTGTGAAGTTCTTGCAATTTCTTAGGCTACTGATCTCCAGTTTAATTGCATTATGTCTGATAATATACATGGGATAACTCAAATTCCTTTTCTTAAACAGTCATCTACTTAAACATGTTCTATGAGCTAGTATGTGGTCTATTTTGGAGAATGACCCATGTGCAGCTGAAAAGAATGTATATCCTGATTTTGTGGGGTGCAACACTCTGTAGACATCTATTAAGTCCATTTGTTCAAAAGCTTGGCTCAGTTCTAGTATTTTGTTGTTGTTTTTTTGCCTAGATGACCTGTTTATTTGTGACAGTGAGGTATTTAGGTCCTCCAATACAATTGCATTCGTACTTATTTGGCTTTTCATGTTCCTTAGTGTTTGTTATGTATGGTTTGTGGCATTAGTATTTGATGCATATAGATTGATGATTGTTATCTCTTCCTCTTGGATTGTTCCCTTTACAGGGGTGTAGTGAACTTCTTTGTCTCTGAATTAGTTTTGGTTTGAAATTTACTTTGTCTGCAAATGAGATAGCTACCCCTGCCTTTTGCCAGATTCCTGTCACATGGAGAACTATTCTCCATCCTTTTACTTTCAGTCTATGAGTTTCTTTCTGTACTAGGTGTATTTCTTGTATATAGCATATTGTTGGATTTTGCTACTTAATCCATTCTGCCAGTTGATTTCTTTTGATTGGTGAACTGAGACCATTAACATTAATGGTTATAACTGATATGCATTGACTGATATGATATCAACATCATATTATTATCCTGTTGTTGGTTCCTTTTAATTCCCCCCCCCTTTAATTTCTTGACTTGCCTGTTGGGTTTGCTCTGTTGGGCCTCATGGAATTGTGATCTTCATTATCTTTCTCCAGGACATTATTTAGAATTGTTTGGAGTGCTGGTTTTGCATTCATGAAGTTTCTCAGGTGTACTTTGTCATGGAAGTATCTTATTTCCCCATCAATTTTGAAAGATAGTTTTGCAGGATACATCAGTCTAGGTTGGAAGTTGTTTTCTTTTAGGGCTTGAAATACCTCACTCCAGGCTCTCCTTTATTTGAGGGTTTGTGTTGAAAAGTCTGCTGTGATTCTGATAGGCTTTCCTTTGCATGTGATTTGTTTCTTTTTTCTAACTCCTTTCAATATTTTGTTTTTCTGTTGGATTTCCAGGATCTTGACTATTATATGTCTATGTGTAGAATTTTTAAAAATCATGGCTAAATGGAGTCCTACATGCCTCAATTATCTGTATGTCAAATTCTTCCATCATTAATTCTCTGAACAGGTTTATTTTGGTGTCATTTGTATTTTTTCATGGACTCCTATCAGTTTTATATTCTTGTTTGTATCATGTAGGAATTGTTGGGTTGATTTCTCATGTTCCCTTACTGTTTTAAAGAGATCTTTCTTTTCATGGTCACTGACTTTCATCCTGTCTTCTATATCTGATATCCTGTCTTCAGATTGGCTCAGTTTGTTATGTAAAGTTTCAATAGAGTTTTTAATTTCCTGGATATCTGTTTGAATCTGTTACATGGATTCCATTTCTTTCCTATGCTGGGAATTCATGACTTCTATCATGGTTCTGAGCTCATGTATTTTTTTTAATCTGTTTCTGTTCTATAGTGTCTAATCATGTCATTCATTCTACCCACCATCTCTGTAGTTATCTGGGAAGTTATTTCTGTTTTGAATTTTTCTAGAGTCCCATTCATCTGTTTGTTACTTCCTGTTCTATCAGTTCAGGTTGTCCAGGTGGCTGATTATCAGGCTTTTCCACCTCTTTCCCATAGAATTTGCTCTTGGTAAGCTGGAAGTCTCTGTGCTTGAGCCTTGTTTGAATGTCTTCCCATTTTTATTTTTGTTTTTGGTACTGTCTTTGGTTTGATACCTGGGTTAATAGTTCAATCTTCCTCTTCTAGCTTGTGTTTAAGTTTTGAGTCTCTAATGACACTGAGGTAATCTCTCTTTCATTATACCAGGAAGGACAACTGATTAGATCAATCACAACATCTTAGCCCAAGTGATACAGTCAACTACAACAATCGAATTAAGCACAGCTTAGAAAATGACAGTTTGTAGTAGTTATTAATCTATCACCTTTAAATTTGTGAGTTAAATCAAAATTGAGGCTAGAGCTTAGGACAATGGCCTTTATGACTCCCCTGTGCTTCTATGGTATGATTCCAGATACAACCACAACCAGGAGGCCAGAGGTTCTGCAAGCACCCACGCAGTTCTGTCTCTTACTGGTCTGCTGCAGAAGTCCTGCAGCTGGGGGGAGAGAGTTTCAGAAGTTCAGTCCACGAAGTTCATGCTCCATGCAGAAATGGCATAGTGGAAGGCCCCAGGAGGAGGAAAGCTGATCATGTCATGATGGCCAGGAAGCATAAAGGAAAACCAAATTCAACAGTACATTAAAAGGACCATCTTCTATTACCAAGTTGCATATTCGTGGGTTGCAAGGATATGAAATGCAATGAATATGATATACTGTATTGATTAAAAAAGGGATAAAAATTATATGATCCTCTCAATACAGAAAGAGCTTCTGAAAAATTAGCACCTTTTCATCACACAAACACACACACCACACATACACACATGAAACACATTAAGAGAAGAAAGTTATTTCATTTCATCAATGTGAAATAGGAAGAAAAGGACCAAACGTGTAGGGACAGTGAGAATGATAGGGAAAGGGGAATAAGGGAAAAGGAAAAAAGTATGAGAAAATGTAAAAAATGGAATTAAAGTGTTTGAGGGTGGGGAGTGGTGGAGGGGGTGAAGGGAGGGGGGGGACAAGGGGAAAAAATGAGAACCAAGACCTGGCATGTAAAGGTACAAGATCCCAGAAATGAATGTAACTGTACTGTCTACCTAGAATGTACCAATAAATTCAATTTAAAATTAATAAAAGAAAGTTATTTCATTTCATAAAGACCATATATAAAAATTGCATAGCTAACATATATTCAATAGTGAAAGACAGAAAAGCTTTTCATCTTGTGTCTGATGCTAAATAAGGGTGCCCATTTAGAACTTCTACTTGAGCAATTAGGCAAGAAGGAGAACCTAAAGACATCCTCATCAAAAAGAAAGTAAAATTTCTCTGTTCACAGATGACATGATCTATATGTATTAGCCCTAATCATTACACACACACACACACACACACACACACACACACCTGTTACAAATAAAAACTGAATTTAGAAAGTTGAAGGATACAAAACTCACTGAAAATTAGTTGTTTTGGTCCACTAATAAACAATCAAAATAGTAGATTAAGAAAATAATCCCATTTACAATACTAACAAAGAGAATAAAGTGCTTACAAATTTAACCAAGGTGCAGAACAACTTGTACAAGGAAATCTACAATAAAATGTTGAAACAAACTAAAGAAGTCATAAAAACAGAAAGACATTCATCTTCATGAAATGGAAGACTTCATAGTATTAAAATGTCCCTATTACTCAAAGTAATTTATATATTTGGTATATTCATCAAAATTCAAATCATGTTTTATTTTGCTTTGTTTGAGACAGAGTCTTTTTATGTAATTCAGGATGAACTTGAACTTTCTATGTAGATATAGCCTTGAATTTGTGATTCTACTGCCTCAGCCTCCCAAGTGCTAGGGTTATAGACAAACACTACCACATCAGGCCCCCAAATGGTATTTTTTACAGATATGGAAAACAAAATATGATAAATCATATGGACTTCACATGGAATCTGGAGAGTCAACTAACTTAGAAATAGGAACAAAATTGATTTCTCACAAACATATTAAAAACAACTTAAAAAGTGACAGTAACCAGAATAGTGTGGTGCTATAGACATGTGTATCTGTGGAATAGAACAGAAAGCCTAAGAAAACATTAGAGATGCAACATAACCAGGTTTCTTTGAGCACTTTCAAAGCCATCTCCTTCGAAACAAGTCCCTGTGCTTTGCCTATGTATATAAGGCTAAGACAAAGAGAACATATTGGATTTCTTTCTCACCTGGTAGGTATTCTTGAAGAGCTTCCTTCTTATTGTTACTTCTAAAAACCCCTCAAAATTCCTTCCTTTTGTCCTCAAATTTATCATTCAGTTTTAGGAGATGAAGAACATATTTTATACAAATTAAACAAATTTTATACAAAATTAAGTATTTTATATTGGAGGGCCCACTAAGATCACTCTGGACTTTAAATCCAGCAAAATGAGATTGATAGGAGGTAAGAGATCAGAGAATGCTTTTCTCTTTTCTTTTTTCTCCATGTAATCCAGGATTACATCTAGGGAGATAGATGAGATTTATCCTCTTTTTTTTTTTAAAGCTGGATAGCATTTGAAAAAGTTTTTGTGCTTTGTATAGAAGACTACTATTAGTACAGGCATTCTCCAGCCCTTTCTCCTCTGTCCTTTTCCTCAGAAATAATGCAATTGGCAGCAGCTCATCAAGAGCAAATCTTTCCCCACTTCTAATCTTCCAATCTTTTCTCTGTGGCTGCTGGATTCCAGGATTTTTCTTTTTCTTTTTCTTTTTTTAATATTAGGGATTGAGCTCTGGACCTTGCACTTGCAAAGCAGGTGGCAGAACCACTGAGCTAAATAAGTTGATGATATGTTTCCATCTAGGTTGTTAATCAATGAAGATAATATGAAAAAAATGACTGCATAAATGCAATGTCTATTATTGTCTATATATAATAACAAGAGTTTTTCCTTGCTTAAAGATACTACATATCTTATAATATAAAAGTCTTACTTGTTATGATTTGGTTCTAATGAGTCATCTACCATAAATGTCAAGATAAATAATTGGGAATCTCTTGGACTTGGGAAACTTCTGGACAAAACTCTCCTCTGTGGCTGAAAAAGTAGTTTCCTAAAGCAATTTACTCAGTTTTCTTCACTGTCTAATTCTTTCCAGTCTTATTGTGGCATGCCCCAACAAATGTTATCAAACAGATTATTGTGATAATACCTTGGTTTGTGAAGAATACCTTTGTTCATGAATGTTTCTGTATGTGAAAAATTCAGTTTGAGAACAGAAATGTTTGGTAGAATTTTTCCTCTTTTTGCAGTCTGTCTCAGGTGAAGAACACCACCATGGCCATCTTTCCCACAATACAGATATGGCCATCGTCCCTGCTCTGACACATGGTCCTGGCTTCTTATAGTTAAGATCTGGTCTTAGATAGACCTGTGCACAATTGCTGTGAGCTTTTATGTGTGCTTTTTAGTACATGCAGTATCATACAGTATTATTCAATCTAGCATGTCTCTGTCTCCCAAGAAAGTAAAAAGCAAGCAAGGTGGTAAAAAGAAAGAACAGAGTGGTAATGAAGGAGACAAGAATGAGCAGGGCAATAATGAAGGTAACAAGAAAGTATAGAAGTAGGAAGAAGGTTTTGAAAAAATAACCATTGAATTGAAGAAGGAAATTATAGAAAAGCATGAGTATGGTGTTTATATGACTGATCTGGCTTTGGAGTACAAGATGAAAAAGTTGGCAATCTTGAACATTTTGAAGAATAAAGATGTTATCAAAGGTGCTGATGTGGCAAAAGTAGTAATGATATTAACCAAGTGGAGGCCCCAGTGCTGGAAGAGATGGAAAAACTTGTTAGTGTGATTCAATGAGAAATAGCTGGCATATGATAGGAGTAAAGAATCTACAATCTGTGAAAAAGCCAGGAAATTGAAGTGACTTACTGCAAGAAAGTTTCACTGTAAATGCAACAGGTGGTGGGGGGGAAGAACCCAGCAGCCAGCTCCATCTAGCCACCCTAGCACCTCCAAATCCGGTAATTACACCAACCACAGGTCCTGAGGGCGAGGCAAGTCTGACTGCACCAGTAGGAAGCTATCTCAAAGAGGCCCAGGAGCACCAACAATGAACAGTGGATGGATAACCCCACCTACAGACAGAATTATGATTATTGTAATCTGTAAATCCACTGTGGGATTTGATGCAAAAGTGACTCTTCTTTCATGCTAGGTTAGCTTTGGAGAAGAAATCTGTGGCAGCACTCACATCTTGGAGTGGTATAACCAGGACCCACTGAGAGAGAGGGAGAGGGGGGAGGAGGAGGGGGAGGGAAAGAGGGGGGGACAGAGAGAGAGAGAGAGAGAGAGAGAGACAGAGAGAGACAGAGAGAGACAGAGAGAGACAGAGAAGAGAGAGAGCACACTTATAATTAGGAATTAGGGACTGAACTACTCTGGGGTCAGAAGTCCTAGAATAACAAGGGTCTTGGGAGGCATTTTGTTATTGGTAGCTCCTAAAAGTAACCCATCAAAAAGAAAAAGCACCTGTTTCTGGTTTGCTTGCCTTTCCTTCTCAAGTTAGATTCCAGGTTCTTCACGTCTTGCATGAAGAATTGAAAACAACAATAACAACAAAAAAGCAAAAAGCAGTGGTAAAGTTTTATTTTAAAGTAAAAGTGAAGAGTGAGGGAGAAGTTGGCTCTGTAGAGTGAGTTTGGGCTACATAAAAGAGGAAAAACATAAAAGTACACCCTGGAAGAAGGAGAGTGGGCTACTGTGAGGAAAGCCATGATAACACACTCTTCTCAGCATCGGTTTCCTTTTACACTGTGCTTTTATTGTGTGACTATGTAACTGTTACATGGGTGTGCATCAGAGGCAGCTGCTGTCCTATTTTTTCTCTCTCTTTCTTACTTTCTTTTTCTTCCTTCCTTCCTTTCTTCTTTTCTTTCTTTCAAAAATAACTGGTCTTACAAGCTAAGCCTTTGATGTTAAACATCATATAGGCTTATGAGAACAAGAGAGGAACGTTTTTCTTTCTTCCCACATGAAAGAAAAATTATATATTATCCATTTAAAAACTCGGGAAACCTTTGGGGCTGCAGATCTACAAATGAAGGCCCATGACTGTGGACCCTGGGCAAGTGCAGGGGCACAAAGCAGTGCCCAAAGGCACCTGCACACCTCCCTGCAGGCATAACCAGAAAGTTATTCATGGTAGGGCATGATCTTCGTACTGTGGGTCCAAGGGGAAATGTAGATGCAGGAAAAAAAATTCTCAGCTATTTTAAAATGCCCAAGGCTTTGGTCAGAACTGAGGGCTGGACAAGCCAAAAGGCACTGGGCAGGCCAAAACCAGCATGCTGACACCAGTGCTGCTCACTGCACGTGGGTGTACCTGGGCAGGAAGGACAATCCCCATGGGGGAACAGAGATGCTGGACCAAAGATGCCAGGAGGTCTAAAACCCCCTGCTCCACGGTGGCATGCTGCGCAGCTGATTTGCCTGCCCTCTAGAGACAAAAGGCTCTAAAACTCTAGTATTCAATACTGCTCCCTCTGGTCCAAGAGCCTGCTTGAGGCCATTGCCACCTGGCTTTTGTACTTACCTGTTTAAATACAGATGGTTAAAGACCTAAGCCTGTTGCTGAGCAGAACAGCGCTCAACATTTAAAAGCTAATTAAATTAGCAGGATGTATAAAAACAGACTCATCCCTGTTCTTAGTCCTTTCTTCATCAAAATAAATGCAAGAGATGCTTTCCCAGATTTTTTGGGTTAAGTAGAATTATTAAGGGACTTGAAATAGGTACTCGATTGGATCTCATCCACACAGATTCCACTGATTTCCCTGCTAGACTGTGTCCTCAATGAATTTGACAGGTTTGATCATGACAATTTAAAACAAGGACAGCTTGTTTATTATTGAAATATGTCTGGGTTCAATATGAACTGAGAAGCGGCAAAAGATAGATATGGAATGGTACTTTAAATTATGAGATTATATTCCAGTTAGGTGTTTCTATACAAAACATAAAAGGTAGAATGAAATGCATTATGTTCAGGCATTTGTGACTCTTTAGCAAAGGGAATGCTCAAGAATTATCTTTAGGGAAGATACCCAACATGGGAATTGCTGGGTCAAATGGGACTTCCAGTCCTAGTTCTTTGAGGTATCTCCATACTGCTTTCCACAATGGTTGCACCAGTCTACACTCCCACCAGCAGTGGAGCCAGGTTCCCTCTTTCCCCACAGTCCTGCCAACACTTGCCATTGGTTGATTTTGTGGTAACAGCCATTATTTTTGGGGTGAGGTGGAATCTCAGCCTTTTTTTCATTTGCATTTCTCGAATGACCAGTGATGTTGAACATTTTTTTATATGATTATTTGCTATTTCTACTTCTTTGTCTGAGAATTGTATGTTCATTTCAGATGCCCATTTGTGGATTGGGGCTCAAAATTTGGGAGGTCTGATTTTTTAAAGTTCTTTATATATTATAGATAGTAGACCTTTGTCTGAGGAATAGCTGGTGAAAAAATTTTCTCACATGGTGGGTTGTCTCTTCACACTGTTGGTAGTTTCTCTTGTTGTGCAGAAGCTTTTTAATAGGAAGACATCCTACTTGTTGATTGTTTGTGCTAGTTCAAGGACAATTGAGGTTTTGTTCATAAAAACTTTTCCTACATCAATATCTTCAAGAGTTCTACTTAACCTCTCTTCCAGCTGGTTTAGTGTTTCTGTTTTAATATTTAGATCTTTAATCCATTTTGATTTTAGTTTAGTGCATGGTGAGAGATATACATCTAGTTTTCATCTTTGGCAAGTTGGTATCTTCTCTAAAGAATTAAAAGAATCATACCATAGTGATATATGTGCACCCATGTTCATAACAGCACAATTTGTAATAGCTAAAACTTGGAAGCAGCCTAGTTGCTAATTAACAGGAGACTGGATAAAGAAAAAGTGTTTTTTTTTTTTAAATACAATGGAATATTACTGAGCCACAAAAGAGAGAAATTAGAGACATTTATAACTAAATGGATGCACATTGAGGCAATACTCTTAAGTGATATAAATAGAACACACGTGTAAATACCAAATAGTTTCTCTAGTGTAAGAAAATGAAAGTGTAAATAGAAACTACAAGGTATAATAGATAATGTGAAATAGGAAGAAAAAGAACAAAGAAGAAGGGGAAATGAGAAGTTTAGGAGAAAAGAAAGAAGGGAATGGAATTAATATAAGAAAATGAAAAACAATGGAAATACAGTCTTTGTAGGTAGGGACAGGTGGAAGGGAGGGCAAGGGAATGGGGAAAAATAAGAACCAAGATTAATTATGTAAAGGTACAAATTTCCAACAATGAATGCCATTATATTGCATATATTAAATGTACCAATAAAATTAATTAAGAAAGAGTTATCATACTTAGTGCAGGCCCTGAGGAAGATGAAGATATCAGAGATGAATCTGTTCTGAGATCTTCCTTTGTTTTTCAGTGTGATCGCAGTCTCACTGATCTGTGAGGACAATTATACTAGGAGTTCTCCTTAATATCTCCCTTATAATCTTCAGACCAATAAATTAGGTCCATCTCTTCCAAGTGACTAGGGAGCTCCAGAAGACCTTTGTGTCCCAGAGGAACCTAACATTCTTCAACTCTCTTAGCAGCCTACTCAGGCTGTCCTGTGTCCCTCTGGGTACACACAGACAACTTGAAGCACCACAGGTTGAACTTGAAGTGGTACTTCCTACTACTGTGATTTACAACTTATCTTACCTCTAAGTGCAATTCCAGAGGTGGAAGGAAATATTTGAGTGCAGATTCCTTTCTCTGTTATAGATGTCCACCAGTCATGCAGAAAATAACTAGGCAACTGGCAGAAGACCCTAGTAAATTTACCTCTGAGTTCCAAACTTTGGCCCTTTTCTGGCCACTCGCCATACCTCAGATGAAAGACAAAGAATCCTAAAAGATGCTAGGCTTAATGCAGATGAACAGTGCTTTAAAAAAAGAAGAAAACCACCCTGGAACAAATATTCTCCCTTTGACAGAGCCAAATTGGGACTGCAATAACATAGGCCAGAACTGAGGTAGAGTTTGCAAAGATGCAAGGGGAAGGAGAAGTGTGCATGTGTGTGTGTAGGGGGGGAGGTGGGTATGAGAAAAGAAAGAAGGGGATGGAATCAAAAAGAGAAATGAAAAAATGGAAATAAAGTCTTTGTAGATAGGGAGGGAGAGAGGGGTTAAAAGGAGGGCAGGGGAATGGGAACAAAATAAGAGCCAAGTTAGATTATGTAAAGGTGCAAATTTCCAATGATGAATGTCATTATATTGTATGCCTTAAATGTACCAATAAGATCAATTAAAAAAACAAATAAAATAAAATGACCAATTGGAACTCAGGCTCTGTAACCAAATTAGTCACTGTGTGTAGGGTTTAAAGAAACAGATTTTAAAGAAAGATTGTTTATTTTGCATTTTTAGTTTCTTGAAGCAGAGGAGCTTAATAGGAAGTGGTTGCAACTCCCTTTTGTAGGGAGGGGGCTGCAATCTATGTTGCCTGAAGAAGTTCATCCTTGGCCCAAAGTCCTAGTTCATTGTCTATTCTTATTTTAATTCTTATTGATGTAGCTGATTACCCATCTCTATCTCAGGCCCTCCCCCTAACTAGCTGTCTCATTCAAAATCTAACTGAAGTATTTTTTTTAACACTTGAGTACATATTGCGCCTCTGCTTGGCATTTGTCATGCTCCTGAGTATACAGACAAGTGACCTTTAGTATGAGAGGGGCCACCAAATTGACCTACATGCTGTAAAGTTAACTGGGGCTAGCAATGGCTCCGCTATGCCCAAGGAAATAAAGAATAAAAGGCTTTTGGAATTAATTCATTCCTGAGACTGATAAAGTATCATTGATCATCAACCCCACCTGCAGTACCTAAAGAATCCTGCCACAGAAGAGGAGAGGCAGACAAACAAATGACAGTCAAGAAAGACCAAACATTAGGAGAACAACAACATAACAGAAATTAGTACAGTACATACTCTCAGTCATAAGCATGATTGTAAATGATCTTAGTTCTTTAAAAATGTTACCGAATGGCAGATTGGATTAAAAAAGTGAGACTTAACTCTTTTTTGCCAACAAAAAGCACATATCATCAGCAAAGACATATACACACCTAAAGTGAATGGGTGGAAAAAATATTCATTCAAAGAAACCCAAAAGCAAGCAGTAGCAGTCTCAGAATAACTCAGACAAAACAGACTTCAAGCTAAAATTAGAAGAGATATGCCAGGTCACTTTATATTGATAAATGGAGCAATCCACAAAGAAAGTATAAAGTATAAAACTTTATATATATATAAGATATATATGTATCCATGAATCAAATCTTATAAAATAAGCATAACACCATAATGGGGCACATAAGCCCTCATACTATAACAGGAGGCTGCTTCAAATACCGCACTGTTACCAATATATGTCACTGAGACAAAATATTAACAAAGAAACAATGGTTAAACTGTACCATATATCAAATGGAATTAATAATTATATATAATAAATATATTATTAATATTGAATCCATATACCAAATGGAATTAATTTATAGAAAGTTATGTTCAACATCTGTAGAGTGCACACTCTTTCCAGTAACTCATGGACCTTCCTCAAAGTAGATCATATTTTAGGCCATCAAACAAATTTAACAAAGATGAAACATTCAAATAATTTCTTGCATTTTTTTAGATCTTTTTTTTTCCTACAATGTCTGTAGAAACCAGTAGCAAGAGAATCTGCAGGAACTATACAAACACATGGAGACTGAGTAATTCACTTTTGCATGATCAGTGGGTCACTGAAGAAACCAGGGAGAAATTTAAAAACACCCTAGAATCAAATGAAAAATGAAGCATGACAGCAGCGTCTGTGGATGCAATGCTGGCATTTTTGAGAGGGACATGTGTAGCTACAAGGGCCCACATCAAAATATCGGAGTATTTCAGATAAAAGACTTAATTGCATGTCTTCCAGCCTCAGAAAAATAAGAAGAAATCAAAACCAAAGCTGAAATTAATGAAATATAATAAAAGAGCAATGCAAAGGATCAATGAAAGAGCTGATCTTTGAAAAGATAAATAAGATTAATAAGCCATTAGACGAGCTAACAAAAAAAAAACAAACAAAGAGAAAACCCAAATCAATGTAATTAGATATGGAAAAGGGGATATAAAACAGATATCAGTGAAAACCCCAGCATTATTGGGGGCATTTTGGGGAAAACTATATTCCAATAAATTGGCTAATCAAGAAGAAATATATATGTGTTTCTAGACTCATAAGAGGAGATAATAAACCTAAATGGATGAAGGACAAACAATGAGATTAAAGGGTTAAAAAATCTAATAAATGAAAATACAGGATCAGACAGATTCATCACTGAATTTTACCAGACCTTTTGGGAAGGTGCTGAAATATTCCATAAAACAGAAAATGAATTCTTCCAAAGTAATTCTATGAGGCTAATATCACAGGGATACTAACATATGATATGGATGCAGCAAAAAAGTAAACTGTAGAATGATACATTTAATAAATATTTATGCAAAAATTCTAAATACTTGCAAATTAATTCAACAAACAATAAAAAGATCGTATACAGGGCTGGGGATTTAGCTCAGTTGTACCGCCATCTGCCTCACAAGCACAAGGTCCTTAGCTCTATCCCCAGTACCAAAAAAAAAAAAAAAAAAAAAAAAAAAAAAAAAAAGCAATAAAAGATCATATACCATAATCAAGTTCATTTCATTCCAAGGATGCAAATATGGCTCAACAAATGCAATTCAATATTTATAATATGCCCCACAAATAGAATCAAGACTAAAAATCACATGATCCTTAATAGAGTTGGAGAAGATCTTCAACAAAATCAAACATGTGTTTGTGATAAGATCTTGAATAAACTTGGTGTAGAAGAATCTTATGTCAATATACTAATGACTGTATGACAAATAGCTAACATTATACTGAGTTGGGAAAAGTTGAAAAATGTTTTCTATAAAAATCAGGAATGAGACAGTGTTACACTCTCACCACTCCTGTTCTATATATTCCTTGAAATTCTAACCAGAGCAATTAGGAAAGAGAAAGAAACAAAATAAATATAAACAGGAAAGAAAAATATCAAATTGCTTTTATTTGCAGATGATATTGCCCTATATGTAGAAGACTTTAAAGATCTTGGCAAAAAGACTTTCAGATCTGATAAGCAAATTCATCACAGTAGCAAAGCACAAATTAAAATAAATAAATAAATAAATAGCTTTTCTATACATTAATAAAGAATTCACTGCGAAAGAAATTAATGAATCCATTCCATTCTCAATATCTTCAAAAAATACCACCTTGGAATCAACGTAACTAAGGAGGAGAAAGACCTCTATAATGAAAATTATAGAACATTGCACAGAGAAATTGAAGATACTAAAAGATGGAAATACCTTCCATGTTCTTGTATTAACAGTATTAATATAGGGCTGGGGATTTAGCTCAGTGGTTTGGTGCCTGCCTCACAACCGCAAGAACCCAAGTTCGATCCCCAGTATAAAAAACAAACAAACAAACAAACAAAAAAACATAAAGCAGTATTAATATTGTTAAAATAGCCATATTATCAAAAGTGATCTTCCAAGTCAAGGCAATTGTATCAAAGTACCAATGACACTCTCCATAGAGAATGTTTGATGTTGTTCTCCAAACAAACAAAAAATGCTAAAATTTACAGGGCAGTATAAAAGTTCCAGAATAGCCAAAGAATCTTCAACAAAATGAACAATTTTGGAGGTATCACAAATCCAATTTCAAAGTTATAGTAATAGAGTTATAGTAAGGAAATCAGTATAATCCCACCATTTAAACAGAGGATATTCTCTTAAGTGAAATAAAGAAGTCACATGTGTAAATACCAAATAGTTTCTCTGATGTGAAAAACTATAATTGTACAGAAGATCCTAATGGCAAATTGACAATGTGAGATAGGAAGAAAAGGGCTAAAGGTGCAGGGAAAGTGGGAAGATAGGGGAAAGGAAATAGGGAAAAGGAAAAAATATGAGAAAATGAAAAAATGGAAATAAAGTATTTGCAATTAGGGAAGGGAGGAGGGGGTGAAGGGAGGGCAGGGGTAAGGGGAAAAAATGAGAATCAAGACCTGTCATACAAAGGTACAAGATCCCAATAATGAATGTAACTGTACTGTATACCTAAAATGTACCAATAAACTCAATGAGAAAAAAATAAACAGACATGTTGACCAAGGGAATATAATACCAGCCACAGAAATGAACCCCAACAACTACAGCCATCTGATACATGATAAAGAGCCAAAAATATGCCTTGAAGAAGAGTGTCTTTAACAGATGAAGCTGGTAACACTGGATATCCACATGTAGAAGACTGAAACTAGAACCCTACCTCTCATTTTCTACAAAACTCAACTCAAATATATCAGAGATTTATAAATAAGACCTTAAAATTTGAAATTACTAGAAGAAAACCAAGGATAAACACTTCAAGGTATAGGCACAAGTAGTAACTTTCTGAATAGGACTATGTAGCTCCAGAAATAAAGGCAAGATTGACAAATGGGATTACATAAAACCAAGAACATACTATCCAGCAAAGGAAATAATTAACATTGTGAAGAGACAGCTTACAAAGTGGAAGAAAATCTTTTTCAGCTACTCTTAAAACAGAGGATTAATATTCAGAATACATAAATAACTAAAAGATAACAATTTCAAAGGGAAAAATAATTCAATCAAAATTGGTTGTGTGAAATGAAAAAACAATTCTTAAAAGAAAAAATACAAATGGCAAATAATTTCATGGAAAACATTCAACATATTTAACCAATAGAGAAATGAAAATGAAAATTACATTGAGATTCCATCTCATGCCAGGCAGAATGGCTATCATCCAGAGTAAAACAAACAAACAAATGAAAAAACAAAAACCCCACCAACAATAAATGCTGATGTGGATACAGAGAAGAAGGAACCAATATACACTGTTGGGGGGGATGTAAATTACTACAGCCAGTAGGGAAATCAGTATAGAGGTTCTCAAAAACTGAAAATAGAGATACTTCGATCCAGCTATATTACTCCTTGGTATATACCTGAAGGAATTAAAGTTAGCACATTCTTTAGGGGGAATAGCATGTCTATGTTTACTGCAGCACTATTCAAAATAACCAAGATGTAGGATTAATTTAGATTTCCATCATGAATGAATGGGCACACACAAACACACACACACACATACACACACACACACATTCACACACACAATTCAGAATATTAGCTAGCCATAAAGAAGAACAAAATGTTGTCATTTACTAGAAAATGAGTGGAAGATCATCATGTTAAGTGAAATAAACCAGACCCAGAAAGTTAAGTATAGTATACATTCTCTAATAGGTTGAATCCTGAAAAAGAGAAAAGCTGATGTGAAACAAGACTGGAGACTATTAAACAAGAGGAAGGGAATAAGGGGTTGGAGTTTTAAGTAAGAATAGTAGGGGGATGGATATGATAGAATACACATGTATGAAAATACCATAATGAAATTAAATATTTTGTAAAATTGATATGCAATAACACATACACACCCATGCGCATGCATGCGGGCGCGCGCACACACACACACACACACACACACATGCATCCCTCCATGCTTTGGACCAGAATTGAAAGTAATTAGGATTCTGTTTTATTCAAGTAGATTTCAATTATATGACTCAGAATTTTGTATGAATGTTTTAGAACTTCGTCTTAGAGGAGGTGTCTTAGTTACTTTCTTGTCACTGGGACATAATACCAGATACCCACAACTTGAAGAACAGATTTTTTTGCTTATTGCTTCAGTGCATGGTTGGCTGGTTATAAGGCAGAAAGAGGATGGTGGAAAGATGGTGTAGGAAAGAATGTTCAACTTATGACAGCCAGGAAGCAAAGAGAGAAGGAAGAAGTCAGGTACAAAAGCATACTCTTTAGGCATCCCCTCACTGACTACCTATTCCAACAAGGACCCACCTCCTAACAGCACATTCGGCTATGAACTCATCAGTGGGTGATGAATTCACTGATGAGTTTGGAGCTCCCTTATCCAATCACTTTTCAAAAGTCTCACCTTTGAGCAAATGAGACTTTTAGAAGACATTCTAAATCTGAACCATAACAGGAGGCTGGTTCAGTGTCTTTGTTACTTTTTTTTTTGCTGATACAAAATACTTGACACCCAAAGTTGAAGGAGGAAAGATTTATTTCAGCTCACAGTTTTTAGTGGTTTCAGTCCATAACCAGCTGGTTCCAAGGCAGGGCAGCATGGCAGAGGGTCATTGCAGAGGAGAAACAGTCCATGGCATGGCAAGCAGAAGGCAGCTACCAGCGATCATCATCAGCCATCAAGAGCAAGCCTGTCTTCTTTCTGTTCCTTCATATTCCATCCAGGTTATAAGCCTATTAATTGGTACCACCCTATCCCAGGTGGGGCTTCCATTATCCACACCCTTAAGCTAAGTGTCACACCCTTAATCCACACTCACACACCAAAATCCATATATTACTGAGGATGGGAGGAAAGGACAAATGTGATAGCTATTAGGTATACAGGTTTAATAAGTTTATGTGAAATTTATGTACTTAAAATTTTCAAGTTAAAATTATGTCCTCATTTTATAAGAGAAGTTGAAACACAGAGATGGTATGTAACCTGCCTAAGGTTACAAAGGAAAAAGAAAACCAATTTGAAGACAGTGTGACTTCTCAGATTTTTTCCTATTAAGGGTGAACTATTATTAATCTTATATTTTCATTCTTATGTTATGAGGTACCATTTCCTTAGTGAGATGCTTAAACATTAGAAATTATTTCAGCCTCAAGATTTAGCTCAGTGGCACCTCCCCTGCCTCACAAGTGCAAGGTCCTGAGTTCAAACACTGGTGCTCCCCCGATAAGAAATCACTATTTACTTCTTCATTCTCATTTCACCAATGAATCTATCAATATTTATCTGTGCCTACTTGCTATTTTAAAATATTCATCTTTCTCACTATATTCCTAGTATTATGGCCTTCATTAATGCCACAATGGCTTCTTTTTTTGAACTACTGCCCATTTTTGTGACTTTAATCTTTCCTCCTTGGAACTTGTTTGGGAACTTATTTTGTCTTGCTCAGTTCCTTTAAAAATGGGCCAAGGAAGTTTTCCGTCAACATATATGATCATTCACCTTCAGATTCTACCTTTCTTTGTATTTTCTTATGTATGTTTGGGTTCATTGTGTTTATTATATTATGTTTTGCTTCTTCATTTAGCCATTTGATTGCAAACTTCTTAAGTACAGAAATTATTATACCTAGAAATTTTCATAGGGTCAAGAATGCATCAAAATCCAACAGATATTGATTAGATGAATGATCCACTCGACATGTTATAATGATGGTTTTAAAAAAATTTCCACAGGGGTTTTCTGTAAACAGGGAGAAGAAGTTTTAAGGATAACTGGTCAATCTCATAGATATTTAGATCGAGAAGAAATATTAATAAAACAATCCAGATAAACTATGAAATAGATGTTATTTTTATAGCTTCTGGACAAATAAGAATAACTCACATACTTACTCTTATGCCCTTGTGCCCCATAGAAAATCTGGTTGCCTCACTACACATTCTAAAATATTTCTTTAAAAAATCTGATTTTTAATTTTCTTTTTATTACATTAGATTTTATCTTTCCCAATTAAATCCCTATACTTCTGATATGTATTACTGACTCAAGATAAAGCAATCCATCTTAAACTATAGCTACAGAATATGACTTATATACTTTGAAATATATTTTAACTAAAATCAAATTATATGACAATTATTACCTGTCCTGATAAAGAAGCAGATGCAGGGAGAAAGTCATGCTAAAATCAACATCTGAACAAAATAGTCTATATTTGCCATTATAAAGCATTATAATCTATAAGGTATGAGTGAATGGAATTTAAATAAATGATAGCATTAAGTAATCCTGAGATCCATAGGCATATTCTTGTATCAGTACTTCCCTAAATTATCATGATATCCATGGCATTGAATTATAACACTTCTAAAGTAGAATTAAATGAAAGTGTTTTCTCCCAGAATCTTTTTGTGAGCTTCTTTGACAGTTTCAGTTTTTGGAGAGGAAAGTAAATGATTTAACATGGGAGTGACTGGCATGTGTTACATGGACTCCATGGTCATTTTGATGAGTCCTTTTTACACACTTACTGAGTGTTCTTCAGCAATAACACAAGAAAAATTATGAAAATCCAAAATATCAAGACAAACCATTAAAAATGTTGGCAATTTTGTATTTCCCTCTACTATGTTTGTAATATTCAGGTGAAAATTCATTATTGGCCACAAAAGAATTAAAATAAATAGGTACAATAAAGTGGTGGAAGGTAATTAATAAAAAATAATATCTTTCTTCTCTAGAAGCTTTTTTAGAGCCTCTTTGACATCCTTGTTTCTCAGAGAATAAATTAAAGGGTTCAGCATAGGTGTGACTAGGGAGTAACAGAAGGAGGCCACTTTACTGAGTTCAGGAAACCTGTCTGGGGTGAGATACATGAAAAAGACAGCACCATACAACACACTCACTACTCCCAGGTGAGAGCTGCAAGTGGAGAAGGCTTTCTTACGCCCCTCAATGGAGTGTATCTTTAGAACTGTGGACAAAATGTACACATATGAAACAATAATGACTATGATAGTAGGCAAGATAATGATGCTGGATAAGAAAAAAGATGCCACTTTATGGATAAAAAGGTCAGAACAAGACAATCTCTGTAGTGGGCGAGTATCACAGTAAAAGTGGTCAACAGCTCGAGAAGCACAAAAAGACAAAGTGAATGTCATGCTGGTCTGAAGAACCGAGCTGATGCAGCCACAAAAATAGGAACCAGCCACCAGCTGAGTGCAGAGACGCATTGACATCTGAACAGAATAGAGGAGTGGGTTGCAGATGGCAATGAAGCGGTCATAGGCCATGGCTGCCAAGAGAAACCCCTCAGTCACAATGAAGAGCGCAAAGAGGAAGAGCTGGGCCACACAACCTGCAAAAGAGATAGACTTGCTCTCGGACCATAAGATGGTCATAGCTTTGGGTGCAATAACAGAGGAGTAGAAGATATCAATAAAGGAGAGGTTGCCTAGGAAGAAATACATTGGTGTATTCAGCCGGGGATCAGTGATAATAATGGCCACCATTCCAACATTCCCCAAAATGATCATGGCATATATGAGCAAAAATAGTAGGAAAATGAAAATACAGAGTTCAGGGTGGACCCTGAAGCCTATAAGGAGGAAGTCAGCCATTGCCGAGTGATTGCTTGTTCCCCTGTCACCCATGGAAGAGACCTGATGAAAGGCACAAGGCAAAAGAAACAAATGAACACCTGCCTTTAATCCTAGAGACATAACATTTTATAAGTGTAAAAATATAACACAGATTAATTACATATTGTCCATAAATCAATTTCCATATTATGAAGAAGCATGAATTTAGAATAGGCTCTTGAAAATGACCTGTGAAATCTGTGAAGCACTGAAACATACTATGGATTTGTATTAAATTATACTTTTGCAAAGATTTTAGCAAGAAGTTAGCATATTTTTATTGTTTCATTTTTCTCACATCCAGAATTTCAAATATTTACAGTTAAAGAATTATTTGTACCTAAAACAATAGTATTAAATAGGTTCCAAAGTAAAAGCATTGCATATAATCCTATCATGATATTTATAATCATTTAAATCAATAGCCAAATCAGTGCCAGAATCATTACATGGCAATAAAAAACATTTTAAAAAATATCTTTACCTAGTTTTACTTTATTCTATTTAGTTTCTAATATTACTGTAGCAATCTTTGAAAAGAGAAAACATATAGGTGATCATTGGCACTAAAATTAATAACATCAGACAATCTTTAAGCCCAGAAGAACAAACTTATTTAAAGCTATTTTCAAATATATATTCATTTTCTTGGATTAAGTGCATTCTCTAAGTAAATTCATTTTATTGCCTTGTTATTAATATTTCAAATCTAATAGTAATTGATCAATTAAAAACACTATAATACTTTAGGCCTTTTTTTGAATTTTGGAGATAAGCTAGTGAACATTTCAGTTATTACATTGCTCTGAATGCCTTTTTATCAAAACTGAATCAAATGGATTTTGCTCTAGAAGCAGGGGAAATGTTTAAGGTATAAATAAAAAATAAAGTTATTTTTCTAAATTCTGATATAGTTCATATATTTTAAATTGAGGACAATGGCATAACCATGGATATATTGTATAAGGATCATAGCAACCTTATGTCATCCAGGATCCACCATTATCTGTCAGAGGAGTGGATGTCTATGATGGTCTTTGATATTTTTATTCCTGTAAAACTTTTTTCAGAATATATCTGGACTGAGATTTCGCTCATTTTCTCTGATGGATTCCACTGAGACAAGTGTAATCATCGTTAATTATGGACAGACTCTTGGGTTGTTGTCTATGAGGGCTTCAGAAACCAAAGCCATAAACACAATCTAATAGTAAAAATACCAGGAATACTTTTCATCTCTGATTCTGTGTATGCTTTGAAAAAATCTCTTTGGACTTCATTGAAAATGAAAAACTTTCTGGTAATCATTAACAAGCTTAGAGAAATAGATGAAAGAAGTTTATACCCTATAAGAAACCCCTTAGATAAGTGAATAGTTTTATAGTAAACTACATTTGCTATAAATTTAAAAGGATATTCTCTTCAAATTATCATTAGCTTATATTTCTGGATGCCAGACCTTTCATGATGTGGTGAATGTTTCCTAAATCACAAACTTATATGTGATGATGTTTTGCTAATTCTATGATTTCCAATATTTAAATACTAAATAGCTAGAAAATACAATGGAAGATGTGTTAGCACTCAATGTAATTATCTTAAAAATCCCCAGCTAAAATATTTACAAGAGATAAGAATTCATATGTAAAAATTCTTTGAGATTGGGTGAGCAAATAGCTTAGTGGTGGACCACTTGTCTAGCATGCACAGGGCCCTGGGTTAAATTTCTCAGAACCGACACAACACCACCACCATCAACAACAACAAGGAAAAACAAACCCCCTCAAAAGTTAGTAAATTTGTGTAACTGAAAGACTAAAGTCAGCAACATAATATTCCTTTTACTGAGTCTGTCATTCTAAGAACATCTTCCCCCCTAAGTATTTCTATAAATCAATTGTAATACTATGTTAGAAAAGTCTTTTTTAAAATTACAAATATTTATTGAATTTCTTTGGAACATTTTCATTGTAAAGACAGAAAAAATGGTAAAATATCTACATTTTCCCCAAACAATAATAATTTATTTTTAATAATAAAAATGTATATATTTATAATGTACACTAAGATGTTTGAAATGTGTATTCATTAAAGAATGACTAGGCTGAGCATGGTGACACACACCTGTAATCCCAGCACTTGGAAGGCTGAGGCAGGAGGATTGCCATGAGTGCAAGGCCAGCGTGAACTAGCAAGGCTCTATCCCAAGGGGGAAAAAAAGTGATTTCAATGAGGAATGACTAGACTGAGGTAACTTACATATGCCTTACCTCACATACTTATGAGTATTTATGATGAAGGCACTTAAAATCTATTTTTAGTTATTTTCAAGAATACATTAAGTAGATTCAGCAGGTCTGTGATCTCCCCTGACTGCACACCACCAGACCCAGCGAGGAAGGCTAGCGAGAGATCTCTCCTGCCGGCCTGCTTGGGCCCATTGGTGGGTCCTCGACCTCCCCTGACTGTTCTGCCACCAGCTCCAGCAAGGAAGGTGCCCACACGGGCACCCTTGAAACACCCCCACAACCTGCTCACCTCCCCCCGCGTTCTCAGACCTCCTGATTGGGCCAGTCCTTGGAACCACTCTGCAGAACCATAGGTGGTCATAAAGGGTATATTTCTGAGCTCCCAACTTTGAACATCTTTAAAGAAAGGGTGGGGGAAACCTGTAACAGAACTGTGTGGAGTTCAACCCTGAAGGTTGGGAAACTCAATTTGGACCTTGTGGCCTGAGATCAGTCTGAGTCGTGGGGATCTGCCATTGGCTAGCTGAGATCAGGGGACTTGGTTCTGCAGACAGCTGTGCACGTGGTATATTATGACAGCGGAGACATAGTCTGAAAGAGGCCCTTCAAATTCTTTTTTTTTTCTTTTCCTCATTCCACCCTGTAATTTCTTTATTTTTTCTGTCCTCTTTCTCCAACTCAGTCTCTTGCTGCACCATATTATCCCTCATCTCCCTTTCTATTCCTGCTCCTGCCCTAATGCAGACTTCTTTTATCATTTTTTCTTTATGTTCTTTTCTTCTGTCATTTTACCATTTCAAGGGAAAGCAAGCCCCTGCTACTGTTAAGGGGATATGTTCTTGTCCTTATTCCTGCACTCTGTCTACCCTCTTTGAAGTTAATGGTTTTGTAAAGATAGTAAGGTCATTCTATGTCCTCTGGCTTCACTTCAAACCTTCTCCAATTCTTTCACTTATCTACTCCTCTCATCCTAACTCAGTCTAAATCCCCCCCATCCTAAATGGTAAAGATGCTATATTGAAAAGCATATTCACTGCAAACATATTTTGGGCTGCTTCTTGATATTAATTTAATTCCCATGGTTTAAAGGTGATAGATTAATGACTACCAGAAGTGGTCAATTTGCAAGTTGTGCTTGACCCCATTGGGCTGCTGATTTTATCAACTGGGACAAAGGATTGTGATTGATTCAATGAGCTGTTTTCTCTGATATTATGAAAATGAGAATGTCTATGAGTCATTAGAGACTCAAAAGCTAAAGAGCAACTATATCAGGAAGATTTAAGTAATAACCCAGAAATTAAATGAAGGACAACCCAACAACAAAAATAAAAATGAGAAGACACTTCAGCAAGACACAAAGACAGACTTCCAGTTCACCAACAGCAAACAGTAGGGCAAATGAGGATGAAAAGTCTGATAGTGAACCAGCAGGACACCCTGAATCCATAGACAGGAGGTAACAAAACAGATCAATCAGGCTCTAGAAAAATTCAAAACAGAAATAATTTCCCAGATAACCATAGAGATGATGAGCAAAATGGAAGTCATGATTTGAGATTCTAGAACAGAAACTGAGAAATAAATAGATGAGCTCAGGACCATGATAGAAGCCATGAAGTCTCAGCATAAGAAAAAAATGAAGAATTAAGAATTTATGAGCCTACAGATGATAAAAATATGTGACCTTTCTGTGCTCTGGGATCCTAATCCCCAACTTATCTGTCTAAAAAAAACCTTTAGAATGGCTATGACCCCTTAGCTAAAAATGGAAGTAAAATGATGAATCAAGTATTTGAATCTACCTAAAACCAGTGGGGAATGTAAGACCTGACTGAGATAAAGTGATTCCATATTGGATGAGTAATGGCCCCAGAGGCCATTGTGTACCACTCCCCTTTGTAGTTGCACCCCTACCTTTGCTTAGGAATGTAAGACTGCATAACTTTGTTATTTAAATACTAGTGTCAATTGTGATTAATATAAGTGAAGAGATGAACATTTAGTAGATCTGGGTGAATAGATAAAAATTGTTTAAAAGAAAAGAGAAAGAAATGGAAACAATGAATGCCCAACAGAGGAAAGAAATGGACTCCATAAAACAAATTCAAACAGATATCCAGGAGATAAAAAACTCTATTGAAAGTGTATGAAACAGAATAAAAGATTGCGAAGATAGAATTTCAGATGCAGAAGATAAGATTGCAGTCAGTGACCGTGAAAAGAGAGGTCTCTTAAAAATAGTAAGGGGTCATGAGAAATTGATCCACCAGCTTCTAGACGATGCAAAGAAGAATAACATAAGACTGATAGGAATCCATAAAATAGCAGGAGAAAATACAAATGATTTAAAAAAGCTGTTCACAGAATTAATGACAGAAAACTTCCCAAACAGCAGGGAAGAATAAGACATACAGATAAGTGAGGCATATAGAATCCCAACTAGCCACAATAAAAAAAACTACACCTACAGAAATAATAATCAAGATCCCAGAAATCCAACCTAAGAACAAAATACTACAAGAAGTAAGAGAAAAGAAGCAAATCACATGCAAAGGGAAGCCCATTAGAATCACAGCAGACTTTTCAACACAAACCCTTAGGTCAAGGAGAGCCTGGAGTGAAGTATTTCAAGTCCTAAAAGAAAACAACTTCCAACCTAGACTGATGTATCCTGCAAAACTCTCTTTCAAAATGGATGGGGAAATATAATACTTCCATGACAAAGAACACCTGAGAAACTTCATGAATGCCAAACCAGCGCTACAAGGAATTCTAAACAATTTCCTAGAAAAGACAATGAAGGTAACAACACCATGAGGCCCAACAGAGCAAATCAAATAGGCAAGGCAAGAAACTAAAAGGAGAAGGGAGGAAAAAGTAAAAAGAGTCAACAAAAGGAAAATAACATGACAATAATAAGTCAGAACATATCATTAATAACCATCAATATCAATGGCCTCAATTCACCAATCAAGAGAAATAGACTGGCAGAATGTATTAAGAAGCAAAATCCAACAATATGTTGTATACAAGAAACACAGTGCAGATAGAAGCCCATAGACTGAAAGTGAAAGGATGGAAAATAATTCTCCATGTGAAAGGAGTCCAGATAAAGGCAGGGGTAGCAATCTTACTCACAGGCAAAGTAAATTTCAAACCAAAACTCATTAAGAGAGACAAAGAAGGCCACTGCATCCTTGTAAAGGGAAAAATTCAAGAGGAAGAGATGACAATTATAAACATATATGCACCAAATATAAATGCCCCAAACTGTATAAAACAAATATTCAGTAACATGAAAAACCAAATAAGCCCTAATACAATTGCAGTGGGAGATTTAAATATGCCACTACCACAAAGAGACAGATCATCTAGGCAGAAAATCAACAATGAAATACTACAACTGAACCAAGCTTTGGAACACATGGATTTAATAGACATCTATAGAGTATTACACCCCACAAAATTAGAATATATATTCTTTTCAGCTGCACATGGGTCATTCTCCAAGATAGATCACATACTAGCTCATAGAACAGGTCTGAATAAATGCAAAAGAATTGAAGTTATCACCAGTATATTATCAGATCATAGTGCAATCAAGCTGGAAATCAATAGTACAAGAAACTGTAGAAACTTCACAAGCACATGGAAATTGAACAACACTCTCCTGAACAATCAACAGAATACAGAGGAAATTAAAGAAGAAATAAGACAGTTTTTACAAATAAATGAAAATGACAATACAACATACAGGAATAAAAAAATAAATAAAAGAGCCTGGATTTAGCTTAGTGGTTTGGTGGCCTGCCTTGCAGGTGCAAAGACCCAAGCCCAATCCCCAGCACAAAAAACAAAACAAAACAAAACAAACAAACAAGAAACCATACAGGAATCTATGGGACACAATGAAAGCAGTTCTATGAGGAAAATTCACAGCACTGAATGCCCACACTAGGAGAGCAGAGAGAGCTGAAATAAACAACCTAATGATGAATCTTAAAATTCTAGAAAAGCAAAAGCAAGAAAAACCCAAAGCTCGAGAGGAAATTATAAAGATTGGAGCAGAAATCAATGCAATGAAAGCTAAGAAAATGATACAAAAAAATAAATGAACAAAGAGTTGTTTTTTTGAAAGAATAAATAAAATTGACAAACCCTTAGCTAATCTTATCAAAAAAAAGAAAGAAAAGGCTCAGATCCATGCAATCAGGAATGAAAAAGGTGAAGTCACAAGAGATCCCACAGCAATCCAGAGGATCATTAATACCTACTTTGAGAACCAATAAATTGGAAAACACAGAAGAAATGGACAGATTTTTAGATACTTATGAATTACCAAAGTTGAACAAAGAAGATAAAAACATTTTAAACAACCTAATCACAGTGAGTGAAATTGAAAATGTAATTAAAAATTTAACAACCAAAAAAAGCCCAGGTCCTGATGGATTCACTGCTGAATTTTACAAGACATTTAGAGAAGAACTACTGCCTTTACTCTTCAAACTTTTCAATGAAATTAAAAGGGAAGCTATACTTCCAAATTCATTTCTGGAAGCAAGTATCACTTTGATTCCCATACCAGGGAAAGATGCAACTGAAAAAGAGAACGATAGGCCAATCTTTTTAATGAATACAGAAGGAAAAATCCTTAATAGTATACTAGCAAACAGAATACAGAGGATCATCAAGAAGATCATACATCCTGACCAAGTTAGATTTATTCCAGGGATGCAAGGATGGTTCAACATATGTAAGTCAATAAATGTAATGCACTATATTAACAGAGTCAAGGACAAAAACCATATGATCCTCTCAATAGATGCAGAAAAAGCATTTGATAAAATTCAACACCCATGCATGATAAAAACCCTGCAAAAAATTGGAATAGATGGTCTATACCTCAATTTAATAAAGGCTATCTATGAAAAACCATCAGCCAACATCATATTGAATGGCCAAAAACTGAAAACCTTCATGTTAAAATCAGGAGCAAGACAAGGAAGCCCATTATCACCACTTCTCTTCATTATAGTTCTGGAAACATTAGCCACAGCAATTAGCCAAGAGAAAGAAATTAAAGTAATAATGATAGGAAAGGAAGAAGTTAAACTATCATTATTTGCTGATGATATGATACTCTATATTGAAGATCCAAAAAACTCCACCAAAAGACTTCTAGACTTAACTGAAGATTCAGTAGAGTAGCTGGATACAAGGTGAACACCCCAAAATCAATACACAAATTCTTGTACACAAATAACAGACACATGGAGAGAGAAATAAGGGAAAAAATTCCTTTCCCAATAGCATCTAAAAAAATGAAGTATCTAGGAACAAATCTACCAAAGAAGCAAAAGACCTCTATACTGAAAGCTATAGCACTCTGAAAAAAGAAGTTGAAGAGGTTACTAAAAAATGGAAAGATATCCCATGCTCCTGGGTAGGAAGAATCAACATAGTAAAAATGGCCATAATACCAAAACTGCTATACAGATTCAAATCAGTGCCAATTGAAATTCCAACACTATATTTCACAGAATTAGAAAAAATAATCCAAAAATTCATTTTTATCCATAAGAGACCTAGAATAGCAAAGGCCATCCTAGGCAACAGACACATGGCAGAGGGTATTACAATTCCCAATTTGAAACAATACTACAAAGCCACTGTGATAAAAACAGCATGGTTATGGCAAAGAAACAGACCTGAGGATCAGTGGAACAGATTGGAAGACAGAAAAACAAATCCAGATGTACTCAGCTACCTCATCTTTGACAAAGGAGCTGACCATCCTCAGTGGAGGAAAGATAGTCTCTTTAATAAATGGTGTTGGAAAAAGTGGATTTCAACCTGCCAAAGATTAAAATTGGACCCTTTTCTTTCACCATGCACTAAATTAAAATCCAAGTGGATTAAAGATCTAAATATTAAAGCAGAAACATTAAACTTGCTGGAAGATAAATTAGGCAGAACTCTGGAAGACATTCGCATAGGAAAAGACTTTATGAACAAGTCCTCAGTAGCTCAGAACTAGCAGAAAGAATCAACAACTGGGATCTCATCTTATTAAAAAGCTTCTGCACTGAAAAAGAAACCATCAGCAGAACTAAGAGACAACCTAAAATGTGGGAAAATTTTTCTACCAGCTGCTCCTCAGACAAAGGAGTATTATCTAGAATATATAAAGAACTCAAAACAAAAAGCACCCCCCAAATATAAAGACCTGATTCAAAAATAGGCATCTGAAATGAACAGACATTTCTCAGACAAAGAAGTAAAAGCAGCAAGTAAATATATGAAAAAATGTTTCACATCACTGGTCGTTCGAGACATGCAGATGAAAACAACACTGAGATTCCACCACACCCCACAAAGAATGGCTGCTATCAAGAAATCACACAATAACAAATGTTGGCAATGTTGTCCGAGAAAGGAATTCTTCCCCATTGTTGGTGGGAGTGCAGACTGGTGCAACCACTGTGGAAATCAATATGGAGATACCTCAAAGAGCTGGGACTAGAGGTTCCATTTGACCCAGCCATCCCTCTGCTGGGTATCCTTCCAAAAGAATTAAAAGAATCATATCACAGTGATGTATGCATACCCATGTTTATAGCGGCACAGTTTGTAGTAGCTAAAACTTGGAAACAGCCCATTTGCCCTTCAGTTGGAAACTGGATAAAGAAGATGTGGTTTTTCTATAAAATGGAATATTACTCAGCCATAAAGAATGAGAAATTAGATTCATTTATAGGAAAGTGGATACATATTGAGGATATACTCTTAAGTAAAATAAATAAGTCACACATATGTAAATACCGAATAGTTTCTCTGGTGTGAATAAACTGTAATAGTACATAAGATCCTAATGAGATTACTGACAATGTGAAATGGTAAGAAAGGGGCTAAAGGTGTAAGGAAGGTGGGATGGGTAGAAGAAGGGTAACAATGGAAAAGAAAATAATGTGAGATAATGAAAAGATGGAAATAAAGTGTTTGCAGATAGGGAGGGGAGGAGGGGTGAAGGGAGGGCAGGAACAAGGGGAAAAAAGGAGAACCAAGATCTGTCATGTAAAGGTACAAGATCCCAACAATGAATGTAACTGTACTGTATCCCTAAAATGTACCAATAAACTGAATTAAAGTCGTAAAAAAAAGAATACATTAAGTGCATTTTTATTAATTTCAATCACTATGTTGTATAAGTGTTCTCTTTAACTACTTTTCCAATTAAGATTTGCATCCTTTGGCCCTAATATTATCGCTATATTAGCATTCTACTCCTTTTTAAAAAATGCTGCATCTAGGAAATATCCACCTTAAAATTAAAAGCCAAATAAGCAATTCTTCTAAAAACAAAGAGAATTCATCATGGCAAAATAGTACTACAGAAATGCCAACGGAAACTTTTTGACTAAAAGGAAAATTAACGGAATGAGTAGGATCTCTGAGAACATATAAAAGCACTAAATTTTATAAAATCCAAATAAATATAAAAAGCATACTTTTTTATATTTATAACTGTATAATGAAAAAAAGACCTGTTTTGACTATAATGTGTCTGGAGAGCAATATAGGCAATGAAACTATGAGGCCTCTCTACTTAACATCAAGTGATGTACTACTTAGTTAGTGTGTGAAAAGTTAAGAGTATACCTTTACCCCTAGAGAAAGCATGTAAAAATAATACAAATTGGGATAACAGAAATTCAAATAATTTATTACAGCATATTTACAAAATAATCATGACAAGGTATTGAGTATTTCAAACTGAGCTGATAACTTTTTTGCATTTATTTAGTAGAGTAAATCCACAGAATGGTTATGTTATTATTACTATGAACTACCTGTTGGATTATTTTGCTCATTTGCACTTGATAATTTTTAAATCATTTGTAAAGGAAATGCTTTGTACTGAATCATTTTAACCTAAGAAAGAATAAACTTATGATTAGTAAAATATTGAAGATAATGAAAAGTATTTGATCTGTAATAATGAAAAGAGTCATAAGAATAGTAAAAATGAATTGTTTATGTTTTATTCAATTATTCAGAAACATTCTGACCTCTTCTTCTGCATCTGTTTCATTAAAATTCAGGATCTGTGGGTGATAAAATATTTGGTAACCAGCGATCTACTCAGTGAATATCATTATAGAACTGTGTTGTATTATTATTGAGACTTTTGCAGTTTAAACACGTCTTCTACACAGGATGTTAAACTTTTCTCTTAGTAGGGAACCAGTAAAATGCCAGTTTTCTACAAAGTCACAGAATATACTCATAGAAAGCTTTAAAAAATTTGTTTAAGATTCATTTTTTCTCAAAATTACTATTTGCAAGGTTTTGTATATTGCGGAGTACTGATAAAGCTATAGTCCATGCATTATTCATTTCCTATTGTCTTTGGCTACTTTTGCACTACAAACACAGAGTTGAGAAAGCATGAAGAGAAGGTGTTTATTCTCTTTGAACATACTTTCTAAGGTGTTTTATCTTTTTTGTTTTAGCAGTTGATGAGTAAACCCTACTGTGACTCTTATTCTTAAAAACATTCCAAGGTTTCTAGAATCTTTTAACAGCATCTTCCCCTGTACATTGAAATCACACATGGTACCACGACCATCTACTCCTGGTAGCCTTTGTGTTACTTTGATAGCCACCATCTTTCTTTTAGTGTTTTCATTGATTGTTACTTAGTCTATGTATTAACTTTCCCTAATACAGTATAACGTATTAACAGTAGAAGTAGGAAATGAGTCCTTAAAAGCAAGGAGCTGCAATCCATTTAAATAAAATATTTCTCTTTGTAAATTATGAATATAAAAGAGTCAAGAACTTTTCATCCAACTATTTGTTTTGTGTAAAAATTTAGTTCTCTAGAGAGCCTTTTCAACTTTCCAAAGGTATAATAGGTTTACTCATTAAACTTTTTTTTTGTTCTGCACTGTAACACACAATATCTTACTTATGAGAAAGACTTAATCCCTTGTGAGTATCTTATCAAGGGATTGCCCATCACTTTGCTTTCCCATCCCAGGAAAGAATTTCTTTCAGGGCCCATCCCAGGTATCAGCTTAATAAATGAGAAAGTACATTAAGCTGATACATAATAAAAAGATATAAGCTATAATTTTTGCTAGTATTTGTGTTAGAAATTTGAGTCATAAACTGAACATTGAAGAAAGGCAATCTGGATTGCAGAAAATCTTCTTGTTAAACAAAGGTCTGCTTCTTTTCATTTTTGTCTCTTCATGAATGCACTTGAATTCATATGTCTTATTATAGTGTTTACTAAAATAAGAAATAATATTCTTAATACTTCACATTTAATGTTTCTTCTTCAAACCCCTTTCCTTTAGATAATTTTAGTTATATTTCTTAATATTTTTTGAAATTTCTATTGAAACCAGGGACTTGTTAATGTAAAATATGAATTTAAGGAAAATGATGTATTATAGTTTAATAGGCTCTGCTAGAAGTTAGTTTCACTATTCTTCTGTCTTCTAAAATCAATTGGCAAATATTTCTTCTATCATTTAATTGTTTATAGGAAGGCTGACTATTGTGCCTGGACCAATTTCATTCTATTATACTATCAAAGAATATTTCTAAAGACCAGCATCTCTGAAAAGAGTTACCAATCAGATTAATGTATAAATGTCCAAAATACTTGGAAAAAGTGTCAAAATTGGTGAAACCAAAGTGGTGACAAGAAAAAAAAATATCAGAGGAATTTCATAATTGTACATTTATAATTTAATCAATTCATTATGACATGCTTTACCAATACATATAATTATAAATTTATGTGAAATAAGACATTAAACAGCATTTATAATTATATTAAAATTATAAAAGGAATCTTCATATTGAATTCATCATTTGCTAATTTTCTTATTTATCTTTGGAAGATTATTGAATAGTAGACTAGTATGCTGCTCAATTCCACGACTCTAAGCAAGTCATGGAAATATTTTTTAAGTGTCTTAGTTTCCTCATAAAATTAGAATAAAAATGTGTTCATATCTCTACTGCTTCACTTGTATTTAAGAATATTTTGTAGTCATACCAACATGTCTAAAATACATTAGATGCTTACTGAAATGCACATTTATTTCTTGTTTGTATATTCTACCCTCTCAAAATTGTCCTGTGTGTCTTCTCTTTCCATAAGCTTATAGATTTGCATTTGTAGTTAGTATTTTCTAGAAAGAAAGAAATATCTTTGGTCAAGCGTATAAATATCTTTACTTGGATTCCTATGCTCAGAAAGAATGGAAGAGAGATAAAAGTAGGAAAGAAAGAAAGAAAGAAGAAAGAAAAAGAAAAGAAGAAAGGAAAGTAAAAATCTTTAGAAAATATAAGCAAATACTACTACTATTTTTAGCACATTAATTTTTTCATTAAAAATTTATATCCTTATAGAGACAAAAATAATTGAAGAAATAACATAATGAGATTAATTTTCAAAAGATGAAGTTTTTGTTATGCATGTTCCACAGGCTTTCTTCTAATATAACAAAGACATAATGTTATGTGTTATTTTTTCCATCAAAAATAAAAGTTTAGCTACTAAAAATGAAATAACAATTGAATTTGATTCTTAAATTCTGAAGTATATTATATATTCAAGAGATCTTTTGAAGTAGATTATAATATCTGTAAGAAACATCTTTCACCGAGGGAGGCAAATTATAATGGAAATAAATTGATGATAAAATAAAGAAAATAAAAACAAAAATAAAACAAAACAAAATAAAATCAAAGCTTTAATTTCCAGATATTTTTCTGGAATCTTTATTTTCTCAAAGCACATTTAGAGTATCAGTCAAGATTATCTGAAAAGGGTTACAAGTCAGATTGAATGATGCAGCGAAAAGGCTTTATAAGAATGGTAACATAATCTTTATTTTCACTGATGTCTTATAAAATAATGTGATAAATATTCTTCCACACTATTTTACCAATTGTTTTTAGTTAAAAGAAGTGCAGGAGTCTAATACATCATTTTTAATCTAAATTATTATTACTACAGTTCTACCTACCTCAGTTATGAAGAGTGAGCTGAATAGGAATTACTCAGAGGTGACTGAATTTATTCTTTTGGGATTTAGAGCCCCTCAAAAGCTACAGAGCCTCTTATTCTTACTGTTCTTGGTGATCTACCTGGTCATTGTAGCGGGAAACGTCAGCATGATAATTGTCATTAAGACGGACTCCAGACTTCAAACGCCCATGTATTTCTTCCTTAGAAACTTGTCCTATTTAGATCTCTGCTATTCCACAGTCATTGCACCCAAAACTTTAGCCAATTTCGTGACCAATGAAAAGAAGATTTCATATAATGGCTGTGCCGCACAATTTTTCTTCTTTGCCTTGTTTGTCACAACTGAATGCTTTCTTCTGGCTGCAATGGCCTTCGACAGATTCTCAGCCATTTGCTACCCTCTCCTTTACCCTGTGCACATGTCACACAAGGCCTGTGTTCAGTTGGTAGCTGGATCTTATATCTGTGGATGCATAAATGCAATAGTGCAAACAAGTTTCACCTTCAGTTTGTGTTTCTGTCAAGAAAACAGACTGGACCACTTTTTCTGTGATGTTCCAGCACTGATCAAGATCTCCTGTGTTGACACCTTTGTAAATGAGACTGTACTGTTTATTCTCTCTGCTTTCATCATCATCAGCACCACAATTGTCATTTTGGTTTCCTATGCTTACATCCTTTCCACTGTTCTGAAGATTCCCTCAACCCAGGGCAGGAGTAAGACCTTCTCTACCTGTGGCTCCCATATAGCAGCAGTGATTTTATTCTATGGAACTGTGTTTTTCACATATGCTCAGCCTGGGGCCATCTCCTCACCAGAGCAAAGTAAGATCGTAGCTGTGTTCTACACACTTATAATACCGATGCTGAACCCTCTAATATACAGTCTGAGAAACAGAGATGTGCAAGATGCTGTGAAAAGAATATTATATGAGAGATGATGCTCTCTGTGACATTTAAAAAGTGACTGTACCATGGAAACAATTTGATTTCTATGGGCTCTAGTCACTGTTGTTACTGTAAAATTATGTCAGACATTTTTATGTGTGTCAATGTGTCAATTTTCAGTTTTATACATTGATATTTCTAATAAGATAGGTACAGATATAATCATTTTAAGTGCTCTCTGTGACATTTAAAAAGTGACTGTACCATGGAAACAATTTGATTTCTATGGATTCTAGTCACTGTTGTTACTGTAAAATTATGTCAGACATTTTTATGTGTGTCAATGAGTGTCAATTTTCAGTTTTATACATTGATATTTCTAATAAGATAGGTACAGATATAATCATTTTATTTTCCTAGAATTCATAAAATACATAGAGGCAATTTATGATGTAGAAATTATATTTCAATTATACTTTGACTAAGAAGTAAATATTAAAAATTGTTACTATATATTCATTAAAAAGTATCATATCTATGTGTATTATTTAAAAGGTAAATCAATCTTTTTTACAAGGTCAAATGTACTGAGCTGTTGGCAAAATAATAGAGAATTTTTTCGTTAAGAACTCAGTGTTTTCCCAAAGTTCCAGGACTTCTTTCAGGAGGGTATCTTTCCCGGATTTGCCTTACCTATGACAACTAGACTCATGAAATATCTTTCACGAAGTCATCCTTCACATAAAAATTCTGACAATAATATTCTGCATATTTATTTTCTCATTCTCCACAATATAAAACATTACATTATATAATACAAAACCTGGACACATAGAGAGCATATAATATACACCATATATTGTTTTTATCAACAATTTTAAAATCAGAAAATCTAGGCACTGGATATTAAGTAACAGCGGAGTTGAACTCAATATTGGTATGACTCCAGAACTTTAATTATCCAAACATATCTGAGTGCATATTCTAATGCATATGGAGTAGTCTAATATTCTAATTGCACAGGCTAGAAACAGAAATTCTTGCATGGAGTTGTAGACATAGAGTCAATCTTGAGCATTGCAAATTTGACCCTTTGTCATCATTCATGTGATTATTTTTTGTTTCTTTGTTTTTGATAGGGGCATTGAACACAGGACCTTGTACTTTTGAGGCAGACGGTGGCACCATTGAGCTAAGTCCTGGCCTTAATTTATTATTGTTTTGCTTTTCTTTCAATGTTATAGTAAATTTTGTTATGAAGTAACATTTGTATGTAATTTTATTTATTAGTCTTTTAAAACTTTTCAAATGTACTTACCTAGTAAAAATGATATAATTTAAACATTATTTATTTAATTATTTAGGTATTGGGGCTCGAACTCAGGACCTTGTGCTTTCAAGGCAGGTGTGTTGCCACTGAGCTAAATTCAAGGCCCTATATAATTTTTAATTTAAATTTTAGTTTAAAAATTTTACCTATACATCTTTAAGACTCTAAATCACTTCATTTTGCCATTAGCCATTTTTTCCAAAATAGAGAGGAAATGAAAGCTTTTGTTTAACTTTCTGTCTTTTATTTTGTTTTGTTAAGATGTGTCAATACTATATGAGACTCTAGGAACCTAACTGAGTCAGATGTACCTGGTGAGAGTGAATCAACTTGTCTGAAAAAGTGTGTTCAAGGTGGTATGTCACTGCATTTGCTTTTAGTCAGATTAATAGTGAGAACTAGGAACAAAAAGCAGAGTAGATACATTTGAGAAACTTTAAGTTTGACCAGAACAGAAACTCACATAAATCTGGGGCTCCGAATGGTGTGGTTGCTAAAGAGATCAACACTGTTACAAAGCCAGGTATGTGCTTTGTACTGCAACTATAGTAAAGATACCTGGAGGGTATCTCAGGAATCAGTAAGATCTCACCCACTGAAGGCTCAATGGTTCAAATGTATAACCTTTCATTGGAGCAGAGAGACGAAAGGTGAGAGAAACACCACCTAGGGAATTGGTTCCCCAAGATTCATTTCACTGTATCATCCCCCTAGGCACTCAGAGGACACTGCAGCAGTGGTCCAAAAGGGCTCAGCTACTGTTGGAGCTGGCAGCAGAACTTGTCATTTTCCACAGGATAGTGGCTGTGCAGACATGCTAATTGTAAGAAATTTGGGGTCACAGAGGCTTCCACTTAGATTTCAAAGGAAGGCCTGAGAGACCAGGAAATGTGTCACTGGTCAGATTCCTTGCTAGGGGTCACTATGAATATTACTAGGAAGCTGTGAGAGTGAAGCCAAAGTTTCAATGGAGAGCCTAGGCGATAGGAGGTGCCAGCATCATGGAACAGTTTTTCAAATAAAGGTCATAGGTAGTAAGTGGAGTGAGCCTGAGAGAGGTCATGTGGTGTGGAACTGAAAGAGCCACGATGGGTACAAAGCTGCCCAACCCTCTGGAACTCATCTCTCCACCATGTGCCCCAGATGATAGAAATGGAGCTACAAAATTTAATGTTTGCCCTGATAAATTTTGTTTTGTTTTGGTTTGGTTCAATTCTTTTCTATCTCCTATTCCTTCCCTTTAGTAATGGGAATGCTTACCTCATGGCATTGTATCTTGAGAGTATGTATATTTGTTTCTTATTTTTACAAGGATTCATAGCTACGAGTTACTTCTAGTCTCAGAAGAAATTTAGGACTTGTAGTTTTGAGCAACAGTTGAACAGTTGAGACTCTGGGGCAAGGATGAAGGCATTTTTCACTGTCATATTAGGCAGAATTATGACTTGATAATTGTGTGTATTTGGAGAGTAATATTACTTGATGAGATGTGACTAGATGACAAGATGACAAGGGGTGGATTTGTTCCAGTTAATCTTGACTAGCAACTGGAATAAAATTAAAAGAGGTGATTGGATTGTGAAGGCACTAACCACATTGACAGGTTCAATGCAGAGTGAGCTACTAGGAGGTGAGGCCTAGGTGGAGGAGATAGGTCATAGGGGCATGAATTTGCATATTCTATCTGCTCCTTGGCCCCTTCCTCGGCAGCTTTTCTCAACCTCATCAGACTATCCGCTGTCTTGCGTGGAGCAGGTTTCCTTCATCATGCCCTCCTACAGTGATGTCTCTGTCTTGGAGTCCACCGACTGAGAACTGTAAGCTCTGACACTGAGCCACAATAAGCCCTTCCTCCTTTAAGGTGTATATGTTAGATATTTTTCCTAGTGATAGGAGATATGATCATCATTCATGTTTTTGTTTAGCAAATAAACCATGACTTCACATTTCAATTTTTAGGACTCAAAAAAGAATTATAATTATCTTTAATGAATAAAAGGACTTTGAATCTTACAAAGTTAAAAAAACTTCTGGTTTTTCTTATAAAATAATGTCATATGCACATGATAGCATTTTTTTTGCAGAAAGCACTATTGTACCACTTAACAGATGAGAAATATGTGGTCATCACAATTTTATAAATAGTTAAAGATATATACTCTATTTTTCTATGGTTAGTAAAAAATCTTCAATTTTTCAAAGCTAGGATTATGTGTTCATTTATACTATCCATCCTTTCAAATGTACTTTTGAAAAGTGTCATATTTCTTTTCTTTTTCTTAAGAGGGGAGGTTTATTTGGCTCATGTACTCAGGATTTATTCCATGGTCAGTTGGCATCAAGGCAGGAAGATCACTGTGGGAAGGTGTGGCGGAGGAAAGATGCTCAGTTCATGGAAGCCGGGAAGAATAGGAGAAACAAAAGAGCAGGAGACCAGGGCCAGAGTGGAAGAGGCAAAGGACTAGATATAGACCACAAGGTTATGGCTCTTTAACCCACCCAGGAACACCCAGAAGTGTGCTTTACTAATTCCATGGGTAGCCCCCAAGCAAATTAGGTTTATACTTAAGCCTAACCATCACAGAATGTATATGTTAAAGTGAGAGGCCAAGGTTAGATATAACTCAGAGTGGGTATATGGTATTTGATAAATGAATGAATAGTAAAAGCAAATGTCTAGGATTTTCCACTATTATAAATAATATTAAAAAGAATGTCCTTTTACATATATGCTTAGAGACTTGTGCATCTTCTAAAGTGGTACTGGTGAATTAAATATTATCTACATTTGAAGTTTTGCTACCTACTGGCAAATTACCTTCTCTGATGGAATCAGCCATTTATTCCTCTACAGGATTTAAGAGACTTCATAACCCTGCCAAAAAAGAGAAAAATGTTATTACTAAATGTTTAACATTTAGTAACTCAGTGTATTTATCAGGGATCTCCAGAGAATGCAAATAATAGAACACACACACACACACACACTCACACACACACACACACACACACACACACACACACACACACACACACA
>NW_022900927.1:21184399-21220436 GCF_012274545.1 Fukomys damarensis
CACACACACACACACACACACACACACACACACACACACACACATATATATATCTCAAATGTTAGTCAGTTGGCAAATCAGAAGAGCCAATGTTGGAGATGAAATCTAAAAGCAGTCTGCTGGGGAATCCTCTCTTACTATGGGAGGTCAACTTTGTTCTGTTTTGGTCTTCAACTGGATGCATCCTTCTTTACTTCAAGACCACAAATTTAGATGGAAATTTTATCCAAAAACACTTTCATAGAAACTTCCAGAATGACATTTGGCCAAATAGCTGGACACTGTGGCCTGGCAAAGCTGACACCAGCATGTTCAGGACAATTTTAATTCTAATCTCCTGATAAAAGGTGAAGTAGAAAAGATTTCCATATTTTGGTCATTTGTATTTCAAACAATACTGTTTTTCTTATTTGATTTGCAATTTGAATATAGTTGTATGGAAGATAATGGTAGGAAAGATAAAAATCTTTATTAATGGTCATTTTCCCTGTAAGTTTTATATTTTTATGTGCTGTTTGTCAAAATTTTTGATGACTTGTATATTTACATAATGATGGGAAAAACCCTTCTCATTTACAAGGCTCAAAATAAAATAATATCTACATAACTCTTATGGTGTTTAAAAACATATTTGATCTTTAGTTCATCTGGATTTTACTTCTGTCATTTAATTCTTCCAAATGGACAGTCAACTACACCAATATAATTTACTAAGTAGTTCATCTACTCCCACACTAAACCAGAAAGACTCCTCCAAATATAATCTAAAACAAGAAAATAGGGTCTTAACTCATCCTAACTAGAAAAACAGTGCTAAAGATTTAAATATTCAGTGTTGGAAAATGTGCTCGGATATCGATACTCAATACACAAGGGATAAGGATATAAGTTACAGAACATTTTCAGGAAGGTAATATGGGAATATATTTCAAAAGTTTTAAAGTACATCTTTTTGATCTTGCAATTAAACCAATTATGTATCCCAAATATATCTGGTCAAAGCATACCTGTTCAGGTAGATAGTTAACTGATCATTTGGAACACCTGATTTCTTGGGTAAGGGGTATGTCGCATACTCAGAGAAATGCCAAGTTATCGCCCTGGACCATCTGCTAGCACCACAGATGGTCACAGCACCCTGGAGGGCATCTGGCCCAGGCCTCACCATCACGTTTCTGGCTTGATTATTGACTGAAGTTAAGAACAGTCATAGACATATCTCCATAGACCCCAACTTTAAATCTATGGCCCACTGTCAAAAAACAAAAACCTAAAACTATTTTGTGAGCAATTTAGCCCATTTCTTACAAACATTGTTCTATTTTATAAACACATTAAAGATAGTGTGATTTTGGTAATCTCATGTTGGCATTCCATAGAGTTTTAATTTTATTTTTTATTGTGAACCTTAAAAAATAGAAGTGGTGGGTCGGGGATTTAGCTCAGTGGTTCTGCCACCTGCTTTGCAGGTGCAAGGTCCAGAGTTTGATTTCTAGTATGAAAAAACAAACAAACAAACAAAAAACCAAAACATGAAAATAAAAACAGAAATGGTCTGGGCTATGCTGACTTCTGAGAGACTGTTGGAAACATTGCTTATCTTTCTGCTGCAACTGACTTCAAGTAAGAAAATGGGTACTGAATAACTTTATGAGAAAGCATTATTTTCCACTGGAAATATATGTGTATTAGGAGATGTGACTGACCTAAAAGGAAAATGAGAATCCCAAAGTCACTCAATACTTTGTTATAAACCATGAAAGAAGCCAAGAGCTGTCTGTCTTTGTTTCTATCATCTATCTTTTATCTAATTGAATATGCTGAATATGATGTTTCTTACTTTCAGAATATAATGAAAATTCATTTATAATGAGGTTAGTCCAACTCATTTGTCATTCATCAGCCTGTAATTTGCCAAATTGACTTAATGTACATCTTTGTCAAGAGATAATACTGTTAGAAATTTGGCACAGTCATGGTCATGATATTGGGTCATCACCTTGTGGATTTACTTTGTATTTCTTGATTTTAACAAGTTATTTTTCTGCAGTTATTGATATGGTATAATGGATTTCTTTTCCTTTTTCTATTATTGTCCTAAATTACACAATAGGTTTTCTAAGATTAAACCAAATTTGCATCCCTGATAAAATTAATTTCCCTGTATTATACTATGCATTTTATGTGCTGAAGAATACAATTTCCTAATGTTTTAAAATCCTGCTTTACAATGATAAGAGCATTCAAAATAATCTTTTCCTGAAAGTGTCTTCTTACCATGAACTGAATGCTGTGACAGTAGTTATATAGTTCATAGTGTGCTCCAAAAGAAACTTTGGTCTCAACTGCAGTTTTCTGCTGTCTAGTGTTTGTTATCCACTCTATCAAAATCTAAGGTATTGTGAGGCATCGTGACAGAATCTTCTAGGACAACTGTAAGAAGACAAATTTTCTAGTTTTCTTGGTTTTTATTTCCATTATGTTTTCCTGAGCAAGGAAATTTGGTTGGAAATAACTGGATTTGTGTAAGCCTCTGTATCCATACTTGTTTTCTCAAATAAAGTTGTCATACAATGGAAAATTTGTATAATGTGCCAATCTTTTGCTCTACTTCACTAAAAATGTTTTGTAAAATCTTGCCCCCATGCCAGGAAAGGGATGAATAGAAGATGGAAAATACTCATGTATTATATTACTGAAGTTGTCTTATTCTGACATATACATTTGTGGAGTTCTATAGTATTTTATTTCAAATAAGTTATAAATTCATCACCAAAATGGGACACTATTTGATTTCTTTATCTTAAGCATGACACATTCTACACACAAAGTAGTGTTTTATCCCTATTTAAAGACATTGCTTCCATTTTTCCTTTTCTCATATTTTCCCTTCTCTCCTTGCCTCTACCTCTCACACTTTCCTTACTTCTTTAGACCTTTTAGACCTATTTTACTTTATCAATTATACAGTGAACCTTAAAGTATGGCCATTTTTACTGCATTGATTCTTCCTATCTAGGAGCAAAGGATACATTTCCATTTTCTTCTTTTTTTTTCATTGAGTTTATTGGTACTTTTTAGGTATACAGGACAGTTACTTTCATCATGGGATCTTTTACCTTTAGATGACAAGCCTTGGTTATCTGCCCGCCCTTCACCCCCTCCTCCCTTTCCTATTTCCAAAAACTTCATTTCCATTTTTTCATTTTCTCATATTTTTTCTTTTCCCCTACTTCTTATATCCTCTTCAATCTCTTTTTTCAGAATGTTGTAGTTCTCAGTGTAGAGGTCTTTTGTTTCCTTTGTTAGATTGATTCCTAGATATTTCATGTTTTTGGATGCTATGGTGAAAGAGATTGTTTCCCTAATTTACCTTTCAGTGAGTCTGTTATTTGTGTACAAGAAGGCTAATGATTTTTGGGTGTTGACCTTGAATCCAGTCACTCTACTGAATCTGTCAATGAAGTCTAGAAGTCTTTGGAATTTTGGGGGGTCTTCTATGCATCATATTGTCAGCAAATAACGACAGTTTAAGTTCCTCATTTCTTATCTTTATTCCTTTTATTTCTTTCTCTTGTCTAATTGCTGTGGTGAATGTTTCCAAAACTATACTGAATAGGAGTGGTGATAGTGGACATCCTTGTCTCATTCCTAATTTTAGAGTGAAGGTGTTTAGTTTTAGCCCATTTAGTATGATGTCAGCTGTTGGTTTCTCATAGGTAGCCTTTATCAAGCTGAGATAAAGACCATCTATTCCAATTTTATGCAGGGTTTTTTTTATGGATGGGATACCTATATCTATTATCTGTCAGGTAGGAAGGAGAAAGAGGGAAGAGAGGAGTTGGAGGAGAAAAAGAAAGTGAAAGTGAAAGCAAGAGAACTACATATACACAGAGAGAAGGACAGAAGTTGTCGTGAGCCTTCCACATAATTTTTGGAAAAAATCATTTCACAATCAAATTATAATTAGGCCTCATCTTCTTGCTCACAGGTTGGCTATGCCATGCTGAAACATAACTCCATTTTTGTCTCCAGTCAGTTGTTTTCACTGGCATTGGCCATCCTGGCACCGTGCTTTCTCTGTCTTAGTTCTATCTTTCAGTGTATCTTTTTCTCAGGCCTGTGTCTCACATTGGGCACGTATGGACTGGAACCTGATGACAGGAGAACTCTGACAGTTGGCACCCACCATGGGAGTTTGAACCACGAGTAGTCACCTGTTCAGTGAGCCCACTCAGAATAAAAAGGAAAAAAGAAAAAGAAATAAAAGACTCAGTGACACATGTTCCTTGCATCAAGGTCAAAGATAAGCACAAAATCCCGGGAGAAAGAGGTTTGTGCTTCAGATGTGAGGAGGTAGTAAAGTTAGTCAGTTGGGACTAAAACATGGTGTAATCACTTTTGGCCCACATTGGCCTGCAGTGTAGAGATAAATGCTGCAAAAAATAGTTAAATACAATAATAATTTTTCACAAACAAGAACTTTAGATGTGGAATTTAGGGAGTATGTCAAAGATAACATCCAGACAGCTCAACAAAGAAGAAAAGTTATCTCCCTTGAGACCTTAACTGAGTCCTTGACAACTTGGAGGTTTGTGCACTCTGTTTTGTGGGCCAGAAACCCAAGCTTGGGAACCCTCAAGCTTCTACTCCATGGTAATTGGTAGCTCATGAGAGCTGCTTAGTTTTGGTTTTAGAAGAACTGCTTGCCATATCTGCTTTCACATGGCACATTTGCCTCTCTCAGAAAATGTGACTTTGTTACAGGTAAACTCCAGCGCGAAGGTCAAGCTGCCTTCTCCTCTGCTTGAGTTGCTAAGAGAACAGGTGTGGAGGAGGATAAAAGCATGAGGAGAACTTCTTGGCTTTAGTACCCTGGAGGGTGCAGGTGGGAATTGTGGTTGGACCAGAGAGGGTCGAGCTGGGCTTGCACTCCGCTTGGAAAGAACTAAAATGAAAACATAAATAATGGATTGAAAACAGCTAGAAAAGTTTTGAATACCATAAAGCAAAATAGTGAGAAAAAACACTCCTGGCTTTAAGAGCCTGAAGGCCAGTACTGTGTTATCAGGCTGCTGCTGCTGCAAAAGTCTGGAATCCAAAGCAAAGCCAGAGAAAATGCAGTTGTGCTTTACTAGACATCAAGAGATTTTACAAGAGAAATCAAGTTACAAATTTTAACTATTTGATAAATGTATCCTTGTTTCGATTTCAGTTGATGTTTAATTAGTGTGCTTAAAAATTTCCTTGTGCATTGCAAATTCTTGAATTATAATTATAGGGTTAACTTGCTCTTTTCTGTACTTTTTTGATGAGAAAAAGGGACACTAAAATATTAACAGCTAAAGAAAAGTTTGTTATAAAAGGTTTAGAGTAAGTGAGATGGAGGAAAAATACTAAGAAGGTTGAGAGTAGAAGAGATATATGTTTGATATGAAAAGATTTTGTATGTTTATCTTGGTAGAAGGATAAAGAGAGATATACAAGACCAGAAGGCCTTGGTATGTTGAGAAAGTGTGCAGAAGTGATTTATCATGTATGTTTGCTTGTTGGTTTCAAGTTTGTTATAAAAGGTTTGCATTTATAGGCATAAAGAGTCTTACATTAGTGAATATTACTTAAATATGGTATTGTAATATGTTTACATTGATTGTCATCAAAGGGTTAAGTTCTAAATGTGTTGTGATATGTTTACACTGGTCATCAAAAGATTAAATTTTCTGTGAGCAAAAAGGTTTTATTGAAAAGAGGCTTTTGGTACAAAGTTAAATTAAACGGCATAAGGTTTCATATATATAGTTATGGTAATTATTATTGTTAATTTTCTGACATACTAAATGCATCTATGCTTTCTGACTGTACAGGTTTTCTAATATGTTGTTTATGGTAATAACTTCCTTTTGATTCAGGTATTTGCCTTTCTCTTACTCCCCATCTATTTATGATAACAGGTACATTTATAGGCTGATGTATTTTCTTTTGTTTTGTTTTTGAGACAGCGTCTCACTATGTAGTTGAGACTGACCTGGAACTCACTATGTAGCCCAGGCTGGTCTAGAACTCACAGTGATTCTCCTGCCTCAGCCTCCCAAGTGCTGGGATTATAGGTGTATGCCACTATGCTCGGCCTGATGTATTTTCTTTAGGTGGCATCCTATCAAAGGATAACAATTTAGATGAGAAATTGTTGTGTTTTGGGAGGAGAATGAGTGTGTTTAACAATGGCTACTTTATATTAAGATGGAGACTTAAGTGTGTTACAAATATAATGTCATCATAATTGTTATGCTAACATATTACGTGTGGCTCTTGATGAAGTTTTTTCCTGTTTTACAGGAATTCCACTACTAGAAAAAACATATTTGATAAAAAAATCTTCTAACTATGTTTTATATTTTAAGGTGCTTGATGTCCAGATAAAATTGTAATAATTAAGTTCTCTATTCTCATTGCAATGCTAATACTATTGATCTTCTCTTCTGGGTGTTCAATAACTAAAGTTTAGAGACTAGAACTAGAAAGTTAACTGGGATAAGAAGACAGCTAATATTTTGGCCCTGGGTCTTCAAGGTCTATAAACAACCCAGAACATGAGAGAAGATCCTACAACTTTGGTAAATCATCCAACCTCCTAAGCAGAGATATTGTTGAGCACAAAAGTATGCCAAGGAAATCATACAACCTCCTAAGCAGAGATATTGTTGAGCACAAAAATGATAAAAGTCAAAAGTATGCCAAAGAAGTGTCACTTGCAGGGAAAAATCTCCCATGATTTCACAGGAAGCAACATGGTCAAGCAAGGCTGTGACACATCCTGGTGGCTGACACTGACAGGAGCTGAGAGGCTCTGTACAAGGTTCAAAGTAATGCCTTATTACAATTATAATAATTATAATTATAAATTATAAAAATAAAAATTAAAAATAAGGGAAAAAAATTGAAGGCCTCTTTTAGGGTGTGCCTTTGCTGTCATGACAGACAGTGTGGGCCACAATGTGCAGGACTAAGTGAATTAGTCTCAGCTAGCCAATGGCAGATACTTGATATTCAGGCTGAATTCTGACTGCAAGGCCCAAGTTGAGTTCCCTGACCTCCTGCAGGGTTGAACTTTGCAAGGTTCTACTGCAGGTTCCAGCTATTCTTCCCCTGAAGTTAGACCAGGTTCTGATGTGAGGTGACAGTCTCTCCAACTTACCAACTGCAGTGGTCTGGTGTACTGAGATATTTTCACGGTTCCAGTGGGCTTCAATTTTCATCTAGGAGTCTCAGAGAGGCCCTCTTTCTCTTGTCTGTGTGCACAGGGTGGGACACTGCTGTGTTGGTGCCCACGTGGCTGGGCTTCTCTGCTGCTTCTTCCTGAAGGGGTGGGGGCGGGCCCAGGCGGGCCTACCCAGCCACACTTTGGTTGTGTGGCTCACTGTTCCCAACTGCTGTTTTCAAACAGAGAGAGGGAGATGCAGAGGACTGTAATATTGATTTTGCTCAAAGCAGGCTGTGAAGTTAACCCCACAATTGGCTTGTTTTGAGAAGTGAGTCTGGCTGAAGCCTACATGCTGAGGTCAGAGTACCTTGCACCCAAATTCTGTTCCCCCAGCTAAATCCTTCAGACTAGAAGGACAATTTTCCAATTACAATTGTATACTTTGTCTCTTCCGTGCCTCATTTGAGAATGCTTTGTCTTGTTCTTTATCAGCCTTGTTTACATTAATTTCAGTGGAAACTGCACATTGTCTTTACCGCAATTAATGGCCATTAAAAGTCACTGCTTGGTGCCATGCTGTACCTTTGTTGCTTGTGCCAGCATCGGTTGTCCCGGCACTCTGCTTTCTCTCTCTTAGTTCTGTCTCTTAGTGTATCTTTTTCTCAAGCCTGTGTCATACACTTGGCAGGTGTGGACTGGAACCTGACTAAAGGAGTCTCTAACATAAGGTCCCTGCCAATTTAGGATTATCACCATCCTCTGAATCATCCGTTACTCCCTATGAACCCCCAAAATAGTGGCAAGCTCAGGGTGCCTTCATATCTGCTGTCCAGAGCTGCACTGATCAGGCCAGAACCTATCTTCTCCTCTAAGTCTTCTTTCCTGTCTTGATTCTTTAATTTGCCTATTGCTGGTGTGGCTCACAAGAGACCAGGACCCACTGCAGGGGTTCTGGTAATATCTCCTTTCCCTGTTCCCTACAAGAAATAAACCTGTTTTTTTTTTCTTGTTTTAGTCAGGAGAGTTAAAATATAAATCTGTTTCATGTTGGGCAGAATTAGAAGACTAGTTATATCTCTTTTATTATCCAACTCTGATTAAACTAATTTTCAATTTTCCTGAGAACAGGAAAGCAGATGTTTTTTTAGGATCTTGAATTTTTAAAAAAAAATTAAAAAAAATTAACTTAGGATTCCCACAGTTATTAATAATATAATAATCCATTGCTTTTCATTAAATAAGGAACTTCTGATGGAAATTAAGCATAAATTTCCTATGGATAAAATTGGTTTACTGTTGATGAAGTTACCTGCAAAGTTTGGGAGATGTTCAAGGAAGATGATGGATATTTTTGTTGTTTTTGAGAGGAATAATATGGCTCTCAGAAAGCAAAATTCCATCAAGGTTGCACTTTCATTCTTAGGATCATTTCTCTTTGATCACAGCATTTTCAATTTTATCTTCAATTGCCCACTTTGATTCCATATATTTAGGTGTCCATCATTCCTAGACCAAAAAATGTAATTCCTTCTTACGTTAACAGGAATCATACTACCAGGAATCAATAATATATCTTCTTGTACTCTTGAGAATTTAATGTTTACTTTATGTATGAATCCTGGGGTCTTAGATATTTTTATCTAATAGATGATGTCAATTCCCTTTTCTGGACAATAGAGTTCCATTGGTTATTTCTAGCATACTTTATACCACAAGTTCACCCTTTTGGGAGAAAACCACCTGGATGCTTTAATAACCATTTTAATAAACATTTACTTTCTTCAAACCAACTGAAGCAACTGTTAAGCACTTTCATTTCTTATAGGGATTAAATCCATAAGATATTTGTTATAGTTCTCTGTAAATGATTAGGCAATGTTCTGTTTCTTTTAAAATTGTTTTGTTGCTCATATTCAATTATTTTTACTAGAAGGAATAGAAATGATCAAGATGTGATATTTGTATATGTACCAATTCCCCAAGATGAATGCAATTATTATGTACCACACACATATGCTAACAAAAATAAAATTGTGTAGTTGGAATGGCTTATGACCCTCTTATTTTATGTACAAGGATTTTTATCTTTTTCCAGATTATTCTGAGTTTTTAGAATCCCATTGCCATTGGAATTATAGTTTATTTTTTCCTAGTAGATGTGATATACATTGTTTGTTGAAATATTCAGTGTTATTTTAAAATAATATTTTTATTTAGATTTGATAGAAGTAATTTTTTTTTCCAGTGCCAGTGATCGAACCCAGGCCTCTGCATGTTAGGAAGCACTCTATCAACTGAACTTCAACCAAGTTTGAGAAGTACTCTTGTTATTCTCAGTTTAATGATGAATAGAAGACTAGTTATATCTCTTTTATTATCCAACTCTGATTAAACTAATTTTCAATTTTCCTGAGAACAGGAAAGCAGATGTTTTTTTAGGATCTTGAATTTTTAAAAAAAAATTAAAAAAAATTAACTTAGGATTCCCACAGTTATTAATAATATAATAATCCATTGCTTTTCATTAAATAAGGAACTTCTGATGGAAATTAAGCATAAATTTCCTATGGATAAAATTGGTTTACTGTTGATGAAGTTACCTGCAAAGTTTGGGAGATGTTCAAGGAAGATGATGGATATTTTTGTTGTTTTTGAGAGGAATAATATGGCTCTCAGAAAGCAAAATTCCATCAAGGTTGCACTTTCATTCTTAGGATCATTTCTCTTTGATCACAGCATTTTCAATTTTATCTTCAATTGCCCACTTTGATTCCATATATTTAGGTGTCCATCATTCCTAGACCAAAAAATGTAATTCCTTCTTACGTTAACAGGAATCATACTACCAGGAATCAATAATATATCTTCTTGTACTCTTGAGAATTTAATGTTTACTTTATGTATGAATCCTGGGGTCTTAGATATTTTTATCTAATAGATGATGTCAATTCCCTTTTCTGGACAATAGAGTTCCATTGGTTATTTCTAGCATACTTTATACCACAAGTTCACCCTTTTGGGAGAAAACCACCTGGATGCTTTAATAACCATTTTAATAAACATTTACTTTCTTCAAACCAACTGAAGCAACTGTTAAGCACTTTCATTTCTTATAGGGATTAAATCCATAAGATATTTGTTATAGTTCTCTGTAAATGATTAGGCAATGTTCTGTTTCTTTTAAAATTGTTTTGTTGCTCATATTCAATTATTTTTACTAGAAGGAATAGAAATGATCAAGATGTGATATTTGTATATGTACCAATTCCCCAAGATGAATGCAATTATTATGTACCACACACATATGCTAACAAAAATAAAATTGTGTAGTTGGAATGGCTTATGACCCTCTTATTTTATGTACAAGGATTTTTATCTTTTTCCAGATTATTCTGAGTTTTTAGAATCCCATTGCCATTGGAATTATAGTTTATTTTTTCCTAGTAGATGTGATATACATTGTTTGTTGAAATATTCAGTGTTATTTTAAAATAATATTTTTATTTAGATTTGATAGAAGTAATTTTTTTTTCCAGTGCCAGTGATCGAACCCAGGCCTCTGCATGTTAGGAAGCACTCTATCAACTGAACTTCAACCAAGTTTGAGAAGTACTCTTGTTATTCTCAGTTTAATGATGAAGCACACATTCGATTGGAAAGTGGAAAAAGATGAGTGTAGATTGTGAAAAATATATGTGAAATCAGAAATTTAAATGTATTTGTTAACCTGTTGGGAGAAATTATGTATTGACAGAGTTGTTTATATAAATATCCAAATATTAACAGATATATAAAAAGTAAAAAATAATTTGGGGAAGCGGAGTTTTTTTGAATACTCAAGAAATAAAATCAATATAGTAGGAGATTTATAGCATTTAAAGTAATTGGTTGCTATTATAAAATATTTCATAAATGCATTGTCACTGCATATAACTATGAAAATAAATGTTAATATGCATAGAAGCCTGATTATATATTATTTATTATGATATTAGTTGACTGACATATATTAAAAGAAAATGTGCTACTCTGAGGGAAGATATGACATACATTCTTTGTTTTTATTGTACTAGTATTCTTGACTTAGTTGGGAAATTACTGGTCATTTTAAGTATAGATCATTTTAGGTTAGAAATTGGTTTTAAAATTAGGTACAAATCATGAAACTTGCATATTATATAAATGCAAAGATTGTATTTACAATGATCTGGGTTTTATAACTCAGAAACTCTTTCACACAATCTAGACCAAGACATCACTTTCTCTATAAAATATATTCTTTTTATGATATTCCTTGATAGGCCTTCAGAAATGAAGAGAAAACTAGATGTGTAAAGTAGAAATGTAAAAGTAAAGGAATGCTTGGTAAGAGTGGCAGGAGTCTGGTTTACGTAAGCAGTATTTAATGGTTATCATTAAGTGAATGCAATCAATTATAATATCTGTTGACATAAAAAAAAGAAATGGTTTGTGTTTATTACATGTTTGTACTGAATACAGGCAGAAGTTCTTGAAAGTGATATGTATGAAAGAGTACAATGAAAGGTGAGCAATCTTTATAATTAACAATGACTGAGTAACTTTGATAGAGGAAATTTCTATTTGGCCTGGAGGTAATAAGGTGTAATTCAGTCATCACCAAACATCTATATAGAATTGACATTATTAGAATTAGTTGGAAATCAGTATGGAGATACTTCAAACAACTAGGATTAGTAGTCGCATTTGACCCAGGTATTCCTCTGCTGAGTATCTTCCCAAAAGAATTAAAAGAATCATATCACAGCAATATATGCTCACCCATATTTATAGCGGCACAGTTTGTAGTAGCTAAAATTTGGAAACAGCCCAATTGCCATCAACTGGAGACTGGATATAAAAGATATGTGTGTGTGTGTGTGTGTGTGTGTGTGTGTGTGTGTTTAATAAAATGGAGTACTACTTAGCCAAAAACAATGATAAGCTAGAGATTATTTATAGCTAAGTGGATGCGCATTGAGGTCATACTCTTAAGTGAAATTAAGAAGTCACATGTGTAAATACTGAATAATTTCTCTGGTGTGAAAAACTAAAAGTGTAAATAAGGATCAAAATGTATAATTGATATTTGTAATAGGAAGAAAAGGTCTAAAAGAGTAGAGGAAGTGGGAAGTGTAGAGGAAAGGTAAAAAGGGAAAAGAAAAGATATGTGAAAGGCAAAATAACTGAAACAATGTCTTTTTAAACAGGAAGGGTGGAGGGGGTGAAGGGAGGACTGAAGAATGGGGAATAATAAGAACCAAGATAAGATGTATAGAGGTACAAGATCCCAGTGATGAATGTAAACTATGTTGTATACCTAAAATGTACCAATAAATTTAATAAAGATAAAAAGGAATTAAAAAATACAGATTCCTTCCCACACTCATCTCACTTATAGACATTTTTCAATATCCAGGTTAATTATGAATAAGGTATGTTGCAGATACCAGTATTAAAGGAAAAACAAAATAGAACTTTCCCAGGTGATTCTGGGTATGAGGAGGTTGGGCAAAAGCTGACCTAATTGAACTCAAGGGCCCTTTTTAATTCTCAAAGAGGCCACATGTTCATACATATATTTTCTTGTTTATCCTTTTGATTTTAAAAAACATTTAAAGAATGATGAAGCTATGAAAGGCAAAATGAAGGAGTAATTCCCAGTTCTGCCTCTGCATAATATTAAGAATAAGATTCTATTGAAATTCAAACCAAGAGACTTTGTGCTAGATTTTCTTTTGCTTCTAATAAGAGTCATGTGAGACTTAGAAATAAGTCTTAGATATAAGACTTAGATACTTGAGCACATCTGTACATAGTAAAAAGCATTTTTGTTATTAATTGAATTTTACTTTAAAAAATAATAAGCTTTAAAAAGTCTTCAGTTAGGCTTTTTTAGAATAATCTGGATCTCAAGTAAGGTATCCAATTTTTATAAATCATAAAATTTTATGAAGATTTTTAATGTAGTAAAATTTATTTTTCTACTTATTCCTTCATATATCAATTATCCATCACTTATTATTTATGAGTACTATACATTTCTTTTAGCTTACATAAATAATTGTATTTAATCCTTGTAACAATCATATTAAATTGATCTTCTCAGTTATATTTTGCTGATGAGACTATAGAGCATCATGGCATATAAACAATTTTCTCAACATCACTCAGCTAGTGAGAGACAGATCATGGATTTAAACTCAGGTTTATGTGAATGGAAACATCATAGTTTTAACTGAGAAAATTTTTTACTTCAAAAAAATAGTAACAGAAGCTAAATCAAGTTTCATTTGTGGTCGTATTTGTACTTTTAATCTCATGAAAATTTCTAGATAACAATATGTAATTTCAGCAATGACAGTAAGTTTCTTGAAAGATTATTTTTCTAGTTCAAAAATTAAAATGGATCACAGAATCAGAGAATTCTAACATAAATTAATTTTTTCCACTTACATTTAACTTTTCAGATATTTTAAATGCTATTAATAATGTTTCTATGTACTTGTTTAACATTTGATAAGCAATTATTTCTCAAAAAGCAAGTGTGAATCTATGCATACAGATTTTTCAATCGTATTTATTTTCAGGAATGTCTTGTGTTTTGTTAACAACATATACAGGGGAAAACAGTTCATGTTGAGGAATTAGTCTTATATTTTAACCAAGGGTCTTTTATAGAGACAAAATACCTTATGTGGCTAAGACAATAAAAGATGTGCCAGAGTTTTCTTCCAAAATACGTAGCCACTAATATTCACAGATTAGCAGTAAATGAAGTGGGAAGTAGATGTTGAAGATATACAGCTATGGAGAGGGTGGGTTTCATCTATCACTTGGGGGATTCTTCAAGATTGGTGATTCAGGCTGTCTCATGGAAATGTTGATTCCTGTTTCTAATACTTTTATACAGCAGACTTTTTGAAAGTCAGATTATCTTATAGTGAGAAAAGGAATTCCCCCAACTTTCCATTTCTAAATTAAAAGAATCTTGTATTTCTTTATTTACTTGACTAACATTTAGGTTTTTAAGATGTTTTAGTCACCATAAACATTGCTTTTCACATTCAGTTTCATGAAATAATCATAGTACTTCTTCATAGTAGGTATATTTTGGGGGGGGTACCAGGGATTGAACTCAGGACCTTGTGCTTAGGAGGCAAGCAGTGGCACACTGAGATAGATCCCTGGCCCCATAGTAGGTATTTTTAGTACTTCACATTTGACAGAGGAAGATTTTCGTGCTTTGAAAATGTAGGTAGTTTGTCTTAGCTACTTTTCTCTCATTGCTGAGACAAAATACCTGACACCCAAAGTTAAAGGTGGAAAGGTTTATTTAGCTCACAGTTTGTAAAGGTTTCAGTCCATAGTTGGCTGGCTCCAAGCAGAGTGGTACATGGCAGAGGAGCATTGCAGAGAAGAAATAGTTCATGGCCCATAGAAGACAGCAAAATCAACAAGGAACATCAACAGCATCTTTTTGCTCCTTTTATCTCATCCAAACTACTTAGGTCAGGTAGCACTCACACCCTTAACCCTAATTTAGCACTGCAGCCTGAATAAAGTCCAGCATCACACACTCTAGATTTAGCCACCTCTGAAGAATTCCCACCTATGACCGCATCTAGTCACAAGCCATAACAGTAGTTAAATATTCTTTCAGACTGTGCAAGATAAAACTTACTCTCATTTCATTGGTCTCAAAGTTTAATGGATGGCATGAAACGACTGGAGATGCCACTGTCAGAAGTATCCTTTGCCCATCCACATTTCTCATATCATACTGAAACTAAATATATTAAAACCAAATTAAGAAACCATATTTTGTCTGTATATTGGGTGTTTCTAAATGTAAAGTAATTTTGTCAGATATGCTGCCAAGAAAAACTCAATTTGTGTTAGCATGTTTTTGAATGGGAGCTTCAGGAATGAAAGTTGGCCAAGGCTTTTTACTGGCTTCTCTGTAATCTGTTCATTTTCTCTAATAGGTCTCAGTAATGAGGAGTGAAATGAATAAGAATTATTCAGATTTAACAGAGTTTATTCTGCTGGGATTCAGGACATCTTCAGAAGTACAGATTTTCTTATTCTTGCTTTTCTTGATTATCTATCTGGTCATTTTATTGGGAAACTTGAGCATGTTAGTTGTCATTAAAACAGACTCCAGACTTCATACACCTATGTATTTCTTTCTCCAAAATTTGTCCTATTTAGATGTTTGCTACTCTACAGTGATTGCACCCAAAACTCTGGCTACGTTTTTATCCAAGGAGAAGAAAATTTCTTACAATGGATGTGCAATACAATTCTTTTTCTTTGCTCTTTTTGTTGGGACTGAAGGTTTTCTTCTGGCTGTGATGGCATATGATCGCTTCTCAGCCATCTGCTCACCTTTCCTCTACCCGGTACGTATGTCTCAGCAGGCTTGTGTTCGCTTGGTGATTGGTTCCTACATCTGTGGATGCATCAACTCTGTGATACAAACAGGTTTCACCTTCAGTTTGCATTTTTGTGGGGAAAATAGACTGGATCACTTTTTCTGTGATGTCCCAGCCCTGATCAAAATTGCATGTGTGGACACCTTTGTGAATGAGATTGTGCTGTTTATTCTCTCTTCCCTCATTATCATTACCACCACAACTGTAATCTTGATTTCCTATGCATGCATCCTCTCCACTGTCCTGAAGATTCCCTCAACCCACGGCAGGAGTAAGACCTTCTCCACGTGCAGCTCTCATATCATAGCGGTGAGTTTATTCTACGGAACTGTGTTCTTCATGTATGCCCAACCTGGGGCCATTTCCTCACCAGAGCAAAGCAAGATTGTAGCTGTGTTCTACACTTTTATTATTCCTATATGGAATCCTCTGATTTATAGTCTAAGAAATAGGGAGGTGAAAAGTGCTTTGAAAAGGATATTGTTTAGAAAAATACTTTTTCATTGACTTCCAACCTTCTCTAAAGGTTTAGAATCAACTAAAAGCAGTATTATCAGGAATTTAGTATGGAATATTTTTGAGAAAGGGCACATAAAAGTTTTGGAGATTAAAGTTTATTTCCATTTTTAAATCATTCCTAGAGTCTTTAAAAATGAATATTTTTTACATTTCTACATAATTATTTTAGTGTGATATCTAGGTGTTAACTAGTTTTAGACTTGCAACCAAAATATACTACTTTTCACTGAATAAATTAATATATTTATTTGGTTGATTAATAAAATATGTGTACCTACTCATATAAATACCAACATGTTCATCTATAATTAGGTTGGAGAAAGAGACAGAGACATACAGCATGTTCTGTGTTATTTTATTTTATTTTATTTTTTGTTTGTTTTTCAGCTTTAATTGAGTTTATTGGTACATTTTAGGGATACAGTACAGTTACATTCATTGTTGTGATTTTGTACCTCTACATGACAAGTCTTGATTCTCATTTTTTCCCCTTACCTCTGCCCTCCCTTCACCCCCTCCTCCCCGCCTCATCTACAAACACTTTACTTTCATTTTTCATTCTCTCACATTTTTTTCTTTTCCCTTTTTACTCTTCCCCTACCCATCCCACCTTCCCTAAACCTTTATTTTATTTTATTTTTTATTTTTTTTGGTAGCAGGGATTGAACTTTGGATCTTGTGCTCATAAGGTAGGCAGTGGAACCACTGAATTAAATCCCTGGCCCTGTTCTGTGTTTTTGACCATCAAGGCAGTCATTGTATGATCTTAGTAAGTGAGAGTTGGAAAAGCTAGGGTAGTGTAATTTTGTGAAATAATTACACAAAAAATATTAATAATATTTTTATATCATCCAATCATTTCATCAAGAAGTAAAAATGAATAAATGAATATAGTATAACTGTTCTTTTCACAAAGTTCTTAATAAAATTTGACAATCAGTATTATTTATGCTTATCTAATTAGTTTTTAATTTTGTTCCTGAATCATTCTTATAACATATATGGATTGCAAAATTTTCCTTTAAGTTTGAAAAATTATCACCATAGATTTACATAAAATATCTCATTATGATAATTTCACCTATTCAATATCTGTGGTTATGTATACTTCATATTTTTAATCCTCATAGCTTTATCCTATTTTGGTTCCTTAGTCTTGCCAAGAATTTAACTTCATACAATTTGAGTTTCATATTATTTTTGAAGTATTTTATGATTGTAATGTCTAGTTCTATAAATTTTTGTTTATTTTATTTTGCTTTAGTATATTCAAAATCGAGCATAAAACATTACACTGGGTTAATGTATAAAGATGACTTGCTTTTCTACACTAAATTTATTAAACAATATCTGCTTATATATTTGCATATCCATCTCATTGTTTCCATTTATTTTCTGAAGATCTGGTTTTTATTAGACTTCTTTTGAATTCATATGTTGAATGCTGAGGTACAATATTTTCAGTCTGTTTCATTGAATTATACTCGACACATTTGAATAGCTTTTATTATAGCTTATTTATATTTTCATTATGTTATGTATAATTTTCTGTAATTTTAATATTCTCTTTTACCCAAATATTATTTAGATGTTGTTTCTGATTTCATGATAGTTGATTTACTAGGTTAATTTCATTGTCTTGTTGATTTCTAGTTTTATTATTATAAATTATGATAATTGAATCTTGGAAAACATTTTAGTTAAATTACTATTATACCAGAAAGACATTGATGATTTAATGTTTGAAAATGCAGTCACACTTATCATATTAATTCATGAAAACATTTTACAAATATTATCTCAGAAGCTGTTCCAAGAACTTTTGGCAAATTTTAAGAGTGAAAACATGTTAAACTTAGAAAATATTAAACTTCATTAACTGATAAAAAACATATAAGCTGAATGAGCACACATTCAAGATGATATTTGAAATATTTTACTTAAAAATTGAAAAAAAGACAAAATGCTCACAATTCCAAATGCATTTCAGCATTCTATCAGAGCTCTAGCAAATGCAATTTGATGAGTAGAAATTAAATGTTGAGAGATCAATTATGGGAGAAGACTGATGTATAATAATTTAAGGACAGTTTAAGAAGATGTCTGGGTAAATGAATAAAAATCACTTACCTGTGTATGCAACAGCAATAAGTGAGTTCTACATTTAAAAATTATACCTTTTGTAGGTAACAGATAAAGATTTAGGAATAGTTTAGCAAAAGATGTGTGAAACTCCATGTGGAATAACATAAAATTCTTTATTTAGATCATGGTATAGAATATAGTTTTCAAAGATTGCAAAAAGCATCAACTATGTGAGAAAATATGTACACGTATATAGAGTAAAATTACAAAGGTATAGATGTTCACTTTATACAATAATTGTAATGGCTGTATGGACTGTGAACATGTTTGTTTTCTTGTACTTGGTATTATACTTTTTAAAAAATAGAGACATGTCCAAAAGTGAGGACATAAAGTAACAGAATTTTATTTATTTATTTATTTTTTCCTCATTGAGGTTATTGGTACATTTTAGGTATACAGTACAGTTATATTCATTATTGGGATCTTGTACCTTTACATGACAGGTCTTTGTTCTCATTTTTCCCCTTGTCCCTGCCCTCCCTTCACCCCCTCCTCCCCCCCCCTTTACAAACACTTCATTTCCATTTCTTCATTTTCTCATATTTTTTTCTTTTCCCTTATTAGCCTTCCCCTACCCTTCCCACTTTCCCTACACTGTTAGCCCCTTTCTTCCTATTTCACATTGTCCATTATCTCATTAGGATCTTATGTACTATTATAATTTGTTCACACCAGAGAAACTATTTGGTATTTACACGTGTGACTTATTTATTTCACTTAGGAGTATATCCTCAATATGTATCCATTTTCCTGTGAATGAATCTAATATCTCATTCTTTATGTCTTAATAGTATTCCATTGTACTATACTTTTACTTTCTATAAGGCATTCTTTGATGGGCAAAATATCTTATACTGAACTTCTCCAAATTTATTTATAATAAAGATGCAGCCAATCTACATAAATAGGCAAAATAAAGTAATCATTTTACAAAAGAGCAAACAATAAAATTTGTTGGAATATTTCATCAGTTACCTGAGAGATGGAAATCAAACTTACAGTGAAAATTCCATTTAACACCCATTTCATTAAAAAAATAAAATAAAAATCTGACTTTGCCAAAGCTAAAGAGCACTTGATATTGTGGTTTATATTGATTTCCTCGCAAAGGCTCATGTGCTCACAGATGAGGCTCTGGGGAGGTGACTATGTCATGAGTGTGTGGTACTATTAGTCTACTGATGAGTTTATAAGCAAATGTGATGTTGAGGCGTGGCCTGGAAGGGTCTGTCTCCCTCCCTGCTTTGGTCACACGCTGCTCCTGACTGCCATGCATGACATCTTTCTCCTCCGCATGCTGCTTTCCCTTGGCCAGCTATAGACTGAAACTTTTACAAACTGTGAGCCAAATTAACCTTTCCTCTTTCTGGAAAGGTGTGTATATTGGCTATTGTGCTTCAGTGATGAGAAAGTAACCAAGATGTAGGGCATACAGCACCCTCTCTTAGCAGGGACAATATTGCCTCTTTGTGGAGGGATGTTTTTTGTGCATAGTTACCCAAACTATATACAGAATGCTTTTTAAAAAAACCCTGAATCAGTGGCACACAGTAAATATATGAAAAAATGTTCCACATCACTGGTCATTTGAGAAATGCAGATGAAAACATCACTGATATTCCACCTCACACCACAAAGAATGGTTGCTATCAAGAAATCAATCAATAACAAATGTTTGCAGGGCTGTGGGGAGAAAGGAACCCTTCTCCATTGTTGGTGGGAGTGCAGACTGGTACAACCACTATGGAAATTAATATGGAGATACCTCAAAGAGCTGGGACTCGAAGTTCCACTTGACCCAGCCATCCCTCTGCTGGGTATCTTTCCAAAAGAATTAAAAGAATCATACCACAGTGATGTATGCACACCCATATTTATAGCAGCACAGTTTGTAATGGCTAAAACTTGGAAACAGCCCATTTTCCCATCTGTTGGAAACTGGATAAAAACGATGTGGTTTTTCTATAAAATGGAATATTACTCAGCCACAAAGAATGAGAAAATAGATTCATTCATAGGAAAATGGATACATATTGAGGATATACTTCTAAGTGAAATAAATAAGTCACATATGTGTAAATACCAAATAGTTTCTCTGGTGTGAATAACCTGTAATAGTACATAAGATCCTAATGAGATAACTGACATTGTGAAATAGGAAGAAAATGGCTAAAGGTTTAGGGAAGGTGGGATGGATAGGGGAAGGGTAATAGGGAAAAGAAAAAAATGTGAGAAAATGAAAAGATGGAAATAAAGTGTTTGTAAATGGGGAGGGGAGGAGGGGGTGAAGGGAGGGCAGGGGCAAGGGGAAAAATGAGAACCAAGACCTGTCATGTAGAGGTACAAGATCCCAACAATGAATGTAACTGTACTGTATACTTAAAATATACTGATAAACTCAATTAAGAACAACAACAACAACAACAACAACAACAACAAAACCCCTGAAATTCATACTTGTTTAGTTTTTATTTGTTGTTTTATTAATTTTTTTTCATTTGTTGTTTTAAATGTGCATTTTCTGTGCTGAGAAATCCTCCAGAGTACTAGATTATGTTTTATTGTCAGACTTCCTCAGCTTCCATTGGACTATGACATTTTCTCAGATTTTCTTTGCTCTTAATGACCTTGGCAGTTTTGAATAGTGTTAGTCAGGAATCACATAATGTATTTTTCAGGCTTCTCATGTATAGAACTATTTTCCCCCTTTCCACACTAACTTTTTGGAAGCGAGTCACTAAGCATAGCTCCTAATTAGGGAATGAGAATTTGTTTTATCTCTTAATGGGGAAATACATTAACAAATTATAAGTAATTCTGCATGTGATGACTTTACATAGGGTAAAAAAACAACTAAAAAACACAGATGCTTGAAACAAAGATTATCACTAATTTCTTTTTGTACACTTTAAACCCAAATGTATTAAAATTATCATGTAGTATATTTCTGTCTGTACTTAATGATTTTTCAAAAAATTGTAATATATTATTAATATTTTTGTTCTGATTTTGTTTGCATATTGTTTCTTCCTTTTAAAAAGTATTTCAAGTTAATTTTTTGGTACATTTAAGGTATACAATATAGTGACATTCATTGTTGGAAATTTGTACCTTTGCACAATCAGTCTTGGTCCCCCCCATCCCTCTGCCCTCCCTTCAAACCCTTCCTCCCTTCCCATCTACAAAGACTTTGGTTCCATTATTTTTCATTTTGCAGTATGGGCACATTCTTTGCTGTTATCTGAAAAATTATTTCTGATTTTGTTTTTTTCCAGAACCTCTTTCATTGCCATTTCAGGGAGTCCATGTGGTTGAATATCAGATTGTTAGATCGCATTTCCGTTTGGGGTTGTCTTAGATCTGGAAGTCTGGTTTTGGGACTTTTTTCTCTCTTCTCATTTCAACAGATGCAACCTGCTGTGCCTTTTTTGAGGCAACTTTTTGCTCACTCAGTGGCCTTCAGTTCTCAGCAAGCCACCAAGAAGACTTTTCTTTGCTGCTCACCAGTACACCGATTCCTGGGTTCAGAATGGTGGCTTTCTGGACCCCTCAGCTCACCTGTTGTCTGGTTAGGCTTCTGGCTGGAGCCTGAGCACACGTGGGATGTTACCTAGATTTGCTTCTTTCTGGGGTCTCTATGGATCTGTTATTTGAGAGGGCCTTTGGCTGGGGGCTGTGCTCCCCAGTTCCTGTTGTCTGAGCAGGTTTCTGGCTAGGGTCTCCGCCAGAGTATATGGGCAAGCCTCTGACTAAAACTTGTGCCTGTGTAGCTCTTTTCCAGATGGGCGCTTGGCTGGGCAGGCGTACCCGAGCCTGACCCTCCGTGGTCAGGGAAGATCCCTGGCTGGGATCTGCCTGCAGCTGGCTGGTCTGGACCACACTACTGCTCCCTGGGATCTGCGTGTGCTCACTGATACTGTCAGTACCTATGTAAATGGGTGAGGGAGGGGGAGTCCCAGGAAGAGCTGCAACATCCACTGAGAAACAGCTACCTCGTAGCCACTTCGGGACACGTTGTCTTCTTTAACCTTTTTGGCCCTCTATTTTCAATATTTATTTGGTTCTTTAATCATTTTTATTCCAATTTGCCATATTTTTGTTTATTTGCTTAGATTTTCAGAGAAAATATTTTGGTTGGAGAATTCTTTATTTTTTTGTATATATTTGTAAATAAGAATGAAAAGTTATATTTCTTAATAATAACTTTATCTCCATCATAATATGTTTATTGGAAATCTGTATATTTATTTCTATTACATGTATTTTCAAATTGAATATGTCAAATTTCATTTGTATTTATTTTTGACTTATTGAGATTTTAAAGAGTTGCATGATGTTCTCCTTTTTTCCTTTTTTCAAAATGAGGTCTTGTTCCATTGCCCAGGTTGGTCTTGATCTCACATTCCTCCTTCCTCAGCCTCCTGAGTAGCTGAGACTACAGGAATGTGCTACTGTGCCCATATTTGTATGATATTCCTAATATTGAAAATATTTTGTCTAAATAGGTTATCTTTTGAGTATTTTAATAATTTTAAAAGAAATTTTTAATTTTAATAAGGTCTTATTTATAAAATTTTTAATTTATTGATTGATCTATGATGCTTTATCTAAGAAATTTTTGCCTAACTCAAGGTCACAAATGTTTTCTAAATTTTACAATTTTAGATTTTGCATTTAATTTTTTGATCAATGATGAGCTTCAAGTTCATTTTTATATGGAATGGAGGGCAACAGAATGGGGAAAAAATAACCAAGGTATATCATGTAAAGGTACAAATTTCCAGTGATGAATGTCATCATATTGTATACCTAAAATGTATCAATAAACTTATTGAATAAAAAATTTCTATTTTCACAAATGGGTATTCAATTTTATAGTGCAGCTGGTGAAAGATTAGCTTTTTTCCACTGAACTGTTTTTGCAGAAGACCATTTAACCATAAGAGTGTGGATTTATTTCTGATCTCTCTCTTCTCTTGATCTATTTTGGTATTTAGATATTGACTCCATTCTATCTTGATTAATACAGTTTTATAAGTTGTATTATAATCTAGGTTTCAAGATCGTGACTTTCTTATTTTTGAAACTGTTTTTGCTAGTCTAGATTATTTACATTTTTCTGTAAAATTGTAGGGTAAGCTTCAATTCTACCAAAAACAGCCTTACTGGTATTTTGATTTTAATTGAGTTGAATCTATAGATAATATAAATATAACTGATTTCTTATCACTGTTGAGTCTTCCAATTAATGAATATGGTGTTCGCCATTTGCTTAGCTCTTCTGTAATTTCCCTCAACAATATTTTCTAGGTTTTTGTTTCCTGCTTTTGTATATTTAGGCTTTAATGTTAGGGCACTATTAGATTCATGGTAAAATTGAGAGGAAGAAGGTACAGAGGTTTCTCATATATCTTGGACCATCACATATGCGTAATTTCCCTAGTATCAAGGCCTGTCCCCAACGTACATCTGTTACAATTGAAGAACCTACACTGGCATGTAATAAATTATCTTCCAAAGTCCATGACTTACATTAGGGTTAACTCTGGTGGTGTAAGTTCTTCAGCTTTGATGAAATATATAATCACATGTATCCACATAGTAATGTACAGAGTAATTTTGTTGCATCATTCTGCACTCCCACCAACAATGGAGAAGGGTTCCTTTCTCTACACAGCCCCTCCAGCGTTTGTTATTGGTTGATTCCTTGGTAGCAGCCATTCTTTCTGAGGTGAGGTGAAATCTCAGTGTTGTTTTCTTCTGCATCTCTCATGTGACCAGTGATGTTAAACATTTTTTTCATGTATTTGTTTGCCACTTTTGCTTATTTATCTGAGGAATGTCTGTTCATTTCAGATGCCCATTTTTGAATCAGGTCTTTATATTTGGGGGCCTGGTTTTTTTGAGTTCTTTATATATTCTAAATAGTAGTCCTTTGTTTGAGGAGCAGCTGGTAAATTTTTTTTTCCAACATTGTAGGTTGTCTCTTAGCTCTGTTGGTAGTTTCTTTTGCAGTGCAGAAACTTTTTAATAAGATGAGAACCCAGTTGTTGATTCTTTGTGCTAGTCCTCATAGTCAGATTCTCTTAATGGAATAAAATTCTACTTAATTTTGTCCAGAAAAAGTAATATACTCCAAAGTATTATCAGCCAAAAACTATACTGAAAGCCTATCCATCTTTCATGAACATAGATATAAACATCATTACTAAAATTTTTAGAAAATCAACTTTATGAAACTGTATATAAAAAGGATAGAGCAATGCCACCATATTATATAAGTCAGTTGAATTCACACATCTACCCTAGATTCAAATATGGAGAATTAAACTTCAGCCCATTATTAGAAGGAGCTGGAAAAATCAAAGCTATATGTGCAATTACTCACGAAGTGGGATCCTCAGTTGGAGGGAGTGAAGTGACATCAGAGCAAATGCCTTTGATGGATGTAGAAGTACTGTGCATGTCTGCACTATTCACCTCAACACTTAAATTTCCTGAGAGACGTGAACCCCTGTCTCATTTTTGGTCACATTTATTTCATGATTTAGAAACTCATGATTTTCAAGAACTATGCTTCATAATTGAAATATACAATTTCTGCCTGATGCTGGTCTCACACATTCATGCTGGATGACCGCTTCCACATACCACAGAAGATTTTATGTTTGTTTCCCTCAAAATATAAAGCACACCTTCTGCACTTGGACATGTAATACACAGAAGATGATCACATTGTACACTAAGCCCGCGTGATTGAATACTCATGCTTTGTGTTTTTAGTCTGTCTTAAGAGCTTTGAATAAGCAGTTTACTGAATACAGGAGGAAAAGATCAAAGATGAGAAATGGATACAAAAACAAAAGGCTGTAAATGGGTGAAGAAAACAGACAATTTGTAGGTTCTGTTTTGCAAGTGCCTAGTTCTATCATCGTAGCAAGAGGATAACTTTAAATAAACAAATGAAAGACCTTTTCAAGGTTTGAACAAAACTTCATTTACGTAAGTGCTGTAATGTCTACCTCTCTGGCTGTCTTCCTCTTTTTCTCACTATCTGATTTAAAATAGTTGGAAAATAGTATGCCTGCGTGGGCTGTATGGTAGTAGTTGTACTGATTGCTCTTGTTTGAGCACCATGGACTTGTGGTTTGACATCTGTCACTTATTCTTGAAATTTCCTTTTAAAAATGTATTTTAATGCACAAAACATAAAACTGCATATTTATAGGGCACATGTAAAGTTTTGATACTTGTATTCATTGTGCAATGTTTAAATCAGGATAAAATATTTACCTCCTCCAGTGTTTACCATTTCTTCCTGAAGTGGAGACTGAAAAATTTTTTTCTACATTTCTGAGATATGAAATACATTATTTGTATCACTAGTCAACTTACTGTGCAATTTATTCCTCTTAATTCAGTACCCACTGAACAATATCTCTCTAATGCTCCTCCCCTCTAACCTCCCTGGCCTTTGTTAAGCACCATTCACCTTAACCATGGTTTTCTACTTTTCTTTATCTTTGAAATTTACATTTATAGACTTTTATGTTGTCTTAATTCCCATTATAATTACTGGCATATTAATCATAGTTATTTTGAATTCTGTTAGAAAGTTATAATATCTGTGTTATATCTAAGTGTAATTTTGGTTATAATTTTGTTTCTTCAGACTGCATTTTCTTTTTCCTCATTGAATTTATTGGTACATTTTAGGTATACAGTACAGTTACATTCATCATTAGGATCTTGTACCTTTACATGTCAGGTCTTGGTTCTCATTTTTTCCCTTGCCCCTGCCCTCCCTTCATCCCCTGCTCCCCTCCCCATTTACAAACACTTTATTTCCATTTTTTTCATTTTCTCCTATTGTTTTCTCTTCCCTTATTACCTTTCCCCTACCCTTCCCACTTTCCCTATACCTTTAGCCCTTTTCTTCCTATTTCACATTCAGACTACATATTCTTTCTGGTGTGAATACCTGATAATTTTTGAAAGCCTGCCATGCACAGAACAGCAAATACTGATAAGTAAGTATAAAGCTGAGTTAACCTCTGCTTAGCCCTGTGTTTTCCCCTTGTGTGGCCTCCACAGACAGCATCTCAGTAACTCTCCCAGGACTGTTCTGTTAGTTTTGCCTGATGTGACTATAGAGGTGAGAAGAGGTGGGCTCTTCCTTGTGAGAATTCCTGGCATTCCTCCACATAAAATAGGTATTGGACCAGGTGAGTATTGCTTGTCTTCATTCTAGATTAGATTCTTTAAGTGTGTTGTCTTCTTTCTGCTTTCATCTCCCAGTTGCAGTAACTTCCCTCAAGTTATCTCAGGCTATATGATGACTTTTAAAAATTCCTTATTTGGTTAAGTAAGTTGTTTTATTTTAAACATTGCTTTTATTATTTTGATCACACTCATTGTTAAGACTGCCAAGCCTTTTCTTTGCCTTCTGATTTTAAACAGAATACTATTTTCTTGTTCATGATTTATGTTGCAAGATTTGTTGCTATAATCTTCAGATATATAATTCCTTTGTTTTATAATCTATTAATATGATAATTTTAAGTTTAGACTTCATGATTTAAAAACCATAGAAAATATAATATTAACATTAGGAGACATAAAATTAGCCTCTGAAATTGCTTAAAGTTTTTTCCATCTATGATTTTCTTGTAATTTTTAGATGAAATTTTTGAAATTATAATAAGCTTTTATCTCCATAACTAAAAAAATTTGTTTAAACATAAAGTGAACTATTCCTCAAATGATGGTAAATTGACATAAAATGGCCATATCTAGGTGTTATCATTACAGGAAGATTTTAAACTACTATTACTATTTACATAATTTAATGCATGATTATTTAGACTTTAATGTTTTGTAACAGCTTTAGTTATAAATTTGGGGATCTTTTTGTTTATTTTGTGTAAATTTCAAATTTTATTAAACTTTAGGTCTTTATAATACAATTCAATTATCTTTTAAATCCTGGTTGTAAGTGCAGTTAAACTCTCCTCCACAATCAAATGGTTTCCTAAATGTGGACTTGGCCATTTCTCCAAAATCAGTCTCACTGGATGATTATGATTTTGGAAAAATCAACTTCTAGCTTTATTGATTCAATTGTGTACTTATTGTGTAAAATTTTTTCTAATTTTAAACTAACTTATTCTAACTAGGTGAACTTATTTTATTCTTTAAAAACACTGTCTTGGTTCCTGTGGCTATGTAGTAAATGTTAAAATCAGGATGGAATTCCCCTAGCTTTATTCTTTTCCAAAGTTGTTCAGGATATTTTGGGGTTTCTTGAATATCTATACAAATTTTTGGATGATTTTTTCTCCAGTTTTGCAAAAATACTGGAATTTTTACAGAGATTGCATTAAGTTTGTGAATTGAGTAGTACTGACACATTAACAATACTCAATGTTTCAATCCAAGAAGATAAAATGTCATTCCATTTATATATTTAGTTTCTTATAAAAATTGTGTCATAATGTCATTGCATAAGAATTTCACCTTAGGCAAACGAATTCTCAAGTACTTTGTTTTCTTTGATGCAGTTTGTAAATAGAATCGTTCTTTTAATTCCCCTTTATAATTTTCACCTATAGCTTGTAGGAATGTGATTTTTTTTTCACTAAGTTTATTGGTACTTTTTTTGGTACTGGGGATCAAATTCTGGATCTTGAGCTTGTGAGGCAGGTGGCAGAACCACTGAGCAAAGTCCCCAGTCCTATTGGTACATTTTAGGTATACAATGGAGTTACATTCATCATTGGGATCTCGTGCCTTTATATGATGTATCTTAGTTCCTATTTTTCCCCATTCTGCTGCCCTCCCTCTGCCCCCTCCACACTTCTCTATTTACAAAGACTTTTTTTCTATCTTGTTTTTGGTTTTCTCATATTTTTTCTTTTCCTTCTTTCCTTTCTTCTACCCCTCCCACTTTTCCTACTCCTTTAGGCCTCTTCTTCCTATTACATGATGTCAATTATATATTTTGATTCTTATTTACACTTTTAGTTTTTCACACCAGAGAAACTATTTGTATTTACACATGTGTGTCCTATTAATTTCACTTAAGAGTATGGCCTCAATGTGCATCCAGTTAGCTATAAATGTCTTTAGTTTCTTTTTCTTTATGGCTGAGTAGTACTCCATTTTATTAAAAAACCACATCTTCATCCAGCCTCCATTTGATGGGCAATTGGACCCTTTCCAAGATTTAACTAATACAAACTGTGCCTCTGTAAACATGGGTGAGTGTATATCAATGTGGTATGATTATTTTAATTCTGTTAAGATATCCAGTAAAGGGATAGTTGTATCAAATGGAACTTTCACTTCTCTTTCTATAAGGTATCTCCATATTGATTTCCATAGTGGTTGCACCAGTCTGCACTCCCACAAACAATGAAGAAGGGTTCCTTTCTCCCTACAGCCCTGCCAGCATTTGTTATTGTTTGATTTCTTGATAGCAGCCATTCTTTCTGGGGGTGAGGTGGAATTTCAGTGATATTTTCATGTACATCTGTTCATTTTGGAAACCTATTTTTGAATTGGTCTTTATATTAGTGGGAGGTCTGATTTTTTTGAGTTCTTTATATGTTTTAGACAGCAGACCTTTTTCTAAGGAACAGCTGGTAATTTTTTCCCCCACATTGTAGGATGTCTCTTAGCTCTGTTGCTGGTTTCTCTTGCCATGCTGAAGCTTTTTAAAAAGATGAGATCTCAGTTGTTGATTCTTTGTGCTAGTTCTTGTGCTACTAAGGAGTTTTCTTAGTCTTTTCCTATGCCAATATATTCAAGAGTTCTACCCAACTTCCAGCAAGTTTAGTGTTCCTGTTTCAATATTTGGATCTTTAATCCACTTGGATTTTAATTTAGTTCATGGTGAAAAATAGGGCTCTACTTTTGGTCTTCAGCAAGTTGAAATCCAGTTTTTTCAACACCATTTTTTAAGAGGGCATCTTCCAGTGAGTATGATTGCTTTCTTGTCAAAGATGAGGTAGCTGAGTACATCAGGAGTTATTTATGCATCTTCTAGTCTATTTCACTGAGTTGTGGGTCTTTGTTTTTTTTTTTCAAATTACAGTGGCTTTATAGTATAGTTTCAAGTTGGGTGTTGTAATATCCCCTGTTATGTCTCTGTTGCCTAGAATTGCTTTTGCTATTCTAGGTCTCTTCTGGTTCCAAAATTTTGAATTGTTTTCTCTATTTCTGTGAAATATACTGTTGGGATTTCAATAGGGACTGCATTGAATCTGTATAGCAGTTTGGAAGTATGACCATTTTCATTATTGGTTCTTCCTACCCAGGAAAAAGGGATGTCTTTCCATTTTCTTATATCCTCTTCAGACTCTTTTTTCAGAGTGCTGTAGTTCTCAATGTAGAGGTCTTTTGCTTCCTTCATTAGACTGTCTCCTAGATATTTCATGTTTTTGGATGCTATGGTGAAAGAGATTGTTTCCCTAATTTCTCTCTCATTGAGTCTGTTATTTGTGTACATGAAGGCTAATGATTTTTAGGTGTTTACCTTGTATCCAGCTACTCTACTGCATTTGTCAATTAAGTCTAGAAGTCTTTTGGCAGAGTTTTTTGGGTAGGATATCATATCAGCAAATAATGACAGTATAACTTCTTCCTTTCTTGTCTTTATTCCTTTTATTTCTTTCTCTTCTCTAATTGCTGTGGCAAATGTTTCCAGAAGTATATTGAACAGGAATGGTGAAAGTGTATCCCTAAAATGTACCAATAAACTCAATTAAAGCTAAAAAAAATGAAAGTGGATATCCTTGTTTTGTGCCTGATTTTAGCATGAAGGTTTTCAGTTTTTGACCATTTAGCATGATGTTGGCTTTGGTTTTTCATAGATAGCCTTTTTCAAGTTGAGAGAAAGACCATCTATTCCAATTTTCTGCAGGGTTTTTATCATGAATTGGTGTTGAATTTTTTCTATGCTTTTTCTCCATGTATTGAGATGATTAAATGGTTTTTGTCCTTGACTCTGTTAATATAGTGTATTAAATTTATTGATTTATGTATGTTGAACCATCCTTGCATCTCTGGGATAAATCTGACTTAGAGTGTAAGATCTACTTGATGACCCTATGTTTTCTGTTTGCCAGTGTCCTATTGAAGATTTTTGCATCTGTCTTCATTAGGGAGATTGGCTGGTAGTTCTCTTTTTTCATCGAGTCTTTCCCTGGTTTTGGAATCAAAGTAACACTTGCTTCCAGGAATGAATTTTTGAAGTATTGCTTCCCTTCAGTTGCATTCAAAAGTTTAAAGAGCACTGGCAATAGTTCTTCTCTAAATATCTTGCAGAATTCAGCAGTGAAGCCACCAGGACCTGGCTTTTCTTTGTTGGTAAATTTTTAATGACATTTTCAATTTTACTGAGTGTATTTGGGGTGTTTAGAATTTTTATATCTTCTTTCTTCAACTTTGGTAATTCATATGCATCTAGGAATCTGTCTCTTCTGTGTTCTCCATTTTGTTAGAGTACAGGTTCTTGAAGTAGGTATTGATGATGTTCTGGATTTCTACTGGATCTGTTGTGACTTCTCCTATTACATTGGTAATTGCATTTTCTCTCCTGATTTCTCGATAATGTTGGCTGAGGCCTTATTGATTTTATTTATGCTTTTGATAAACCAAGTATTCAATTCATTATGTTTTGTCTTAGTCTCCATTGCATTGTTTTCTGCTCTAATCTTTATAATTTCCTCCCTGTGTGAGCTTTGGATTGTCTTGCTCTTCTTTTTCTAGGAGATTAAGAGTCACCATTAGTTTTTTATTTGAGCTTGCTCTCTTTTCCTAGTGTGGACATTCACTGCTATGAATTTCCCTCATAGAACTGCTTTCATTGATTCCCACACATTCCTGTATGTTGTATTGACATTATCATTAAATTATAGAAACTGTCTAATTTCTTCTTTAATTTCCTCTGTTACCCATTGGTTGTTCAGGAGAATGTTATTCAATTTCCATGTGTTTCTGAAGTTCTTGCAGCTTCTTATGCTATTGATCTCCAGTTTAGTTGCACTGTGGCCTGATAATGTACAGAGGATAACTTCAATTCCTTCTGCATTTACTTAAAAATGTTCTATGAATGAGGATATGGTCTATTTTGGAGAATGACCCATGTGCAGCTGAAAATGTATATTCTGATTTTGCAGGGTGGAACACTCTGTAGATGTCTATTAAGTCCATTTGTTTAAAAGCTTGGTTCAGTTCTAGTATGTTGTTATTGATTTTTTGTTGAGATGATCTGTCTGTTAGTGAATGTGGGGTTTTGAGGTTACCCACTACAGTTGTATTAGTGCTTATTCCATTTTTCATGTCTCTTAATATTTGTTTTGTATAATTGGATGCATTGGTATTTGGTCCATATATATTTGATTGTCATCTCTTCCTCTTGGATTGTTCCCTTACAAGGATGTAGTGACCTTTTTTGTCTCTCTTAATTAATTTTGGTTTGAAGTCTATTATCTGCAAATAAGACGGCTATCCCTGTTGTTTTCCAGGTTTCTGTCAGGTGAGAATTGTTTTCCATCCTTTTACTTTCAGTCTATTCATTTCTTTTTTAACTAGGTGTGTTTCTTGTGTACAACATATTTTTGGGTTTTTCTTCTTATTCCATTCTGCTAGTCTGTTTATTTTGATTGGCAAATTGAGGCTATTAACATTGATGGTTATAACTGATACATGTCGAGTTATCATTGTCATATTATTTTCCTGTTGTTGGCCCTTTTTAATTTTCCCCTCTCTCTCTTTAATTTCTTGCTTTGTCTAATGAAATATTTTGTATTTGCTCTGTTGAGCCTCATGGAGTTGTGACCTTCATTGTCTTTTGCTTGGATATTTAAAAAAAATGTTTTGGAGTGCTGGCTTGGTATTCATGAAGTTTTTCAGGTGTTCTTTGTTATGGAAGTATCTTATTTCCCCATCAATTTCAAAAGATAGTTTTGCCGGATACATCAGTCTGTGTTGGAGGTTGTTTTCGTTTAGGGCTTGAAATACCTCACTCCATGCTCTCTTTGACTGAAGGGTTTGTGTTGAAAATTCTGATGTGATCCTGTTGGCCTTCCTTTGCATGTGACTTGTTTTCTTTTCTCTAAATGTTTGTAATATTTTTTTCTTCTGTTGGTTTTCCAGGATCTTGATTATTATATGTATAGGTGTAGATTTTTTTTTTTTAAATCATGGCTAGTTGGAGTCTTATATTTCTCATTTATCTGTATGTCACGTTCTTTTGCTCAGTTTGGGAAGTCTTCTGTCAGTAATTCTGTGAATTTTTTTTTAAATGTCGTTTGTACTTTCTTCTGTTTTTTTGTGGACTCCTATCAGTCTTATATTATTCTTCTTTGTGTCAAGTAGGAGATGTTGGATTGATTTCTCATGGTCCCTTAGTATTATTTTTAAGAGATCTCTCTTTTCATGGTGACTGTCTACCATGCTTTCTTCTATATCTGATATTTTGTCTTCAAATTGGCTAAGTCTGCTGTGTATACTTTCAATAGAGTTTTAATCTGCTGGATATCTGTTTGAATCTGTTTCATCAATTCTATTTCTTCCCTATTTTGGCCATTCATGGTTTCCATTTCTTTCCTATGTTGAGCATTCCTGGCTTCCTTCATGGTTTGAACTCATGTATTTTTTTTTTAATCTGTTTCTGTTCTAGAGTCCCTTTTCATGTTTTTTATTCAGTTCAGCATCTCTGTAGTAGACAGGGAAATTATTTCTGTTTTGAATTTTTCTAGAACCTCATTCATCCATTTTGTTACATTGTGTGTTCTCAGTTCAGGGTGTCCAGGTAGTTTATCAGTGTTTTTCACTTCCTTTTCCTTAGAATTTGCCATTGGTAAGCTGGAAGACTGGGTTTACACCTTGCTTAAATGCCTTCTCATTGCTATTTTTGTGGTTGGTGCAGTCCTTGGTTTAATTCCTGGGTTGAGACTTTGGTATTGCTTATTGTATCTTTGTTGCCTGTATTTAGAAACCTTATGTAATATTGCTTCTCAGAGGTTCCTTCCAGATATAGCTGGTCCTTAGGTTTTGAGTCTCTAATGACTCTGGGGCAATCTCATGTTCTTTATATCAGGAAGAATAACTGATTAGATCAATGCCAACAACACAACAATAGAATTAGGCACAGCTTAGAAAATGACAATTTGTGGAAGTTATTAATCTATGACCTTTAACTGTGTGAATTAAATTAAAATTGAGGACTAGCCCAAAATATATTTATAGTGAATAAATTCTTCAATACAACAACTTTACCCTTTGGGATGGAGACTTAGGAGTAAGGCCCTCTTTCTGCTGTTCACTTCTGCTCTATCTTCTGGAACTCCAGATAATGGCCTTTATGAGCCCCTCTGACTTTGTGGTGTGGATCTAGGTATATGTGCCAACAGGAAGCCAGAGGCAGTGAGGAGTTGGGGTGCCTGGGGGGTGCTGTAGGTGCCCATGTGACTCTGCTCTTCACTGGTCCACTCTGGTTGGGAGCCCTGGATGGGGGTGGAGCTACACCAGTGGTTTCAGGTGGCTCCACTCTTTACCAATCTGCTCCTGATGTTTAGGTAGTGATTTTGTATCCTATTTCTTCCTGAATTTGTTTATCAGGTGGAACAGTTTTTGTGTTGCTGTTGGACTCTTTTATGGTTTCTCTATGAAAGGTCGTACCACCTGCAAACCAAGATTATTTTACTTTTTTCTTTTTTGTGTAAATTCTCTTTCTCTGTCTACTAAATTTTATTGCCAGTATTTCTAGTACTAGTAGTATTTTGAATAGAAGTGGGAAAATAAATATTTGTGTTTGTTTCTGATATTAAGAAGAGATTTTTAGCATTTTGTTGTGTTTATTGAGTTTGTCATATGTAAACTTTATCGTGTTGAAGTAATTTTTCTCTTCCTTAATTTGTTAAATATTTTTATCATAAAGGATGTTGAACTTTGTTAAATGCTTTTTCTGCATCAATTGAGATGTAACTGTTTTCCCTTTTGTTGTGTTAATATGGTTTATTACACTGATTGATTTTCATATCTTTACCTATCTTTTCTTCAAGAAATTAGTCTCTTTTATGTATTGTATTTATACCAGTCACATAATATTCATTGAGTACATTTATAACACTGTTCTTTAAGTCTATAATTTTCTTTTCTTGTATCCTATCTTGGCTTACTATCAAGATAATAACATTCTCATAAAATGAGTTAGGGTTAACAATTCTTTTTTGCCTGAGAAAAGAGGCTATTGTTAGAAATCGTTATGTTCATGATGTTATTTGTCATCTTTTTTTTTTTTTTCTTTTTGAGACAGGGTCCTGCTGTGCAGTACATGCTGGCCTTGAACTCATAGTGATTCTCCTGCCTCAGCCTCCCAAGTACTGAGATTATAGGCCTTTACCATGATGCTTGACTGTCAGATATTTTTTAAAAATCACTGATTCTATCTCCTTTTTTCAGTTTTTGGTTTGTTCAAAGTTTCTAGTTTTTCATGGTTTATTTCTGATAATTTTTGTATTTCTAGAAATTTGTCGATTTCATCTGTTGTGTGTTGGCTCACAATTGCTTGTATTTTCTCATACACTTTCTTATAATTATATAACTTGTAGAAACATCCTCACTTTATTTCCTAATTTTAGTTGTTGGAGTTGTCTTTTTTTTTTCTTAGTCCAGCTAAAGATTTGTCAATATTTTTGATCTGTTTATAGGGTCAAGTTTTATTTTCATTGATTTTTCCTCTAGTATTTTTTTCTATTCTCTGTTTCATGTAACTGCTCCAAAGTTTATTATTTCCTTCTGTTTTGTTTTGGGTATAGTTTATTCTTTCTTTACTTCTGTAATTTGTAATGTGTATTATTTTCTAGCATTTTAATATAAACATTTAGCTGTAAAAGTTTTCCCTAACCCTGGTTTCACTGTGTCCTATAAGTCTTAATATTTTAAATTTTCATTTACATCAATCTTTAACTATTTTCCAATTTTTCATGTGAAATTAGCAATATTCATTGGAAATTAGGATGTGGGTCACTTTAAATCTAAGGGCAAATTCCTGAACTGTCCCTTCAAAAGAAGCATGGAGAAAGCAGGGACCCCTCTCTGCCAAAGGTGGAAGCTATTTTATCTCATGAATTTATTCTGCCTTGTATTTTATAATTTTCACTTAATTATTTAAAGCAGATGTTTCTGCTAGGATTCTATTATATAATATTAAGTACTGTCATTTTGAAATAATGAAATATCAATAGAACTAATAAAGTATATCAGTGAAAGTAGACATTCTATATATTTGAGATAGTTATTACATTTTACCATCTATGCTCATTTGAACTATTTTGCAAATGGGGACTCCACTATCTGGCTTCTATGTATAAGTGGAAAGTTTATAATGATGCAAATAATAAAATAAAATAATTAATTAATTGAAAAAATGCTTATTCACACACATACATTTATAAATTCATAGAAAAATGTATGAGGCACAAGGTATTTTTCAAAATATAAAATAGTTTCTCTGGTGTGTGACATTATTTTTGAGAAAAACATTGAAAATATAAAAATCTTATTTTAGTTTCTGTGATTTCATTTTTGTTTTGCATTACTACGGGATATATCTTCTTTTCCACCCTTATGTTCAACTTTGGTATTCTGCTTTCCATCTACAGTATGAAACAACTAGAGCCAGGGCAAATTGAATATTTACACA
>NW_022900927.1:21220486-21229716 GCF_012274545.1 Fukomys damarensis
TGTGTGTGTGTGTGTGTGTGTGTGAATGTGTATAATGATTGTATTCTTATTCTTTCTTTTATTAAATTCCTTTTTTTGAAATCAATATTTAACTTATTTCATCAGATTTAAAATTCATAATTAAAATTTCAGAATTGGCATATTTTCATTTTATAATTTTTTGCAGAGTACTGTATAAAATTATTATATAACCATCTGCAATTTCTAGTTTTTATTTATCACTCAACTTAGAACCTTCTAGAAGCTTTGGTTACCTTTGTTTTAAATTTATTGGTCTCCTTTATTTCTCTATTTGTTATTATTTTCCTACTATAATTTTTCCCCCAAAATTCATCTTTACCTTTGTTTTTATCTTGTACTTTTTATGGTTTTACCATAATGACTGAATAAATTAATAATTTTTGATGGATAGTTTGAGGGAATGTGTTTTCTTTGTATGGTTTATATTTATGTAGTAAAATGTTGTCGAAGTTTATTATTTCCTATACTTTCTCATGAATTTCTCCATGACTTTTGGCAATTGCTCTGTTGCTGAAAAAGTACATAAATAGATATTCTCCAATACATGTCTGTCACTATTTCTGTATTGTGGACTGAAACAGGAATCAGTGTGAAGAAAAACCTAGTAATTTTTGAAGATTTATTTAACTATGATAACTTAATTTGATAGGTAGGATTGTGAGACTACAAAGAAAAGTGTAAAGGAATTAACAAATCTCTTTTTTTTCGTGCTTGTTTTATTCTCTAAAGTATGATAACTGGTCATTTGAGTTGAATATGTTTCAATCCAGGGCATGGAATAAGAAATAGAGTATATATTAGTTTGTGATGATTTTAAAATTTATATCATAAAATATGTTGCCGTTATTAAGCCTTTAAATATGAGGGCTTCACATGATTAGCCCATATCCATGATCCTCACTGGTAAAAGTGCACCACTAAAATTCAACTCTCCATAGTCCAAATTCTGTTACTTTTTTTCAAAAATACTTCTCCCTATTTAGATTAGATGAGAGAAGCATATAAACTTACTGATTAGCTTATTCCACACTTTCATCCCAAGAATTTGAAACTGATGAGGGAATTGATTTTTTAAGTGAGTCATTTTAGTTACAGGACAGGAGAAAGTCCCTTTATGATATCCTTTACATCTACAGGGTCTACTAGGGTGCTTCTGGAGTTTGTGATCAAATTCACATGTTTAATGCAGCAAACCCTAGAGACAAATCAGAAATGTACATAGCACTCCTCTCTTATTGCCATTAATTATCTTTATCCATAGAGATTATTTATATAAATATTTTAATTGAAGATGAAATCATTCTCTAGGTAGTATGTTTAGAGCTATTTCTACTTTGATGATTTCCAAATAGTGTGATTCCCACTGGAGGCTTAAACTAATACTCAATTTTCACAGTTAAATGTGCTAGTTAGAGATAACTGAAAATAAGTTTGTGTCTTTGAGAAGTTTAATGTGTGATGGGATTCCATTGGTCTCAAGGTGTAAGTGGGTGTAGGAAAGCTAATTTCCCAAACTGACAAATTATCTGGTTTTGCCATAATTAGTTATAGGTCACACCAGAGCAACATGATGATTCCCACTGGTGCACTGGAACTTTTGTATCTTTCTATGAATTTCCTTATATAATAGGTCTCATTGGGTTCTATTAAAAAGTGAAACTAGCATGGAACATAATTAAAATAACTCCAAGAAATCTCTGGATAGATGATTATGGTGTAACTGAAGCTTGCAATAGTTTTAAGTTGTACATTGAATGTTAAAAACTACAGTGTCAGTTAAGCATTTAAGTTTTCATACTTGTCTTACATACGTACACATGCACTCCTAAGAATCTCTTGTATGCATGTCAATATTATTAGATGAATTCCCAGAGGGTTCATATGTTAAAAGAAACTTTGATGTATTGGCAAATATAATTTTATGATTCTTTCCCTAGGGTTACATCTGTCCTTTAATCACTTCTTTTTACCTCTTTTTGAAAATATTTGAAAGGGTAAATTATACTTTCCAGTTTACATACTTTTACATTCTTTAATCTTGGAAGTTAATTTAGAAAGTATTTATGTTTATTATTCTTTCAGTGGAAATGCTGTTCATATATTAATAAGTTTAATAAACAGATTGGGAGGGAGGGGGTTGAAGGGAGGGCAGGGGGATGGGGAAAAAATAAGAACCAAGATAGATTATGCAAAGACACAAATTTCCAAAGTGAATGTCATTATATTGTGTACATTAACTGTACCAATAAAATTAAGAAAAGTTAAAAAAATGGGAAAAAATAAAAGCTCTTTTCCTAAACTGTTTCTCTTTTCTATAGTCAAATATGAAATATGAACATTCTCATGTTTGTAGTACAGTCATTAAAATGACACGTTACTCAATACCTTCGAATTTTTAATGTTTTTAAAAAAAAGTTCAGTCTGAATGTCAAGGTATGAAATAAGACACTTATCTTGACATGCTCTCAACATTCCCACTCAAATAAGATAGTTTTGTGATTCCTATTCCTTCAGCATATATCATAGGTATAGATACTGTACATGTATGTAGCCTCACAGATATTGGTAAGTACATTGAGTAGATGTGTTTTGAATTACATTAAGTACTCTGTGATACAGATACTATTTTCAGCTATATTTTAAAAGAGTAGTCACACGACAGAATTATGAATTAATATTAATGTGACATTAAAATCAGCATATTAGCATTAATGTATCTTTAACTTGCTAGCAAGTAAATATCAAAACCACATCACAAATAACATATAGCAACTGAGTGTGCATAAAATGATAATTAAAATTATCTTTCTCAAGTACATTTATTATACACATTCATCTTTAAAATTTTTTTCCTTGTCCATTTACACTAAGGGTAAATGGAGAGTAAATTAGGGAAGTAGTGCTCTAACTGCTGACCAAAATTTGTAAATATGAAAGAAGAGAGTAAAATGATAGAATGCTGTATTAGTATAATTCATCTAAAAGAGTGAAAGATGGTCTTTCTGCTTACATCTCTAGAATCATTAAAAAGAACAAAAAGACTTGATCAAAATGAAGAATTTTATTAAAATGAAGCACTTGTACTTTTTGATTGAAGTTCATTCCAGATATTAAATGATTAAGCTATAATTCAATTCTTTCCTTTACATTTCCCAGAATCTCATATCATATAGAAGTAAGAAATTTTTGAGGTAGTTTTTAAAAAGTATTCCCTAAAGTCAATATTTTCATTGTCATTCTTAGTTAAATAAGAGAATTTCAGAGTTGACTAATGATTATGTGATGGGAATTAATTCTTAAAGAAATATTTAATTTTAGCTGTCTATATTATGGAATTCATGCATATAAATAATACACCCCCAAATTGGAAATCATATTCTACCTTAAAATAGAATGTAGGCACAAGGGAGGAGGAAGAAAACTGATATTAAATTTTAGAATTTTTTTTGGTGTATAATATATACATTAATTTAATCTAACAAATAATTCAATCTGAATCCTATCTGTGTGCTTCCTGAATCAATAAACATTTAGGACTCACTTACGCATCAATGGAGAATTTCATATTTTTGAGGGCTGTCCATTCATTTTCAAAAGACTCTGACCCTTAGAAAAGTTTTTACCATATTAAGCAGAAAGGTACTTTTCTGAGGCTTTCTCCCTTTCTTTTAAAATTTACCCTGTGTGTCCATGAGAGTAAGTCAAACTTCTTATAAATTGGTAATGACCTTAGACTTTTTCTGTAATACTCAACTTCTATAATGATTTATCAAATCTTTTCTGTCATGGCCAAATGTAATACTACTGGCCACCCCTATGAACTTATTATATAATGTTTTTCCTGAACATTTAAGATGCAGTAATATTTAGAATGTGACACAACATTCATTTGTTCATTTATTTTGAAAGTTTTTATTTAGAGATATCAAGGTCTTTATTTTTTATCTTTATTAAGTTTATTGGTAAAATTTAGGTATACAGTACAGTTACATTTATCATTGGGATCTTGTACCTTTACAAGACTTAACTTGCTTCTTATTTTTCCCATTCCCCAGCCCCTCCTTCACCCCCTACACCCTTTCCTGTATAAAGACATTGTTTCAATGTTTTTCCTTTTTACATCTTTTCTTTTCCCCTTCCCTTACCGCTCCCACTTCCTTGACTCTTTTAGACCTTTTCTTCTTATTACACAATATCAAATATACATTTTGATCCTTATTTACACTTTGTTTTTCACACTAGAGAAACTATTCAGTATTTACACATGTGTGTCCCATTTATTTCACTTGAGCATTGCCTCAATGTGCATCCATTTAGCTATAACTGTCTCTAGTTTCTAGTTCTTTACAGCTGAGTAGTACTCCATTTTATATAAACCCCCCGCATCTTCTTTAGGCCTTTCTTAAAAATGAGCCAAGATATAATTCATAGACTTCTTATGTTGAATAGTATGAAAATCATTGATGGCTATGACAAAAGCTGCCCCTTTCAATCAGATTATAAATTATTGGAACAAACATAATAATGAATTATAAGCGCTTTGAGAAAAATAGACTCACTGATAAAAACAACCCATGATGTTTTTCATTTAGTGTATGCATAAAACCGAGTGAGAAACAAAGGAGGAAATGATGCTGTTTATGTAAATTTTAGATAATGTAAACAAATATACATTTAAGAAAACTGGATTTATCATATTAAGAGCTGCATGTCACAAAGTATCAGACTTTTTAAAAAAAATGTATAAAGATAACAGACAAGGGGTACCCTGAGATGCAATCACTACAAGTTCTGTCCACCAGATGGCACTGCCGGGAGGCTTTTCACAGGCATTGAACTCCACTAATCCTTAACATGGTAAAACACCACCTCTGAATTTCATGAACTAACTGGTAGCATGTAATATAGTTATGCAGTAATTGTCTTTCTTACAAGGTCTTTATTTGTCAATTAGTATGCAATTGATTGAGTTAAAATAAAAACGTATACTTTGTTGAAAATTTGTTGCTGTAAAAAATTCTCTTCTGGGTTATTATTGTTATGCAGATCAACCAGAGTTGCCAGATCAATCAACGATTGTTATCAGGTACTTGTCGTCTGCTTTGAGGTGGTAGTCATTGTACGTGGAAATTGAAAAGACATTATTTTTGAATGTCACTTAAGCATTATTATTTTTTCCCAATTGTTTATTGGTACATTTTAGGTATATAAAAGAGTTACTTTCATCAATGGGATCTTGTGTCTTCACATGATATATCCTAATTCTTAATGTTCCTCATTCCCCTGCCCTCCCTTCACCCCCTCCATTCTTCCCTAGGCAAAGACTTTGTTTCCATTTTTTCCCTTTCCCATGCTTTTTCTTTTCCCTTCTTTCATTTTCCCTACCTCTCCAACTTCCCCTCCCCCTTTAGACATTTTCTTCTTATTTCAGTTATCAATTATACATTTCAATCCTTATTTACACTTTTAGTTTTTCACACCAGAGAAACACTGTTCGGTGTTTACACATGTATGTCCTATTTATTTTATTTAAGAGTAGGGCCTCAATGTGCATCCATTTAGCTATAAATGACTCTAGTTTCTAGTTATTTATGACTGAGTAGTACTCCACTTTATACATAAAAAATCACATCTTCTATACCCCGTCTCCAGTTGATGCATTATTTAAAAAATTCAAAAGTCAAAACACGGCAGTGTGAACGTCTCCAACTTAAAAAGAATCCAGGCTGGAAGTGTAGCTCAGTGGTACAGAGAATGATGAACAGGTATAAAGTTCTGGGTTTGATTATTAGGGGGAGAGAGATCTCCCAGATACTAATTACATACTTTGGTTTGAATAAATTTTTACTTCAGACAATGTAGTCACAATGGTTACTTTTGTATCACATAATTTGTCTAGCATTTTATTTCTAAGGAAGCAGAAAAGCCTCATGAAATAAAATATTCTTAGATTTATATTTTAATGTTTAGATATTTGATCCATTTTGATTTTAGTTTAGTGCACAGTGAGAGATATAGGTCTAGTTTTAATCTTTGGGAAGTTGAAACCCAGTTTTTCCAGCACCCTTTATTAAAGAGACTATCTTTCCTCCAGTGAGGGTGTTTGGCTCCTTCTACAAAGGTGAGGTGGCTGAGTGTGTCTGGAGTTGTTTCTGCATCTTCTAATTTGTTCAGTGGAAATCAGTATGGAGACACCTCAAAGAACTAGGACTGGAAGTCCCATTTGATTGAACTATTCACCTGCTGGGTATCTTCCCCCAAAATTAAAAGAATCATACCACAGTGATATATGTGCACCCATGTTCATAGCAGCACAATTTGCAATAGTTAAAACTTGGAAGCAGCCCAGTTGCCCATCAACGGGAATCTGGATAAAGAAAATGTGTGTGTGTTTTTATAAAGTGGAATACTACTCAGTCATAAAAAATGAGAAGTTAGAGACATTACAGCCAAATGGATGCACTTTGAGGTGAGACTCTTAAGTGACATAAATAAGTATTTACACATGTGTAAATAAAAATAGTTTCTCTAGTGTGAGAAACTGAAAGTGTAAATAAGGTCTAAAAGGTATAGTAGATAATGTGAAACAGGAAAAAAGGGACAAAGTGAAGGGGAAATGGGAAGAGTAGGGGGAAGGAAAGAAGGGAATGGAATTAATATGAGAAAATGAAAAATAAAAACAAATGGAAACAAAGTCTTTGTAGATAGGGAGGGGTTGAGGGGTTGAAGGGAGGGCAGGAGAATGGGGAAACATAAGAAAAAAATAAGAAGCAAGATTGATTATGTAAAGGTACAAATTTCCAACAATGAATGTCATTATATTGTATATATTTAAATGTACCAAGAAAATTAATTAAAAATATTCTTAGGAATTCTGCTAAATGGGCAACTCTACATTATCTCATATTACCTGTTGAATAAATTTGCATCATTCCCTAAATTACTATTTTTTTTTTTTGAGGCAGAGTCTCATTATATAGTTGAGACTGACCTGGAACTCACTATGTAGCCCAGGCTGGTCTCAAACACAGCGATCCTCCTGCCTCAGCCTCCCGAGTGCTGGGATTACAGGCGTGTGCCACCATGCCTGACTTTCCCTGAATTACTCTTAATGGAGTAATAAGAGTAATTTATGGATAATAGATTTGTTTGATTAAATAATGGAATTGTTAATGTTTATTTTAATTCCTAAAATGTATAAGGAGGATCATTGAATAATATAATTGTTTTAAAAATTTCAATTATGTAGAAGAATCTATAGAAATAACTAACCTTGTCTAGAAGAGTAGAAAAATGAAATAAAAATCAATTGCTTAAGTCTCTAGACCTTTAGGTAAAATGGCTTTTGAATTATTACATAGCTATTTTAGCTACTGTTAAGTTGCTGTGGTTTGGATATACATCTTCCAAAGGTCCAAATGTAAAATCTTGGTTCCTAGGTGGCACTATTGAGAATCAGTGGGACCTTTGACAAGTAGGACCTTGAGAGGTCCTTACATCATTGAAAATGTGCCTTCAAAAGGGATTGTAGCTGACTTTCTCTTTCTCTCCTCTTTTCATTCTCTTAGATGTAACCTTTAGATATGAGTATATTCATTTCTACTGTGATGTGTCATCTCCACCCAAGGCTCAAACTAATGGGACTGCCTCAATTTTGAAGCTGAAACTCCAGAACTGAATAAAAACAAAATCTCTCTTCAAAAGTAACCTGTGTCAGGAATTTTGTTATAGTAATGTGAGACTGACTAACACAGAAACACCAGAATTCAGAATGATGTAAACAAATGATGAATGAGTACAGAATTATTATCTCATACAATGGAAAATACAGTGTACTAATAAAGCTCAATTTGCAGGCCTCTGTATTATCACATCTCAAGATTTTTACAACACTACAGAGTATTTCTCTTCTGTTGATATTACTCTCAAGTTAGTTTCCTTCGTGCGTATGCCCTCATAGAGTTCAAGGTTATATGGCTATGTATTTTCAAACTCAATCCAGTGGAAACCATAATACTTTACTCCTTTTTGTGCAAGTAAAAATTGATTTTGTTTACCAGTTTTGTAAGTCTTCCCCAGATAGATCTTGTACATATCTTGTTATATTTATACCTAAGTTGATATTCTTTTTTCAAGTTCTTCCTACTTTGTTCCTAACTCTGCTTTTATGTATGTATGTATGTATGTATGTATGTATGTATGTATGTATGTTTGTTTTTTCAAGAGACAGAGTCTACGTTGCGCAGGGTGGCCTGTGTGATCTGGGACTACAGGCAATGCCCCAGTACCCAGTCTACCTGTGCTGTGAGGACTACCTCAGCAAAAAGCAGATAACCTGAGCCCTTATGTTTATACACCCTATCTCCCAAATCCAGGCTATACAATTCGACTTTCCTCCAAGCCTCAAATCATTTGAAGCTTCACTCAGGTGACAGGACCTAAGGTGGTCACAAGTTCTTCATCTAAGCAGGGATGCAGATGGAGAACTGAGGCCCAGTTTTACCTACTAATGGGGCTAAATCTTTCTTAAAAATAATTTTCTTCAATATACTCTTAATTTTGTGCACAGGTAACACCCTTTCCTTTTATCTTGTGGACCTGGGAATTCAATAAGCAAAACAGTTCTAAATGCTTCACACTTCTTATCTCCTCTGTGTCCTGGGCGATTTTCTACCTTTTTAAATAAACCCAATTATATCAGATCACGTGCAGTCTTCATTGGAATTTAAAATGTCTCTATTCTTGGCTCTGCTCTTAAAAATTGAGAAGCAAGTAAAAAAAAAGTTTCCATACCTATCAAATATTAAAAACACGAGTTCCAGTGAATGTAACATCAGCTTCACTGTCTGATATTTAAAAATGGTTTAATAGCTTAGAAAACATGAAATAAAATTGTAATAGGTTTTATAACTTTTGAGGTTTGTAGAAGTTTTGATTACTGGAAATATTTGCTACTTAAAGTCAGTTTTGCTCATAGAAATCTTATGTCAAATAATCTTATTATGGGAAGGTGAATGCTGACTGTGCTGCTCTTGAAGAAACAGGCATGTATTAAGAATGCATTTCTTTGATGCCCACAACTTTTTATTATTTAAATTTCAGATCTATACTCATCTTTCTCCATCAACACATCTTACACTGTGACTTTTTTCATTAAGTTTATTGGTACTTTTTAGGTATACAGTACAGTTACACAAAGATATATATAT
>NW_022900927.1:21229756-21290171 GCF_012274545.1 Fukomys damarensis
TTTTATATATATATATTTTTTTTTCTTTTTTTTTGGTACCAGGGATTAAACTTGGGTCCTTGTGCTTGCATGGCAGGCCACCAAACTGCTGAGCTAAATCCCCAGCCCTATGATATATTTTTAAAGCAAAATATTTATTGGTACATTTTAGATATACATAATGATAACATTCATCATGGGGAATTTGTACCTATGCATGATACATCTTGCTTCTTTTTTTTTCCCAGTCCCCCACCCTTCAACATTCCTTGCCCACCTTATTTACAAAAGCTTTATTTCCATTTTTCTTCTACTCTTTTTTTCTTGACCCTTCTTTCCTTTCCACCTCCTTTGCTTCCCTTCTCATTTGAACATGGTATTTTTAAGGTTTTCATTTTAAAATTTCTCTAAAGTTCTAAGATCCAAGATAGATAGCCAGCATTGATTTGCTTCTAGTGACAAACTGTCATGATAATTTTTAAACTTCTTTTTTTTCTGGTACCAGGGATCGAACTTGTATCCTTGCGCTTGCAAGGCAGGCAACCGGACCACTGAGCTAGACCCCTGGCCCAATTTTTAAATTTCTAACTTGGTGAAGAATTGCTTTGAAGTCAAAGTAATAAAATGTGAGACAAGTTTTATAAAAAGATCTCTTTAATTTATATTCTTCAGAATTTAGCACCATTCTCAACCTCAGGGGAATGGAATTTCAAACTATCCAGGAACATCACTGTTTCCTGTTGATGGACTCCCTCGTAGTGTAGTAAGTGAACAGCAAAGTTTTTCTAACTGGATTTGTAGAGCAATACGTGTTTAAATATGAGAGCAAAACTATATAAGACATGGGGAACCATAAGAAATTACAGGGATGTGCACTTAACATGATGAGATGTGATGTGATGTGATGTGTGAGTGTGTGTGTGTGAATTATGTGTCTCAGAGTCAAGCAGGAGACATCTTTGGGGGAACATGAGGATCTGCTATGATACAGAAAGTATCTATGGAGCCTTAGGCATTCTGAACTTTTCCTTACCCTAGCTAGGTACAAGACAATCTCATGTACGTTGGCAAATGCTCACCTCTTTCCAACAGGATAGAACACACAAACGTGTTATTCAGTCAGAAGAGGTGGATGTCTTTGTTCAGTTTTCATTTCAGTCTCTGTGTTTAAATTTGCCAGATATATCATTTCCAGCTGTAATTCTATTGATATATTCTCCACCTTCTGATTCTGACTATCTTAAAAGCCCAGAACCTGAGAGATAATTTTATTAAAATGATCATTTCAATAAGATGATATAACTGACATCCCACAAAGAAGACAATAAGCATATTGGGAAGAGGAATTATCATAATTTAATGAGTAGGAAAAAGTTTGTGTAACTGTCATTTTTAGTCATAGGCCCAGCGTGTGTGTGTGTGTGGGGGGGCTTGGATGTAATCTCACACAATTGTGTATTATTTAGTGAGCACTAAATGAATAAAGGTGAGTCAGTTTGATCATATACTAGAATATGGAGTTAATATTTGATGTCAAATTGAGTTTCTTCACGATCTTTTCACTTGAAGTATATTTTTCTTAGTTTTCCTTAGACATTGATAAGAATATCTGACATTTCTTGCTAGAGAACAGTATGATTAAATAATCATTGGAACTATAGCAACAAAATAACTATTTCACAGGATCTCTGAGTCAAAATTATACATTACATATATGTTGACAGCGCTTAGCTTATTGCTCATTAATATTTTAGTTAATTGACTTTACTTAGTATAAGGTTCCATGGCATCCAGAATACTACAGTGCCTGGAAGCAAAGTCAAAATAGCTACAAATACAATACATTCTCTTGGAGAACAATCAGTTTTGGGGTAACATGAATTTCTCAAAATAACTGAAAATACATTGAGTTTTTAGTCTAATCATGAGATACTATTATTTATGATTATTCAGGGTCTGGATATGTACTAGATGATTATCAGCTATGCTTAAAACTCAATCTTCATGACCTATAAGCAATTACCAAAAACAAACCAATTGTCTCATGTATCCCTGGATGATGCTACCATAGATTAAAAGTGAAGAATATTCTGAACAAAAATTCATAGAGGAAATGTCAAAAATGTTAGCTGTTTGTTATAAAGCGGATATTTAGTATTGGAAAACACATAAAAGCTATTTACAGCCAATGAAACCAAAACAACAATAGCAAACAGAAACAAACAAAAAGAGATACAAAAACTTGCGCCATGTACAAAAATGTGTACATGCCTTTAAAATTTTATCTTTCAGAACACTGGGTTATTTAATCCTGAAAGCAAATCAAGTAACTTTGCACAATGTTGTATAAAACACTTGTCTTTATGATGGATGATTCTCTGTGAATAAATAGTGTACTTATAAAGCTGATTGTATATTTTGTTGTTCACTCATAGAACTAAGTGGTTGTAAATATAAAAAGAAATAGTGTAAGTTGTTCATATTCAATTTGAGTAATGAGTCATAAGAAGTGTTTCACCATAACTTTGAAAAATTCATCACATTAAATTCATTCTATGTAAATATGTTTTGGGGACTTTCCCTGAAGTCTTCCACCCATTGATTAATTTTAAAATGCTCCATTTGTATATGTGAAGGATTCCTTAAGAAAAATAATAGGTCACATTTTTAAAATATCAGTAGTGTAAGAGAAAGTTGAACTATAAAAAGGAGTTCACATGAAATGATTCATATTTTTTCTCTTGATATTCAACCTGATGTTCAGCTCTAGCTCTGGACTTTGAGAATTTGCTTTCTATTCCACAGACATGGAAAATAAATGATCAAAAAATAATTATGGAGACAAAAATCCTTATTCTATATTTAAATCAACTCTTTATCACCATACGTATAGCTGCATCTAATACTTCTGTGTAGTAAACGTTCAGGCTTTAATTGGACATGTTACCTCTTACATCCTTCCAACTTTACCTACCAGTTCAGGGTCCAAGCCAAATATTATCCAGTTGTCAGAATTCTGACTCACTATACCTAAGAGCATTTCTAGACGTATAGCAGAGTTAGCAGCGAGGGATTACAGTCAGGATAAATGGTCCCCAGGATCAACTTTAAAACAGTGCTTTATGATGACAACGTGTTATGTCAACAATCCTATATGTTCCCTTAGCATATTGATGTAGAAGACGATCTGTTTTAGAATTGTATTTTATACTTTGTATCCCCACAGCGCTACATTTTACATATTTCCATCAATTTTTTAAAAAAATGTCGCTCGTGACACAGGAGATTCTGGTAAGTATAGTTGGATGAAGGAATGATTAGGCAACTGAATGATTCAACTTCCGCATTCTTTTGCTTGCTTGTGTTCAAATCCAAGTGTCCCTGATTTCTGGGCTATAAAAGCATCAGTGACAATATACCTTGTTAGAGGGGTCATAAAGACTTGGGGCACAACTGCAAAATAGTAAAATTTAGAGCTACAGGGGATGGATTAAACCATTTGTCTAAGTGGATTCTTGTGTGTTATCCTGTGAAAGGCTTCCTTCACTTCCTTGTTCCTCAAAGTATAGATGACAGGATTCAGAGCAGGTGTGACCACCGTGTACATGAGTGCAGTGGTCTTGTCTGTGTCTGGAGTGTGCGCAGCCTTGGGTTGGAGATAAGTGAACAAGGCTGTGCCAAAGAACAGAGAAACAACCAGGACATGAGAGGAACATGTGGAGAAAGCTTTGTGTCTGCCAGTTGCTGAAGGGATCCTGAAGATGCTCACAATGATACGCACATAGGAGCACAGAATGAGAAGACAAGGACCCATAATAAAGACCATGGAGACAGCAAACAGCACTCTCTCATTGTGAGAAGTATCCACACAAGCCAGTTTCACTACAGGCATGATGTCACAAAAAAAGTGCTCAATCTTTCCTGTCCCACAGAAGGGCAGTCTGAAGATCCAGGTGGTCTGAGCTGACTCCACGACCCCTCCGGTGATCCATGATGCTGCAGCCAATTTCAAACAGACAGGAGGGCTCATCCGGACAGTGTAGTGAAGTGGGTAACAAATAGCTACAAAGCGGTCATAAGCCATGGCTGCTAGCAGGCAGCATTCTGTCAGGCCCAAGATGGTAAATACATACATCTGGGCTGCACAGGCCCCCACACTTATGGTCTTGGTCTCCACCAGCAGGTGCACCAGCATCTGAGGAACCACACTGGTGATGTAGCACATCTCCAAAAAGGAGAGGTTCACCAGGAAGAAATACATGGGAGTGTGCAGGGATGGGGTGACCCAAATCAGACAGATGATGATGAGGTTTCCTCCCAGCGTAAATAAGTAGACTATTAAGAACACCATGAAGAGTACAGGTTGTAACTCTGCTAGTGAAGAAAAAGCCAAAAATGTGAATTTAATGCAGAGGGACTGGTTCCCACTCATCATGGGCTCAGAGCCAGACATCTGTGAACACAACAGAGAAAGCAGATAGTACCTAGAAATCCAGTCATCTAACACATCCACTTATTTGTGCATATATTTTTACTCATTTTGATTTGAGCAGAATAAGCAAAGATTAGACAGGTAATAGTCAAAGCAACTACCACTAATGAAATCTCCTTTCCATAATTTTAAAGCAATTTTACAGGAAATTGTGACTATGAGGACATACCTAGAACTGCAAGGTAAATTTCCTTTTTCCGTTTGGGCTTCTAAACTTCCTACACCCCAAATTATAACATGATGATAGAGTAGGCAGCACTTTTATTCTGTTTAGAGACCATAGGGATTATGTATATCATGTGGCTTAGTTATGTTAGTCTCCAGAGGAATATGTTAAAAAAAGAAAGAGCAATGAATGTTCTTTGTTTTTGTTCTTTTGGACTTTCTCTGACATCCAGCTAACTAAATGATGCTTGCTCACACTGATGGTGGATCTTTGCTACCTGGTCCACACTCAGACTCACATGCTAATGTCTCCTGAAACACCATTGCAAACACACCTAAAGTGATGGCTTCTCAGCTGGTTAGGTATTATGCAGCCCGTGCAAATTAATACCTAAAATTAACCAACACAAGTTCACCTCAATCAATTTAGCATTCAAGTGCATCTCCTTAAACTATACTTAAGTTAAATAAAGATGGTAAGAAGGTGGAGCTATCCTGTACACAACAAAAATGTATCAATTCCCTCCCCACTAGAGGAGAAAAATTTTTTTTGATTGATGCTCCCTTTTTTCTTGATATCCAATTACTTAAATACTGTGGCATAAAATCATCACTAAATACTGATATGTGTGGTCAGTGAACCTTATGTTACATGACAGAAACAAGAAAGGAATGTAAAGAAAGATTTTTTAAAACTGTATATTGGTGCATGTATTTAGATATACAGACTTTATGAAAAATGTATACATCAGGAAAAGAAAAATTTGTATAGATACTTTATTACTAAGTCTATCAAGGTGTCTGAGATTAATAAAAGTTACCCTTGGCCACTACTTACAAGAGGTACTCAAAGTTGTGGCCATTAGCTTACAGGTGTTTGTTAGTAAGGCCAAATGCTGAAGTGTTTATACAGTTTTTGGTGTACTCTCTATATATGTATTTTTTATTGTTAATTTGATTGGCACATTTTAGGTATAAAATATAATCACATTCATCATTGGAAATTTGTACATTTACATAATATATCATGCTTCTTATTTTTCCCCATTCCTCTGCCCTCTCTTCAACCCCTCCACCCCTCCCTATTTATAAGGACTTTGTTTCCATTTTTTTCTTTTCTCATATTAATTACATTCCCTTCTTTCCTTTCCCCTACCCTTTCCACTTCCCCTTCCCCTTGGATCTTTTCTTCCTATTTCACATTATCTATTGTGCCTTTTGATCCTTATTTACATGTTTAGTTTCTCACACCAGAGAAACTCTTTGGTATTTACAAGTGTGTCCTATTTATTTCACTTAAGAATATCACCTCAATGTGCATCCATTATCTATAAATGTCTCTAATTTCTCATTCTTTATGGCTGAGTAGTACTTCATTTTATTAAAAAGCACATTTTCTTTATCCAGTCTTCAGTTGATGGGCAGTTGGGCTGTTTCCAAGTTTCAGCTATTACAAAATGTGCTGCTATGAACATGGGTGCACATAGCATCTTTGGCCCACAGGCCCCAGACAAAGACCTTTCTGAAAAAGAGCTGCACAGGTGCACAAGCAACAGCCAGAGGTTTGCCCGGATTCCATTGGTAAAGGCACACAGATCCCAGTGAGAATCCCACATGGTCCAGTCAGGAATTCACCCAGACTTTAGCAGCTTGGGTCCACAGACCCCAGCCAAAGGCCCACCTAGAAAAGAGCTAAGCAGGTGGGTAAGCAATAGTGAGAGGCCCACCCAGATGCCACTGGTAAGTGTATGCAGACCCTAACAAGGAGCCCACCCAGACACCAGTGACTTGAGTGCACAGCTGCCAGCCCAAAGCCCTCCCAGACAATAGTTATGCAGTGGGGAAGGGCCCAGCCAGAGGCATGCCCAGATATTATCCCTAGTATGCATAGGCCCCAGCCAGAACACAGTCTGGACAACAGAGCAGCATGGAGATCTAGGTAAGCAGCAGAGAAAGGGCCTGTTGTTGGTTTTCTGAGAATTGAAGACCACTGGTGAGCAAAAAGTCACCTCAACAAATGCACAGCATGCTGCATCTATTGAAATGAGAAGACATGTAACCAAATCTCAAAACTAGACTTCCAGATCGCTTAAGGCAACCCTAAAGGGCAATGAGATGGAACAATCTGGTACTCAACCACCTGAACTCCCCGAATGAAAGAGGATCTGGAAAAAATGAAATCAGAAATAATTTATCAGATAACAGCAGGGATTGTGTCCCTAGTGTAAGACATGATTAGTAAGTCTAGAGCAGACACATATTTAAAAAAAAATAGAGGAGCTGAGGAACCTGATGGAATCTCAGCCTAGGAAACGGAATCCATAAAGCAGATGCAAACAGATACCCAGGGGATGAAAAACTCCACTGATAGTTTACACAGCAGAATGTACACATGCATCCTTAAAAAAAATGAGAAGTTACAGTTCTTTCTGTTACTACTCATGTTGTCATAGCTGGTATTTATATCTATCTACTTTCATTATCCAATCTGTATTCTTTTGCCTTCATCAAATACAGCAGCTTGTAGTGATTCTTTACACGCTGATTTGACCTAATGATCCGTCATTATCTCTAATGACCTACAAAAAATATGTGCTTACTGCTTTTTCAACTTTATACTTTATGCTCTGCTAGCCTAGAGATCTTAGAGGGAAAATGTTTCCACCAACAGACACAACAATGATTTCATTGAACTGGAAGTTTAGCCTGTCAGAGGGTCACATTGAGTTCAACACTTCTCTGAGTCAATTGGTTGAAAGGGAAGTTATGATGTTGGGCAGATCAACTTACCAGAATTCTAAGGGGAAACTCCATTTTTACTTCACAGTGGAGGGAAGGAAAAATCCACTTGGAATAGAAGAGACTTCCTCAAATATGCTTTATTACTTCCATGCTTCATGATTAAGGTCAACAGAAAACTATAGCAATCCAGGTGAATCATTTCCAACCCTTTGTTGCTGAAGTGGTGAATCTTGGCTAAGAGAAAACTGTACAATATATTGGATGCTGGTTTATAGTATTTGCGGCTTTCTTGCTCCAGGTATGAAAAGCACTGTCACCTAGTTGGAGCTGTGCTTATGGTCTCAAAAGGCCACTCTACCGTCCTGTTAAACTAGCTGTTTCAGGATGATGGTGAACATGGTAAGATCAGTGAATTCCATGAGCACACCCTCATTGTTGCACTTCCTTGGGGGTGGTGAAGTGACTTTATTGGCGAGGAGCAATGCCCTGTGGAATGTGTTGATGGTAGCTAAGGTATTCTGGGAGTTCATGGATAATAAGTTTTGGTAAAAACAAGGTGTGAAAGGCAGGTAAATCTTCATTTGTGCCACTCCAATTTGGACAAAATACTGTCTCTTCTGGGATGGAAGCAGTCTAATATAACTAACACACCACCATGTAGCTGACATATCACCCTGAGAAATCATGCCAGGTAGAAGACACATTTGCCAAATCATTAGCTCCATATCAGCTACCAGTAGATGTATTAAGCAAAGAGATGTCTTCCATTCAGCTTTTCCATAACAATAGCCCTCTCTTCATAGGCTAAGGAATGAATATGGAGGTTCTGTCAGCTGATAAAAATTTCTCTTTCAATTGTGTATTCTGGACCCAGGGAAATGACTACAGGTTGGGATTGGGATCACACTGGACCTACTATAAGTTGGACCAAATCTAAAACTTTATTGATGGCCTTACATCCATAATCCCCTAGTATAACTGGAGGGATTAGATTTCCTGGAATCAATGTAAGTTCAAAGCCAATGTCCAACACATATCAAAAGTACTGATTATTGTATCATTTCCTTTTCCCAATGCATACTTACTCTGGTAAGAGACTAGGTCCCTTTGGGGAAGAATAAGATAAAACTTAAAAGGATACATTTTTAGTTGTGTGCTGGGATCCTTTTTGGAGGGAACCTGGCCTCAATCTCATTCAAGGGGTCCTGAGTCTATAAATTGGTTTAAGCATGAAAATTGTTAGAGAAGCTGTGATTCTATATTTTTACATTTCATGTAAACTTTTGTTAACTTGATGTACACATTTCTGCTTATACAGATTAAGTAAGAACTGAATAATCTTTCTATTTCACTTCTAGGAACACCATAATTAACAAATGCCACAGAGCTTTACAAATCAGACTATTCTTATTGCTCTCCACTATGGCAAATATTTTCACCTTGCCTTTGATGATTCAAGGTTATCACCTGATCCCTTCCACCCTATGAGGCACTTAATTATTCCTATTGCATTTAAGTTGCTGAGTTGAGTGACCAAGGAACCCACTGTGAGGATTGACCTGCAGAAAAGAACAATCACAGAACTTTTCAGGGATGCTGGTGTCCACCTCACAAATTTATTTCTCCAAATACTGGTAAAAAGTATGTCTTTTGGATTTTCCCAATGAGTGAATAGAATTTATATAAAAACTCCACTCTAGCATTTCAGTCTCCAAAAGCCTTGTATCCTTTTCTGTACTGTAAATTCTGGGATATGGAATATCTGCAGCTTACTCACAGTGGGCCATCTTATGATCTGTGGTTTACCCAACTAACCAATTTAACAATCTCACCTTTCCTAACAAAACAAATTGTAAACATTAAATGTAAGATCTTCTCAGTGAATTGGTATCAATACATTTGGCTTGATCCAACTTAATTTATTTCTAACATTATTTTGCATCCTTACTATGTATTTCCATACATGTTCTCATCATTTCTGCTTGTTCAGATTAGAAAACTCAAGTATTTCCTAGAGGCGTTCTAATGGGTTCCACTTTGTGCCTCACCTTTAGGGACCTGGCAATTGATTGTAGTTGTAGGTCTAGAAACAAAGTGAAGCAATAGGTGTAGGACCTGAACAGAATTAACACTGTCTTGATTGTTACTTGTATCAGGGGAGGCTATTTTATTTCCTCAGGTAATGCTGTGCTAATAGCCCAAGGGGTTACTTCTAGTAAAGAAACTCATCAGAATTTAGGAGTTCCATTTCTCTAGCTTCCTCAGTGTCTTCCCACATAGCTCCATCTCAATTTACAAAATGCCCTTCTTTTTCAATCAATGCCCTCACTTTAATAGTGATACCCTGTTGGGCTGAGAGTTCAACTTTAATTGTAATTCAAATATTGTAAGATGAAGGCTTATGTTTAATTTCCAGCAATTTCAGCACTATAACTGTAGGAAAAAAGCTTCTGATCCCAAGAGAAAATTAGAAACTATTATTTCACTTGTGTGGAACTGAAGCCAAGAAATTGTATGCCTGAGCTCATCCTTTTCTTTAATTACTTTATTCAGTGACACTAGGGCCAATTAGTCAATATCACTGTATTCTTTTGTTTTCTCACAAATGTTTAAAACAATCATGTATAAACTCACCAAATTCCTTGCTTTTTATATGTGGTGATGAGTAGTATCAGATGCATTTATTTCATATATCTCTAAAGTTATTGCTCAGTGCTCTTTATGCTACTTGAAATAGATCTCTTAGCATTTAAAAAATCATAATAATATTAGAATTTAAGCAACCTTAAGAAAGATCAAGGATGTAGTTTAGCAGCACCTCACCTGCCTAGCAAGTGCAAAATCCTGAGTTTGATCCCCAGTACTGGTACCAGGGAGGAAAAAAGACTAATTAAAAAACTCATAGGCTGGGCATGGTGGTGCATGCCTGTAATCCCAGCACTCAGGAGGTTGAGGCAGGAGGATCGCTGTAAGCTCAAGACCATCCTGGGCTACACAGTGAGTTCCAGATCAGTCTCAACTGCATAGTGAGACCCTGTCTCAAAAAACCAAAAAAAAAAAAAAAAAAACAAAAAAACAAAAACAAAACAAAACCTCATCCTTAGAATTTTGTTTCACTAAAATCACTTTTAGTACCAAAATGTGCATAATTTAAGAGATAGAATCAATAAATAGTTATATTATGAAGAAAGACAGAGGATAGTTAGATGATAGATAGATACATAAATAAATAGAGTGAACTGTATGAGAGTGGCCTATTAGGGGAATTGGGTCACAAATTTTGGTGGTTAAGAAGTCCCAAAACAGTCAGTGTTCAAGATAGATCCTCTGGGATACATATAGCATGGCTCACCCCCAATTCAAAAGCCTCAGAACTAGGGTAGTAGATGATATAACAGTCTGAGACCAATAGCCTAAAAATCCTGGGGGCCACTTGTATAAATCCTAGATTTCAATGGGTAGGAGCTTCTTGGACAGGAAGAATCAACATAGTGAGAATGGCCAAACTACCAAAACTGCTATACAGATTCAATGCAATCTCGATTGAAATTCCAACAGTATATTTCACAGAACTTGAGAAAGCAATCCAAAAATTCATTTGGAACAAAAAGAGAACTAGAATAGCATAAGCAATTCTAGGCAACAGACATGGCAGGGTATATCACAATAGCCAATTTAAAGCTATACTACAAAGCCACTGTGATAAAAACAGCATGGTACTGCTAAAGAAACAGACCTAAGGATCAGTGGAATAGATTGGAAGATACAGAAACAACTCCAGATGTATTCAGTTACCTCATCTGTGACAAAGGAGTCAATCACCCTCAGTAGAGGAAAGGTAGCCTCTTCAATAAATTGTGTTGGAAAAACGGGATTTCAACCTGCCAAAGATTAAAACTAGACCCTTATCTTTCACCATGCACTAAACTAAAATCCAAGTGAAATGAAGATGTAAATATTAGAACAGAAATACTAAACTTGCTAGAAGATAAGTTAGGTAGAACTCTCAAAGACAATGGCTTAGGAAAAGATTTTATGAACAAATCCTCAGTAGCACAGGGACTAGCACAAAGAATCAACAACTGGGATCTCATCTTATTAAAAAAGCTTCTTCACTGCAAGAGAAACCACCAATAGAGTTAAGAGACAACCTACAATATGGGAATTTTTTTTTAATGAGTTGTTCCTCAAAAAAAAGGACTACTATTTAGAATAAAGAACTAAAAAAAAATCAGGCCCCCCAAATATAAAGACCCATTTCAAAAATGGGCATCTGGAATGAACAGACATTTCTCAGACAAACAAGTAAAAGCAGTAAATAAACATATGAAAAATGTTCAACATCACAGGTCACTCAATACATGCAAATTAAAACAACACTGAGATTCCACCTCACCCCAGAAAGAATGGCTGCTATCAAGAAATCAACCAATAAGAGATGTTGGTGGGGCTGTGGGGAGAAAGGAGTTCTTCTCCATTGTTGGTGGGAGTGCATACTAGTGCAACTACTGTGGAAATCAATATGGAGATACCTCAAAGAGCTTGGACTGGAGGTTCCATTTGACCCAGCCATCCCTCTGCTGGGTATCTTTCCAAAACAACTAAAAGAATCATATCACAGTGATGTATGCTCATCCATGTTTATAGCAGCACAGTTTGCAATAGATAAAACTTGGAAACAGCCCAATTGCCCATCAATTGGAGACTGGATAAAGAAGATGTGTTTTTAAAAAAAAATAATATGGAGTACTACTAAACCATAAAGAATGACAAATTAGAGTCATTTATAGGAATATGTATGCATATTGAGGCTATACTCTTAAGTGAAATAAATAGGACACATGTAAATACTGAATAGTTTCTCTGTTGTGAAAAACTAAAAGTGTAACTAAGATTCAAATTGTATAACCGATAGTGGGAAATGGGAAGAAAAGTGCTAAAGGTGTAGGGGAAGTGAGCTAGTTAGGGGAAAAGAAATAAGGGAAAAGAAAAAATATGACAAAAGGAAAAAAATGGAAACAAAGTCTTTGTAAATAGGGAAGGGTGGAGGGGGTGAAGGGTGGGCAAAGGTATGGGGAAAAAATGAGAACCAAGATTTGTCATATAAAGGTACAAGATCCCAGTGATGAATGTAACTGTACTGTGTACCTAAAAAGTACCAATAAACTAAATGAAAAAAAAACAAATAACAAAAAATAAAAAACAAAGAATTGGAGCTTGGAGTTCTGATGTTCCAAAGATAAGACAGCAAGAGTACTCAGGGACATATAATATATAATAAACACACTGACCTTTATATATACAGGCTTTGTCTTCTACACTACCAACATGTATATTTTTCCTACTTTTGTCCTCAGCTTTCTCTCCCTTCATAAATTTCAGTATAATAAAAACCATGTTAAGAAACACTCTGAGAATACCTAAGTGTCCTGGAACAGGTTGCAGGTAGAGGTCAGATGTTAAAAGTGCTGCTGGGAGGGCTTAGAAGGAAATGAAGGGTGTAATATTGGAAGAAGAAAGAAAAGAAATCCTTGTTGTACAGTGGCATGAAGTTTAACATAATTTTATTCCGTATTTGTGTGGGAGCAAAACTTGTAAATGCAGGTATTGGAAAAGGGGTGGAAATTTTTGCTTCTTGTACTAAATGTGAGAGGAGAAAGATAAGTCGGGCCAAACACTGTTAAATGAAAAGTAAATATAATTTGCTGATTTTGGAGGAGGATCCTTATGATTTTAAAAAATTAGAGTCAATATAATTTAGGACTTGAGAAAATGAATTTTGAAGGCAGAATGGTTAAATATTTACTCTCATTTTCTACGTAAGTGATTTGGAGCAGTAAGGGATGGGTTCTTTGTCTTTGTGTTTTTATGTATAAAATGACAATATATTTTATGCTTTATTAAATTTTTTGTAAAAGTTAAAAAGAATAAGTAAGACTAGACATGTAGTTTAGTAATACAGTACTTACCAGCAGAAGCAGGGCCTTGGGTTTAATCCTACACATTGCAAGAAAACAGAAAGATGGAAAATAATGAAAAATATTTAGAATGCTACTTGAATTCATAAACATAGAATTTATAATTTTTATTCTCAAGAACTTTGACAAAATGGTGCCTATCTATCTGCTGTATTTACCCATTTTAAAATGCAGTGGCTTCTCTTATGAGAGGAGGAATGTATTAATAGGAAAATTAAACCTGATGCATGTAATCTGCAATGTGCCATAGCATTTTAGTAGATGTTTTACTATAATTATTAATTAATTAGTTATTACACTCACAATTTTTCTGTGAAACAGTTTTAGTGACCATTTGGCTAAAAAGGAATGATATGGCAATTACCTGTTTGAAAAACATATAATTGGAACAAATAATAACCTGTCCATAGATTTCATATTAATTGTATTTGTTTTTATCCTCATTAAGTTTATTGGTAAATTTAAAGCAAACAATTCAGTTACATTTATCATTGGGATCTTGTACCTTTACATGATATGTCTTGGTTCTTATTTTTTCCCCATACCCCTGTCCTCTATTCACCCCTTAACTCTTCCCTATTTACAAAGACTTTGTTTCCTTTTTTTCAGTTTTTCACATTTTTTTCTTTATCCTCATTTCCTTTCCCCTCTCCTTCCCATTTCCCCTTTAGCCATTTTCTTCCTATTTCACAGTATCAATTATAGCATTTGAACCTTATTTACACTTTTAGTTTTTCACACCAGAGAAATTTTCTAGTATTTACTTAAGTGTATCCCATTTATTTCACTTAAGAGTATGGCCTCAGTGTGCACCCATTTAGCTATAAATATCTGTAGTTTCTCATTCTTTATGGCTATTAAAAAAACCACATCTTTTTTATCCAGTCTCCAGTTGATGGGCAATTGGGCTGTTTCCAAGTTTTAGCTATTACAAACTGTGCCACTATAAACATGGGTGTGCATATATCACTGTGGTATGATTCTTTCAATTCTTTTGGGAAGATACCCAGCAGAGTAATAGCTGGGTCAAGTGAGACCCCTAATCCTAGTTCTTTGAGGCATCTCTGTATTGATTTCCACAGTGGTTGCACCAGTCTGCACTCGACCAACAATGGGGAAGGGTTCCTTTCCCCCACAGCCCCACGAGCATCTGTTATTGGTTGATTTCTTGATAGCAGCTATTCTTTCTGGGGTGAGGAGGAATCTCAGTGTTGTTTTAATTTGCATGTATTGAATGACCAGTGATGTTGAACATTTTTTCATATGTTTATTTGTTGCTTTTACTTGATTGTCTGAGAAATGTCTGTTCATTCCAGATAGCCATTTTTGAAATGGGTCTTTATATTTGGGGGAGCCTGACATTTTTGAGTTCTTTATATATTCGAGATAATAGTCCTTTTTCTGAGGAGTAGATGGTAAATTTTTTTCCCACATTGTTGGTTGCCTCTTAGCTCTGTTGGTGATTTCTTTTCCACTGGAAAAAAACTTTTCAATACAGTGAGATCCCAGTTGTTGATTCTTCATGTAAGTTCTTGTGCTGCTGAGGATTTGTTCATAAAGTCTTCTCCTATACCAATGTCTTCAAGAGTTCTACCTAATTTATTCTCCAGTAAGTTTAGCCTTTATGTTTTGATATTTAGATCTTCATTCCATTTGGATTTTAGTTTAGTGCATGGTGAAATATAAGGGTTTTAATCTTTGGCTGGTTGAAATCCAGTTTTTCCAACACCATTTATTAGAGAGGCTATCTTTCCTCCACTGAGGATGGTTGGCTTCTTTGTCAAAGATGAGGTAGCTGAGTATATCTGGTGTTGTTTCATTAATTCTGTGAACAGGTTTTTTAATGTCATTTATACTTTCTCCTGTTACTTCATGGATTCCTTATATTCATGGATTCATTCATATTATTCTTCTTTGCATCATCTAATAGTTGTTGGATCAATTTTTCATGATTCCTGACTATGCTTAAGAGATCTCTTTTCATGGTCACTAATCACAACTCTATCTTCTATATGTGAAATTCTATCTTCACATTCGTTCAGTCTCCTGAGAAGGCTTTCTATAGAGTTTTTAATCTCCTGGGTTTGAATCTGCTTCATGGATGCCATTTCCTTCCTATGTTGTGCATTCATGGTTTCCATTTCTTTCCTATGTTTGGTATTCATGGCTTCTATCACCATTCATCACTTCTATCATCATTGCTTATGTATTTTAAAAAATATATTTCTGTTCTAGAGTCTTTAATCATGTCTTCTATTATTTTCACCTTCTCTGTGGTTACCTGGAAAATTATTTCTGTTTTGAATTTTTCTAGAACCTCTTTTATCTATTTTTTTCCTTCCTGTTCTATATGTTCAGGGTGTCCAGATGGTTGACTGTCAGACTTTTTCAACTTAATTTCCCCAGAATTTATGTTTGGTGACATGGAAATCTCTGTTTGTGTATTTTTTATTTTTATTTATTTATTTATTTGTGTACCAGGGATTGAACTCTGGTCTTTGCGCTTGCAAGGCAGGCCACTGAACTGCTGAGCTAAATCCCCGGCCCTGTTTATGTCTTTTGAAAATGTCTTCTATTTTTATTTTTGTTTTTGGTTCTTTCCTTAGTTTAACTCATGGGTTAATACTTCAATATTACCAATATAGCTGGGCTTTAGGTTTTGAATTTCTAATGACTCTGAGGCAATCTCATTTTCATTATACCAGGGAGGACAACTGATTAGATAAATCACAACACCTTATCCCAAGTGATACAATCAGCAGCACAATAGCAATAAGCACAGCTTAGAAAATGACAGTTTGTGGTAGTGATTAATCTATCACCTTTATTGTGTGAATTAAATAAAAATAGAGTGCCAGCCCCAAATATGTTTATAGTGAATATGGCAACTTTAACTTTCAGGATGGGGATTTAGAAGGAGATGGAGATTGAGAGATAGATATATAGGATAGAGAAAGGTTAGAAGTGATGTCAGAGGACACAGGAAGATCACACAAACTCTAGGGAGCTGTTGAAGAGAAGAGGAGAAGACAGAACAAAATATACACAAGAACAGAGGAAACTAACCACAATACAGAGGTTAGAGAGCGTAGTCACTCTCTTTAAAAATTAATGGCTAGTGAGAAGGAAAAAGAGAAGAAAAGAAAAATAAAGAAAATAAATTCAAATTAAGATAGGAACAAGAACAAAAAGGGCATAATGGAGATCAAAGTGTGAAAGAGAGAGTGAGAGAGAGAGAGAGAGAGAGAAGAGAAAATAAGCAAAAGAAGATAAAAGAAGGAAAAAATTGAGAAAAGAAAAACATAATTTTTCAAAATGACTAAAGATAAAAGTATTTCTTTGATTAAAAAGTACAAATATAAATAGTGGGCCTCCTTCAGGATATGCCTTTGTTGACACAATAGGCAGTGTGGGCAGCAGTGTGTAGATCTAATTTAATTAGTCTCAGCAAGCCAGCATCTGTCCCCTGAAGTTCAGTATGATTTCTGGCTGCAAGGCTCAAGTTGAGATCTCTGTCCTCCTGCTGAGTTGAACTCTGCAAGGTTCTACTGCAGTTTCATCTGTCTTTCCCCTGGAGTTAGACCAGAGTCCAATGTGAGGTGCTGGTGCCTTCGACTTACCAACTATGATGGTGTGGTGTGCCTTTATTGCAGATTTTCTTCACTTTTCCAGTGGGCTTCAATTTTCATGGAGAGTCTTCAGAAAGGCCTTTTCCTCTTGGTCATGGGGTCAGGTGCACAAATACTGCTAGCCTGAAGTGGCGGTTCCATCAGAGGGTTGCAAGTTGCTGCTGGTCTCCTGTGGTGTGCTGGGTCCATATTATTTGTATTTGTAGTTCCTTCTAGATCTACTTAACTGTCCCTAGTCCTGTTCATGGCTAGGATGTAATAACATACATTGTAAAGAATTTAGACAGTACTTGTATATTAAATTATTTATTTAATGCTTCCAGAGAAAAATATTATGAAAAGAAGATATATTCTTATATTTTAAAGAGATGTGCACTACTCTTTTGTTTTATATTATTTTGAGACACAAACTATTTTTCCCAGGCTGGGCTCCAATTAATGAATCCCCTCTCTTAGTCTTCCAAGTAATTGGAATTATAGGTATTTTGCCACCATATATGCTAGAGAGCTGTCTTTTTGGACACATGTTTTTTCAAGTGCTATGTTTAATATATTGTTGCTAAGAATGAAATATACAGAAAGTACTTCATATTACTACAGTGTTGGTGAAAATAAAATACAGTATTTTCATTCATAATAGTCAAATTAGTACTTTTATGACCAGGTATACAATAAATAGTGGTTATGTATTAGCAGACATACAATAGAAAGTGCCTGGATCTCACTTTTCACCTTGTAATTTTGGAGAAGATGGACATTTATGAGCAAAATTATTTGATAAATAGAAGCTGAAGGGAGTGTTGAGACAATGACTTCGTTATTAAAAGTTACATTTTTCAGATGTTTTTAAAAAAACCTTTAGTAATATTACTATACATGCATAAAAATGGTGACCAATAAAATAAAATCACTTTCCTGAGAAATACAAACATTTTCACAAATTAGAAGACACCATGGAGGCTATAGAAGAACACTAAAATCATAGTGTCTATTGTGTTTATTATTTCTCTCTGTTTCTCTGTCTCCTCTCTGTCTCTCTCTCCTGTGTGTGGTGGTTGGATGGAATGATACAAAATGTACTTCATTTAGTAGAAAGATTATTTATATAATCAAATATTAGAAAATTAAAGTAGCTTATTCTTTCTCTCACTGCATCCAGAAATAATTTTCTAAATTAGTTTATTTCAAATCACATTTGTCTAAACCCTTCTACTAATTATTCCAAAATAATATTTGTTGAATAATATGAGCTCCAGACAATAACTTATGAAAGATAAATAATTTTAGGTGATAATTATTAAGATTCATGCAAAATATATTTTCTCTTCAAAGTTATCTTATTTTAAGCACTCTCTGTGCTTTACAAAACAGAAAGGTAAGAACTGAGAACAGAGAGGTGCCTTATGCTTTATGGATTTTATTGATGGGTATTCTTCCTATATTTTATACAATAACTTTTCATGCACATACCTGGACTCTTAGATATAAATTTATTTAAGGTATGACTTGTGTATTCAGCCATAAAGAATGAGAAATTAGATTCATTCATAGGAAAATGGATACATATTGAGGATATACTCCTAAGTGAAAGAAATAAGTCACACATGTGTAAATACCAAATAGTTTTTCTGGTGTGAAAAACTATATAGTACATAAGATCCTAATGAGATAATTGACAATGTGAAATAGGAAGCAAAGGGCTGAAGGTGTAGCAAAAGTGGGAAGGGTAGGGGAAGGTAATAAGGGAAAAGAAAAAAAGTATGAGAAAATGAAAATATGGAAATAAAGTGTTTGTACATGTGGAGGGGAGGAGGAGGTGAAGGGAGGGCAGGGACAAGGGAAAAAATGAGAACCAAGACCTGTCATGTAAGGGTACAGGATCCCAATAATGTATATAACTGTATTGTATACCTAAAATGTACCAATAAACTCAATAAAAAAAGATATGACTTGTGAAAATCATACGAGAGTCACTGAATTTATTCTCCTTGGCTTTACGAACAACACTGACATACAAGTTTCTCTCCTCATTTTATTCCTGGATATCTACACAGTCACATTTTTGGGGAACTTTCTTATTGCCACAGTTACCAGTGTAAATTCTGCTCTTCAAAAACACCCATGTACTTCTTTCTCTGAAATCTGTCACTTCTTGAAGTCTGTTTTACTTTGGTCTTGGTGCTGAATATGCTGGTATATTTAGTGTCACCAAGGAAAATCATCTCCTTTGTGGGCTATGATACCCAGATGTACTTCTTTTTCTTCTTTGGAAGCTATGAATGTTTTCTTCTATGCTGGCTTATTATCACTTTGTGGACATCTGTAACTTTGGTGACATACTAGTTTCCTGTTACTTTCTCATCACTGAGACACAATATCTGACACCTGCACATTACAAGAGGAGAGGTTTATTTTGGCTCACAGTTTGTAGGAAATTTCAGTCCCTAGTTGGCTGGCTCCAAGGTAAGAAAGCATGAAGGAAGGTTATGGCAGGAGAAAGCACTCATGGCAAGGCAGGCAGGAAGCAGAAAGGGGTCCATGGTGGTGGAAGGGAGTGACATCCTTCTGGGCCAAGCCCCAGTGACCCACACCCTTGCAATATTACATTTAGCTATAAACTCATTCATCAACTAGTGCACTGATAAGTTTCACACACCCATGATCCAGTCACCTCCCCACAGCTCTGCTTATGAGCACATGAGTGAGGGGGCATCGAACTATGCACCATAACAGTACTGAAACAAAAATCTTCTCTGCATTCCACCAGATTTCCCAGTAGTGTCTATTGTCTGATCTAGGATTCCATATCACATTTAGTTGTTTTTTTTCCTTAGTCTCTTCCAATCCATTCTTCAGTCTTCTTTTACTTATACTTTATGTCTTGGATAATATTTTTTTTCTTCATTGAGTTTATTGGTACATTTTAGGTATACAGTACAGTTATATTCATTATTGGGATCTTGTACCTTTACAAGGCAGGTCTTGGTTCTCGTTTTTTCCCCATGTCCCTGCCCTCCCTTCACCCCCTCCTCCCCTCCCCATGTATAAACACTTTGTTTCCATTTTTTCATTTTCTTGTATCTTTTTTTTTTCCCTTATTACCTATCCACTACCTTTCCCACTTTCCATACACCTTTAGCCCTTTTCCTCCCATTTCACAATGTCAGTTATCTCATTAGGATCTTATGTACTATTATAGTTTGTTCACACCAGAGAAATTATTTGGTATTTACATGTGTGACTTATTTATTTCACTTAGGAGTAAATCCTCAATATGTATCCATTTTCCTATGAATGAATCTAATTTCTCATTTTTATGGCTCAGTAATATTAAATTTTATAGAAAGTCCACATCTTCTTTATTGAGTTTCCAACTCATGGGCAAATGGGCTGTTTCCAAGTTTTAGCTACTACAAACTGTGCCACTATAAACATGGGTGTGCATATATCACTCTGGTATGATTCTTTTGGAAGATCCCCAGCAGAGGGATGGATGAGTCAAATGGAATCTGTAGTCCCAGCTCTTTGAGGTATCTCCATATTGATTTTGGCCATTTAATATGATGTTGGCTGTTGGTTTTTCATAGATAGCCTTTGTTAAGTTGAGATGTAGACCATCTATTCAAATTTTTAAGGGTTTTTATCACGAATGGGTGTTGAATTTTGTCAAATGCTTTTTCTGCATCTATTGAGAGAATAATATGGTTTTTGTCCTTGACTTTTTTAATATACTGTATTACATTTATTGACTTATGTATGTTGAACCATTCTTGCATCCCTGGAATAAATCTGACTTGATCAGGATGTATGATCTTCTTGATGATCCTCTTTATTCTGTTTGCTAGTATCTTATTAAGGATTTTCACATCTAAATTCATTAGGGAGATTGGCCTATAGTTCTCTTTTTTAATTGCGTCTTTCCCTGGTATGGGAATCAAAGTGATACTTGCTTCCAGAAATTAATTTGGAAGTATAGCTTCCCTTTCAATTTCACTGAAAAGTTCGAAGAGTAATGGCAGTAGTTCTTCTCTAAATGTCTTATAAAATTCAGCAGTGAATCCATCAGGACCTGTTCTTTCCTTTGTTGGTTAATTTTTAATTACATTTTCAATTTCACTGATTGTAATTGGCATGTTCAAAATGTTTTTGTCTTCTTTGTTCAACTTTGCTATTTCATAAGTATCTAGAAATTTGTTCATTTCTTCTGTGTTTTCCATTTTACTTGAGTACAGGTTCTCAAAGTAAGCATTAATGATCCTCTGGATTTCTTTTGGATATGTTGTGACTTCACCTTTGTCATTCCTAATTGCATGGATCTGAGCTTTTTTTTCCTTTTTTTGATAAGGTTAGCTAAGTGTTTATCAATTTTATTTATTCTTTCAAAAAACCAACTCTTCAATTCATTTATTTTTTTGTGTCATTTTCTTAATTTCCATTACATTGATTTCTGCTCTGATCTTTATAATTTCCTCTTATTTGAGCTTTGGATTTTTCTTGCTCTTGTTTTTCTAGGAGTCTAAGATTCATCATTAGTTTGTTAATTTCAGCTCACTCTGTTTTCCTAGTGTGGGCATTCAGTGCTATGCATTTTCCATGTAGAATTGCTTTCATTGTGTCCCATAGATTAATGTATGTTGTTTTGGTATTTTCATTTATTTGCAAAAACTGTCTAATCTTCAGTTTCCTCTGTGATCCATTGTTTGTTCAGGAGAGTGTTGTTCAATTTCCATGTGTTTGTGAAATTCCTATGGTTTCTTATACTATTGATCTCCAGCATGATTGCACTATGATCTGATAGTATACAGGGAATAACTTTAATTCTTATGCATTTATTCATCCTGTTCTGTGAGCTAGTATGTGGTCTTTCTTCGAGAATGTCCCATGTGCAGCCAAAAAACAAAATGTATATTCTGATTTTGTGGGTTGGAACATTCTATAGCCATCTATTAAGTCCATGCATTCAAAAGATTGGTTCAATTCTAGTATTTTGTTGTTGATTTTTTGCCTAGATGATCTGTCTATTTGTGATAGTGGGTATTTAGATCCCCCCCTACAATTGTATTAGTACTTATTTGGTTTTTCATGTGTCTTAATACTTCTTTTATATAGTTGGGGGCGTTAATATTTGGTGCATATATGTTTATGATTGTCATCTCTTCCTCTTGAATTGTTCCATTTACAAGGATGTAGTGGCTTTCTTTGTCTCTTTTAATCAGTTTTGCTTTGAAATTTACTTTTGTCTGAAAATAAGATTGCTACCTCTCTCCTCTGTGGCATGGAGAATTGTTTTCCATCCTTTCACTTTCAGTCTATGGGCTTCTTTTTGCACTAGGTTTTTCTTGTATACAACATATTGTTGGATTTTGTTTCTTAATCCATTCTGCCAGTCTATTTCTCTTGATTGGTGAATTGAAGCCATTTACATCGATGGTTATAACTGATATGTACTGACTTATTATTGTCATGTTATTGTCCTTTTGTTGACTTTTTAATTTCTTGCCTTCTCCTTTTAGTTTCTTGCCTTGCCTATTTGATGTGCTCTGTCATGGTGTTGTGATCCTTACTGTCTTTTTCTAAGATATTGTTTAGAATTCCTTGTAGTGCTGGTTTGATATTCATGAAGTTTCTCAGGTGTTGTTTGTTATGGAAGTATTTTTTTTTCCCCATCCATTTTGAAAGAGAATTTTGCAGGATACACCAGTCTAGGTTGGAGGTTGTTTTCCTTTAGGACTTGAAATATGTCACTCCAGGCTCTCCTTGACCTGAGGGTTTGTGTGGAAAAGTCTTCTGTGATTCTGATGGGCTTTCCTTTGTATGAGATTTGTTTCTTTTCTCTTATTGCTTTCATTACTTTCTTCTTGTGTTGGGTTTCTGGGATCTTGATTATTGTATGTCTACACCTAGATTTTTTTTTTTGATCATGGTAGTTGGAGTCCCCTATGCCTCACTTCTCTGTATTTCAAATTCTTCCCCTCTGTTTGGGAAGTTTTCTGTCATTAATTATGTGAACAGCTTTTTTACATCATTTGTATTTTCACCTGCTACTTCATGGATTCCTATCAATCTATATTATTCTTCTTTGCACCATCTAGGAGTTGTTGAATGGATTTCTCATGATCCCTTACTGTTTTTAAGAGATCCCTCTTTTCATGGTCACTGACTACAATCTTATCTTCTATATCTGAGATTCAATCTTCATTATCTTTTATTCTGCTGTGAACACTTACAATACAGTTTTTTAATCTCCTGGATATCTGTTGGAATCTGCTTTACGGATTCCATTTCTTTCCTATGTTGGGCATTTATTGTTTCCATTTATTTCTTATGATGGGCCTTCATGGCTTCTATCATGTTCCTGAGCTCATCTATTTTTTTGTCAGTTTCTGTTCTAGAGTCTCAAATCATGACTTTCATTTTGCTCCCCATCTTTGTGGTTATCCGGGAAATTATTTCCATTTTGATTATTTTTAGAGCCTGATTGATCTGTTTTGTTACTTCCTGTGCTATGAGTTCAGAGTGTCCTGCTAGTTCACTATCAGACTTTCCATCCTCCTTTGCCCTAGTGTTTGTCATTGGTGAACTGGAAGTCTGTCTTTGTGTCTTGCTTAAGTGTTTTCTCATTTTTATTTTTGATGTTGGGTTGTCCTTGATTTAATTTCTGGGTTATTAAATCTTCCTTATATAGTTGTGCATTAACTTTTCAGTCTCTAATGACTCATACACATTCTCATTTTCATAATATCAGAGAAAACATTTAATTAAATCAATCATAATCCTTTATCCCAAGTGATGCAATGAGCAACACAATAGGATCAAGCACAACTTGCAAATTGACCACTTGTGGTAGTCATTAGTCTATCACCTTCAAACTATGTGAATGAAATTTAAATCCGTAAGCAGCCCAAAATATGTTTGCAGTGAATACACTTTTCATTATAGCGTATTTACCATTTAGGATGGGGGCTCAGACAGAGTTAAGATGAGAGGAGTAGATAAGTGAAATAATTGGAGAGAGTTTCAAGGAAAGCCAGATGACATAGAAAGAACACACAATCTTTAAGAAACTGTTACGTTCAAAAGGGATAGGCAGAGTGCAAGTATAAGGACAAGAATATATCCTATTAACAGTAATAGGGGCCCACTTTCCCTTGACACTATTGATCTTAGGTAGAATGACAGAAGAAAATAACATAAAGAAAAATGAAAAAAACAAAAAAAGAAGAAATCTGAGTTAGGGGATGAACAGGAACAGAAAGCAAGATGAGGGATAATATAGTGGAGCAAGAGACTGAGTTGGAGAAAGAGGACAGAAAATAGAAAGAATTTGCAGGGTGGAATGAGGAAAAGAAAGACAAAAAAGAATTTGAAGGGCCTCTTTCAGACTATATCTCTGCTGTCATCATATACATGTGCAGCCATGTGCAGAACCAAGTCCCCTGATCTCAGCTAGCTGATGGCAGAAACCTGCGATGCAGACTGACCTTGGACTGCAAGGCCTAGATTGAGTTCCCAGAAATCCTTATGGGTTGAACTCCACACAGTTCTACCCCTTTTCCCTCACCCTTTCTTTAAAGATGTTCAAAGTTTGGAGCTCAGAAAAATACCCTTTATGACGACCTATGCCTCTGCAGAGGGGGTCCAAAAACTGGTATAATCAGGAGGTCTGAGGGTGGGGGTAAGGTGAGGGGTGGTGTTCACGGGCACCCACGTGGCTACCTTCCTGGCACTGGAGATATGGCAGCACTGACAGGGGAGGACGTGGCTACCTGGTCTGTGGATTGGGCCCAAACAGGCCTTCCTGGCACTGAAGTGATGGCCCTGCCAGAAGAGGAGTGCCTATCTTCCTGGCACTGGAGCAATGGCTGTGCCAGCAGGCTGTCTTTGATAATTTTGAAGAACATTGATCTGTTATTTTGTAGAATGTCCTTCCGTTTGAGTTGGCTCCTATTTTTTATTGTTGGAATGAAATTTAACCTTTGTCACATTTTTTACAGAACTTTATTATTTCTACGTGCTTCACAGCCAGGAATTGAGATGACAAGAAGGCATTTTAATGACCATTTAAATTGTGATCATTTGGTTAAGGTCTCAGTTTTCCACACTGTGAAGTTACTATCCTGTTTTATAGTTGCCAAATACTTTGGAGAAAGTTTGAAGAAATGTAATAATTTTCCTCAAATTTTTGTTCACATATTTTAGCTTTTATCTGCAGTAATTTTTAATGTGCTATTTGCCTCATTGTTGCTTTCTATTTTCCTTTTCTCATCTAACTAATTAATAACATTTTGCCATAAGAAATATCCTTTGTCCATCAGTTCTTTAACTATTCAATGCAAGTCCATACAGGAATATTTATTTTTTAATATATGCTAAAATTTAGTATTATCATTATGCATTTTGCTTACAAAATTTGGTCTCACATAAGGCATTGACAACTCATTAAAGTTGATATATTATTTTTCTAACTATTGTTTTGAGAAACTCTTTAATTTGTTTACTTTCTCTATAAGACATCCTAGAATCATTTTGTATTTTCTCTATTCAGCGCTGAATGCAACCACTTCTCTATGAAATTATATAAGGAATTATATGGAAATAAAGCTTACTGAATTGAAAAAGTGTTGAAAAGATAACTGGCAAAATAAAAGAAAGGTGAATTGAAGTGGGAAAACATAATTGAGATGTATTGTAGAAATGTACCTGTTCCCAATGATGAATATAGTCATTATGTAGTGTAAAGATGTGCTAATAAATTAAAAATTTAAAAAGAAAGAAATAACTGTCTAATATTGTGGCATACAGTGCAAGCAAAAATTGCATAGAGAGCTGACTTATTTTTTCTCAGATTATTTTTTAATGTCCCACCAAAACATCTGACAAGTCCTTATATCACCACCAACATACCTTAGCTACCTGGAAAAGTTGTAAGTTTGCAGCGTTTCTCTCTCTCTCTCTCTCTCATTTGTGTGTGTGATTGTTCATGAAGTATATGGAATACACAAGTTCATATACTTTTCTTACTTATCTTACTTATCTGCGGTTTGTTGGAGCTTTTCCCTTGCTCGTGACCCAGGGACCATTTCCCAATTGGTCCTAAGCCATTATATTCTTCAGTTCATCCTCAAAATCATCTAATTTGGAATCAGGATTGAGGGAGAAGAAGGTTGGTGTTTGCTGTATTTATAGAGATGCACAATTTCTTTATCGTGTATCCACTTTTCACTATTGCTCACATAACGGCACTCACATTCTTCTTATTGAGTTATGTAAATACAGATAAAATAATTTCCTAATATACACATGCTGTTTTACACTCATTTTTGATCCCTCTTTTATTTGTGTATTCAGTAAATCAGGAAATCATTTATAAGCTTTTTGATTTGTCAAAAAGAACTATTCAAACTATGGAAATTTCCAGATGTTAATGGTTAGTGAATGGAATATCTTGTTTAATTACTTTGTAAGTTAGAATTTTGTCTTCATTAATATTTAGGAAATCCAAGTGGAAGATCAAATTGATCTCTTCAAATTATCTGAGAACTCTAGTGATTTTCAAGTAGAAAGAAAATCACTACTGATTGGTTGAATTTCCAAAATTTATTCAACTAAATTCTAGAAATGTTATAGTTTAACAAACTATTTTGTCATAGTGCAAGTAATGATAATATTTCTCTGCATATAACTTCTTTTGTAAAATTTGCTATTTGTGCATAATTTTTCTAATACTCTTTCTAAAATATGTAGGCCAGTATATTCAGACATAGACATCCATAATTTTAATTAGAAGTGAAATTTGTATCATGAGTTCAGTAATTTAGATGAATCAGTATAACAGAATTTAAATACATTAAAGATAAATACTATAACTACTTAGTATGTTAGAGTTTTAAAAATATTAATATATTTGATTCTTACAACCAACTTGTGAAGTTTTTTAAAGATTATTTCCTAGTAAAATAGAAACTACTTGTGATATTGAAAACTTTGAAATTTTATAAGGATAATTTTAGTAGGTTATAAATAACTTGGCAAGAACTGTCCATTCTCTATATTTAATATTAACCTTGACAAAGATGAAATGTGTATTACTATTAACTTACTACTTATTGTAATATGAGAATATACCAACATACATAATGAAACAATATTTATTATGAAAAAAATCTTCATAATTTTTGAGTCTCAAGAAGCATTATGTTATTACTACATCTTCCTATCTCATCATCAAAAGTATTAAAAAGAAAACTGAAACACTTAGAGTTTGTTATTTGAATGAGAATTCAAGAGCATTAAATATAATAGTGTTAGTTATTTAAAGAAAAGTAAAAATATATTTTGCATTAAAATGTTTACCTGTGGGTATTTAGCTCAGTGGTTCTGCCTTACAAACACAAGGTTCTGAGTTTGACCCCTGGTACTGAAAAAAAATTACCTAAGCTATATAATTTCTTACCTTTATAAAGATATAAGAAGGGTATAAGAAAGAAAGCACTTCTGTATTGTATGCCTGTAAGAAGAGCACTTAGGAGGCCAAAGGAGGAAAATCAAGACTTCAAGGCCAGCTGGACTCCATAATGAGAGCCTGTCTCAAAAAATGTAGAAAGAAATAGGAGTCTATTCTGGTTTCTTAATTCTAATTTTCTTAGTCCGTATTCAGGAGGCATAATGATTACATCCATTGTGGGGTGTTGGTATAAGTACATAACACACCTTAACTTTAATAACTCCTTGCTCTCCCTGTCTTTGTCCTTTTCCTTTTTGCAGATCTACTTCCCAGTTTCCTCGTAGTACCTTTTGTTTTTCTCTGATGTATTTATATTTTGGGTTTCTCATATAAGAGAAATCAAGAGATATTTACATTTGTTTGTCTGATTTACTTCACAAAAGTTATGTATCTACAAGCTTACTCTGGTGGGTAATTTATTTATTTTGAAGTTGAAAACTAAAATATATACATTTGACATAGCTAAAAACTAATTTGACTTTATGACTTGGTGTTATATTTTGATCCACATTTATAAAGACACAAAACCTATTATTGAGTTTGTAGAGAAAACTGTATGGAGAGCTAAATTTGAATTGACTTGAAGAAAGCATAATATTTTGGTGGGCAGTCCACGTGTACAAGAAGACACCAAAATGAGTGAGATTATTTTGATTTAATATTTGACTAAGAACTAAGAAACATATACCTACTTTCAATGCTCAATGCTCAGGTGTTTTATTGTTATTGTCATAAATCAGGAGCAACAGTTAAAATGAATACTGAATACTTTGTTAAGATTTAAAGAAAACTCTATGAAGCTTTTTGAGTTTCAGTAGATTAACAAAGTAGTCATTATTTAAAATTCCCAATGAAAATAAGGAAAAAAAGCAAAATACAGAAGAAAATGGGCAAGTTCAATCTTGTTATTATAAGTCATATCTAGGGTTATATTTACTTGGTTGATTAATACATTCAATGTTAGACAGCAAACTTTGCTCCAGATTTATCTACACACATGTAGTAGCAGCCAATAACTTAGAGAAAAATCAGAAAAAAATGAGTAAGAAAACTGAAAAACACACTGGTACAATTTAGGAGAAGTGATTAAAGCTGTCTCTAAAAAGCAGGGCTTTATTTCTTAATTTATGAAGCGTAATTGTTCAGGGTGATTGGTATTTCTTTTTGTTCATTTGTAATGCATTTCAAAGTAGAGTGAACAAAAGCATCATTTTTAATCATTTGCTGGCCATGGTTTTAAATTTCAATAAATAATTGGAACCTTCAATTTTAGTAAATCTTTATCATTGTTGTTATTTTCTACCTTCACTTGTCTGAAGTTAATGATGGAAAACCAAACATCAGTGACAGAGTTCATCCTTCTTGGATTAACAAATGATGTCAAGCTCCAAGCTGTGCTTTTCCTTTTCCTGCTGCTCACTTACACCTTAAGTATTATAGGAAACGTGACCATCATTGTTCTGACTCTGCTGGATCATCGCCTCCAGACGCCTATGTATTTCTTTCTTCGAAATTTTGCTTTTGTGGAGATATCTTTCACGTCTGTATTTGTTCCCAAGATGCTCCTTAATATTGGAACTGGAGACAGAACTATCTCTTTTGCCAACTGCTTCACTCAATACTTTTTTGCAATCTTGCTGGGAGCAACTGAATTTTACCTTTTAGCTGCCATGGCTTATGATCGTTACGTTGCTATTTGCAGACCTCTGCATTACACAACTATAATGAGTAGGAGACTGTGCATTCAGCTCGTCCTGTGTTCCTGGTTCTCTGGCTTTATAGTTGTCATGGTGCCATATACCATGAATCTCAGGCTGCCTTTCTGTGCATCCAACATCCTCAATCATTATTGCTGTGACTATACTATATTGTTGCATTTATCCTGTTCAGATACACATTTCATAGAAATGATTCAGTGTGTCCTTGCGGCAGTGACCCTTCTCTTTACCCTGCTCCTGGTGTTTCTTTCCTACACCTACATTATCAGGACCATTTTGAGAATCCCATCAGTTCAAGAGAGAAAAAAAGCTTTTTCTACATGTTCCTCTCATATGATTGTGGTCTCGCTTTCTTATGGAAGCTGTATCTTTATGTATGTAAATCCTTCTGCAAAGGATGCAGCAACTTTTAATAAAAGAGTGGCTCTTTTAAATACCTCAGTTGCTCCTCTGTTGAACCCATTCATCTATACTCTAAGGAACAAGCAAGTGAAAGGAGCCTTTAAAGATATAATACATAAGATAATTTTTTCAAAAACGTGAAACTACTTGAGATTCATTATTAAAATAATAATATATAGAAGAGTACAGTGAAACATTGTTGTAATTTAAATGTATATTCTACATCACCCAATTAATATTCCTACTTGTGTCCTGACACAGTAAAATGAATATGTAATTAAGGCATTTTTTTCTGTTCTCAAATAATCCTAATCTGTGTGAGTGCTCCTAACATTTCATTTCATTTCTATTTTCTTTGTTCAGACAATTAAAAAAATACATGAGGTAAAATTAGAATTGATAATATGAATGTTAATAATTTGTTTTTAAAACTGAATTTAGGAAAATTGTATCATGGCATTTGACCTGTATAGATATAACAATTAAATTTATATGGCAAAGAAACTAACTTGTTTATACTAGCTTAAGTAATATGTTGAACTGATACTGTTTGCTATTTTCAAATTTAAAATTCATTTTAAAATTTAGTATTTTCAAAGTATTTATTTAATAAATGAGCATACTCAGTGTTTAAGAAAATTTTAAAATGACAAAAACCTATATTTTTTTCAATATCGATGAGAAAATATCAAATTTCTTCAGTGAATTCATTAGAGGTGATGGAAAGATTTGAATTTAAGGTATTTAGGAGTATGTATTCCTAGAAAATTTCATACATTGCAGTGCTGTGCCTGGCCATTGTTGTAGTTCTCATGTCATAAGATTATGAAGTAAAGTCACATTAACACCTATGATGTATTCATGGTGCAAATAATTTTATGAGTTCAACTCATATTCCTTTGAAGTTCTTTTATCTTTATGTGACATTATCAGTGCTCCTAATTAGATTTCTTTGAGCAGAAATTCCATCACAAATAAAATCTATTATTTTCTGAAAATTTTTGTGTATATTAATATTTTAGAATTCAAGGACCAGATTTCAAAATTTAGTTAATCTATAAATATCAAATATTTGAGCCATTTAAGCATTTATGACAGTACAGATGATTACTAGAGAGATTAGCAAATTTTTCTAAAGTATATGAGTGTCAAAGTTTTAGTCGAAGTCATTTACATTTCCATTGAATAATAAGGGAAATTTAATATGTAGCATGGAGAATAAAAGAATACTGCTAGAAACTATAAAAGCAAAAGCTGATTTAAATTGTAGACTACGACACTCCTTCTGTACCTATCTATAATTATGTAAAAATTCACTTAAGTCCTTAGAATGTCACTATTAATGAGTTTTTTGTTTATGATTTAGTCATGTATGCACTTAAATCTTTTTTTTGTTGTTGTTGTTTTAAACATCATCAGAGTTTTAATCACAGTCAACCAAAATAACCTCTCTCTCACCTTGTGATAATTGCTCAATTTAAAAAGACAGATAAAAAGATAGATTAAAGAACTACATATAGCTAGACATTGAATATACAGAAGTTATTTCTTCAGAAAAACACAAATGTACACAAATACAAAATATTTAGTTATTTCAAAAATATTTTACTTTACTACTATTTTATTAGTACACATTTACTATGCATAATGATTACATTCATCTTGGGAAATTGGTGCACATACACATTGCATATTGATTATTTTTCCTCCCGTTTGCCCCCATCTCTACCTTCTCATTCCTTCCCAGAGTGCCCTCCCCATCTCCACAAAGTCTACCTCCTTATTTCCTACCATTTCCCTTTTTTTATTTTGGGATGAATTATTCATATTTGAGATATTGATTATTAGAGAAACCATGTGATATTTAACCTCCTGAGTCTGATTAGATTCACTTAGGATTATACTGTCAAGAATCATTTATTTCATACAAATAATATGGAATTTCCTTCACCATTTCTGAGTAGTACTCCACTGTATATTTATATAATGTTTTCTTTATACATTCATCTGTTGATAGGTATATAAACCACTTTCATAATTTAGCTATTGTGAATTGTGGTGCTATAAACATGGGTATGTATGTACCGCTGTAATATAATGACAAATTATTTTGGGGAAATAACCAGAAGAAGTAAGACTGAGTCAAATAGAATTTCTATTTTCATTTCTTTGAGGAATCTCCATACTTATTTCCATAGTCATTGTACTAGTTTACATCCCTACCAATACTGTAGCAGGGTTCCTTTCTCAATCTCTCTAGAATGTGTGGTTTTTGCTCCCTTGGTAGTTGTCATTCTTACTGGGATAAGATGGAATATCAGTCTTCTTTTGATTTGCATTTTCTAATGGTCAACGTTGCTGAAAACTTTTTTCAATGTACCTATTGGGCATTTGCAGTTATGTTTGGAAATGTACATTCATTTCAATCGTCCACTCTTTCACTGGGTCTTTTGTCTTGAAGGGGGTCTGTTTTTTCAGTTGTTTAGTGTACTCTAAATATCAGTCCTCTGAGAAGTAGCTGGCAAAGTATTTTCTCTTTATGTAGGTTGTCTCTTTAATCTGTTTGTTTTTTCCTTTGCTCTGCAGATTTTCAGTTTGAAATAATCCACGGGTTGATTCTAGGTATTATATTTTGTACAATGGAGGTTCAGAAAGTGTTTACCTCTGCCTATATGCTCAAGCATTTTAACATTTTTCCTTCAGGAGGTATAATGTTCCCATATTTCTACCTAGGTCTTTTTTCCATTTTGCTGTTGTTTTCGAATAGTATGGAAGATACAGATCCAGAATCATGCTTCTGCATGTAGATAACCAGTTTTCCCAGAACCCTTTTTTATGAGGTTATTTTTTCTCTTGTGTGTGTTACTGGTCACTTTGTCAACAGGCTGAATGTGCTTGGGGTTAGTCCTGCATCCTCCATTCTTATTTTTCAATATATCTTGTGTGTGTGTGTGTGTGTGTGTGTGTGTGTGTTGCCAGTATCATGCTGGTTTTATTGTTGTAGCTTTGTATTATAACTTGAAGTCTTGGATTACAATGCCTCTTACTTTGCTCCTGTTGCTCAGGATTTCTTTGGCTGTTGTTGGTCTCTTCTACTTTTATATAAATTTTAGGACTGTTCAGCCTAGTTCTGTAAAAACACTGTTGGTGTTTTTATTGGAATTGGATTAAAGCATGAACATTGCACTTTGGAATAGGGCATGAACTATGTCAGAGGGTCTGCTGAGATGAAAGAGCACATGACCCAGACCTACACATGAACTCCACTTGTTGAACTGGCACCTCTTTATTACTTAACATCTCCGACTCTATGTGAAATCATTTGTGGTACAGTTGCCATCTGGAGGATATTCCCATGATGACAGTTATAAAGGCTATGCACAATCTTTGTGCAGAATGTCAAATTGAGAGGGAACACCCACTGACACTGAAGTTCTGATATAGTACAAATCTTAAGGAAGCCAGTGATTTATTGAAGTCATTTGGTAGCAAGTTTACTACATTGCATTTCTTGCATTATACCTGTTTCTCTAGTGAGTAATGACTGATAAATCAAATCAACATTACTAAGTTTACACAATCCATTGATTTAATAGGCCAGAACAAGGCTGACCAAATTTTCAAGATTAAAAATTACCAAGTAATAGCTACCTGCCATCTATTTAGAACAAAAATTCTAAATATATTCATATGTATGTTAATTCTAATAATACAGAAAAGATTAGTGTCACAATGTGGTGCTTGTTTAAGGAATATTCTATCAGTTTAGCAGTTTAACAATTACTCAGTATAATTCAGTGATTAAGAATCACAATAGACACATAGAAAACATTTGCCACAGAAAAGTTCTAAATTCCTTAAAGACCAGAATAATGGCAAAGTAACAATGGAAAGAATTATAATTTGAATGTGAAATGTTCCACTAAAAACTCACATGCTGAAAGCTTTATCCCCAATGAAGCAATGCTCAGAAGTGGTGTTTTGGGGAAGTGATTAGATCATGCGAGCTGTGATCCCATGAGAGTTCTGATCTCATTAATAGATTAACGCAGGGATGGAATCATCATTGAATGGACAAGTGGGAAGAGGTAGAAACTGTAGGAGGTAGGGCCTAGCTGGAGGTGGTAGATCACTTTGGGTGTGCCCCAAAATGGTATACCTTGCCTCTGGCCCCTTCCTGGATCCTTCTCTCTCTGTTTTCTAGGTGCCCCAAAGTGAACCATCTTTATCTGCTATGTCTTTCTTCACAGGCCCAGAAATTACAGGGCCTTGTAATCATAGACTGAAACCTCAGAAACCATGAGGTTTCTGAGATTTGTTTTGACAAATCTCTCCTCATTTAAGTTGATTTTTCTCAAGTATTTCCTCACAGCAGTGGAAAGCAGACAAACACAGAAAGGGACTGATTTAAGCAAACCAAAGTTATCTTAAAAATAAACTAAACAAGAATAAAAAACTATACCCTAATGGTGATGTTGAGCACTCTCCTCTTATTGATGTTAGGTGACAACTCTCTCACACTATGTTCTTTTTGGAATTATTATCTAGTTCAGTAAGACATGGAAATAGATAAAACCAAAGAGCTTGAAAACAAACAAATGAAAAAGCTATCAATTACAAATAATATGATTGTGCAGAAATTCCTTAGGGCTGCATACCCAAGAATACAATACTGAATGGAAAGGATATTAGACTCTAGGCCAGTGATGGTGAATCTTAAAAGATGAGTGACAGAGCTTCAATCCTACACCCACTTATTCATCTGCCAATTCAAACTGCCAATGGTGCAATTAGTTTAGAGAGAAACAATGCAAACCTAAGAACTTCTATCTTAAAAGAAAAACATGTAACTCATGCCATAGTTTCACTACCACTACTCTAGACTAGCCCTTAACATTTGTAAAACTTTCCCCTACTACTCCCACTTCCTCAACTATTTTAGACCTTTTCTTCCTATTACACAATATCAATTATACATTTTGATCCTAATATACACCTTTCATTTTTAATACCAGAGAAACTATTTGGTATTTATACATGTGTATCCTATTTATTTCACTTAAAAGTGTTGCCTCAATGTGCATCCATTTAGCTATAAATATCTCCAGCTTCTCATTCTTCACGGCTGCGTAGTACTGCATTTTATGGAAAAAACCCCACATCTTCTTTATAAAGTGCCCAATTGTGCATCAACTGTTTTCAAATTTTAACTATTACAAACTGTGCCTCTATAAACATGGGTGCACATATATCACTGTGGTATGATTCTTTCAATTCATTTAGGAAGACACCCAGCAGAGGAACAGCTGGGTCAAATGGAACCTCTAATCCAAGTTCTTTGAGCTATTTCCATATTGACATCCACAGTGCTTGCACCAGTCTGCACTCCCACCAACAATGGTGCAGGGTTCCTTTCTCCCCACAACTTCACCAGCTGTTTTTATTGGTTGATTTCAGATATAACAGTTTTTCAAGAGAATTTTCTAAAAGTATAGGAACCTAACAACATACTTCTGAGGCATATGAAGTAACTACTGAAAGAATTAAAAGAAAAAAATAGAACCAACATTGTAAATAGATATTTCAGCATCCACTTTTCTCTTCATAATGAAAAGTATAATTAGAAATACTGAGTGTGTTGGAACACACCTTTAATCCCAGAACCTTGAGAGCCTGAAGTGGGATGATCAGAAGTTCAAGCTCAGCCTGGAGAACTTAGTGAAATAGGAGGAACCAGACTCAAAATTTTAAAAAAGTTAAAAATTTGTGGTGGATGTAGTCCAGTGTGAAGACCCTGATTCAATATCCAGGATCACCAAAAGAGAAAAGAATATGGATTTAGAAATTTTGAATACTGGCAATCCACAGTACTAAATTTTAATTTATCGGGAATTCCTTCAAAGTACAGCAGAACATAATACTGAGTGCTCCAAGAATACTAAAAGATTGGCATATCCTAAATCATAAAATTTCTCAATATTTTTCAAGGAACTCAAATCATATAACATATGTGCTTTTATCATAGTCAAATCAAATTAGAATGCATCATAGAGACATCTGTGTATTCCCCCTATTTATTAAATTGAAGAATTCACTTCTAAATACATAAATTAATCCCATTCATGCTTCCACAAAGGAAAAACAGAAATTATTAAATTATGTAAAATACAATGGAAATAAACATTACATTCAGTAACAAACATCCTTATTCAGTCATGGAAACAAATCAGTCAACCTCATGAAAACTACAGTAGAATACTGGCTACAGAAAACTGGGAATGGTGTTATCATCATTCTTGTCTCTTGAATTTTGACCTCCATCTAAAAACCTTTACCAACTCTAGTAAACCAATCCAGCAGTGCCTTTGCTGCATGGTCAGGTGCAGTCATGGAAATGACTCCATTTCTCTGGTTCCAATTTTCTGCATTAGCTTTTTGTCACTGGACACAACACCTGATACCCACAATGTAAAGGGGGAGAGGTTTAATTTAGCTTGTGGTTTTAGGGAATTTAGTTTGTGGTTGCTTGGATGCAAGGAAGGAAGAGACAACCTAGTGAGAGAGCATTAAAGGCAGGAGAACTGTGCTAGAGAGAAACAGGTCAAGTATCATACATAATCCCTAAAGCCATGCCTGCCATGACCCACTTAGACACACCCAGAAGCATTGTTTCCTAACCTGCTGGACATTCTTAACCCAAAAAAGCTGACATATCAGCATGAATGATTATAATAAGAAACTATTTGTAACAACTTGATTCCATCAAATACAACAACTTAATTAGATACTATATTTCTTCTTCTTTGTTCCTCTTTTCCTCAACCCTCCCCCCACCACCTCATCCTCTTTTTCCTCCTCCTTCTCCTTCTTCTCTTCCTTCTTTTTTTGAGACAGGTCTTGATATGTAGTTCCAGGAAAGCTATGCACTCACTATGAAGCTCAAACTGGCCAGGGATTTTCTGTGGTTCTTGTTAGGGACCTGACACCACCATCACAGGTTGCCTTTTCCTGGTGCTTCTTGGCTCTTTAATGACCTCATGCTCTTATCTTTAGTTTCCCTCCCTACCAAGGCCACAGGGGTCCAGAGAAGTTAAACCTGTTTCTGCAGGACTGAACCCATAAATGGCAACCTGTCCTGTGATAGGTTAAAAGTAGCCCACTCCTCATAAATAAGCAATAACCCAGCCTAAAACCAATAAAAATATCTTCCTTTCTTTGTTCTTTTCTTCTTCTTCCTTCTCTCTCTCTCTCTCTCTCTCTCTCTGCTGACACTCTTTGAATAAAATCTCCAGTTGGACCTCTCACTGTGCATGGCCTAGTTGTTGAGCATTGCTGTTCCCTTTCATTGGTGTCAGAAGTGGGATCCAGGATTGCCAGGGCTCACAGGTTAACATGCCTGGGGACCCAAAGCCGGATACCAGGATGCTCCCACTCTGTCCCCACCCAATGTCCATGACTACTTTTGTTGGTGCTGTTCTCGCAGCCAACACCGATCCATCTATTTTCAGGCCTGCACTTGATATTGGGTAAATTCCCCCCTTCTGAGATGTCTTTTGGGTAATGGGAGATTCCAGGGTCCCAGACCTCCATGAGGATATCCACCTTGTACATGGCCTGGCTCCGGGCCCTCCTTCCTCCCCTGCAAACCACTGGGTTTGTTCAGGTTGCAGTCCAGGACTCAACTGGGCCTCCTCTGCCCTTGCTCGGGATGCCTTGTGGGAATACAGAGGCTTTCCACTTTAAAACTCACTTCCTGCATGAGAGACATCTCTGCAGAAAGATTGAGTTCCACCTTCTAGACCTGGTCTAGAAAAGGGGGTCTCATCAGAACTCTAAGAGATGTGTGGACTTCTGATAACCTCCTCCACTGCCTCTTGATGGTCATGGGCTCTGGCTCTTCCATACCCATAGACTCTCCTTTGGCATGCTTACTCAGGAATTTGGAGGGCCTTGATCTAAAACCCAAGAGGCTAAGTTGTTTATCCACTCAAATTTGGCCCCAGTATCAATTAGACAATCAAAATGTCTGGCTGCCTAAGGGCTCCCTCGAACAAGGTCTAATTTGAGACCTATATAACATTTGTGTCAAGGAAAGTGGTTGGAGATTCCATATGTCCAGGGCTTTTCTTATAGTAGCAACCAGCCTTCTCTTTGTTCCACTGCCTGGAGACTGTCTCTTCCTCTATCTCCTCCCCCACACTTTTGGTAGCCTGTGGTCCCCCCCTCGCCACTCCCCTTTCTCTTCACCCTTCAGACTAGATTGGTCTGGCTGCCTCCCCCTTATCTCAGAAACCAGGCCCACCCTTCACCCTCCTCCTCAGGCATCCTCCTCTCCTCCGGCTGCCCCCTTGTCTTTACCTCACCTCCTTCTGCTTCGCCTTCCACACTGACTCCTCTCATCTGCTCCAACTCTCATCTTATACATCTTATAATCCTGCAACTTTCATCAAACAATTTCAGAACAACCTGGCCTAGGAGTTCCTCAAGCTTCTGCTCCCTGACAATAAGCTGCTAATGAAAACTATTTAGTTTTAGTCTTGGAATAACTGATTGCCATATCTGCTGTTTTTCACTTGGTAAACTTGCCTCTCAGAAAATGTGCTTACCACTTGGAAGAGGTCCAATTGCCTCCCCCTTTGGTGTGCTTAAAACACTTCTTGTACATTACACATTCTTAAATTGTGATTACAGGGTTAACTTACTCTTTTCTAAAAACTCAAGGTTAATACTATTCTATTGGCAGCCAGTCAAATTTTAAGATGTAACAATCTGAGAACAGAAAAAGGACACTTTAAGCTCATTTGTTATAGGAAATTAATAGTAAATGAGACAAAAAATATTAGAAAAGTTATAAATAAGAGTTATCCTTTTGACATGAAAGGCTTTTGTATGCTAGTCTTGTTAAAAACAGGCAAAGAAAGATATACAAGACCAGAAGGCCTAAGTATGTAGAGAAGGTGTGTGGAAATTATTTAATAAGAAAATATGCATGTTTGTTTGTTGGTTTCAAGTTTGTTATAAAAGGTTTACATTTACAGTCAAGAAGAGCTTTCATTCTTTAACCCTTATTCTACAAGAGATCTCTGTTAATTTTGACCTGCAAAAGTTTTGACTAGTCATAACTAAAAGATTTTATAATTCAATTGGCCAAAACCATCTGAGTGTACTCTAGTTTAACTTGTCTTATATGTTTATCTGTGTCTAAATGTTCAAAAGTGTTTGTCCAATTATGTTTTTGATCAAAATGATGGCAAATACAAGTAGATTGTTGATTTCTACAACCTGATTTTATAGGTTAAATAAAAAAATTTAAAGATAATTAAATATAAACTTTTAAGTTTAGGTACACTCCTGTTGGTAAATAAAGAATCAGCTGCTCAGAAAAACACCAACAGTATTTTTACAGAACTAGGCTGAACAGTCCTAAAATTTATATGAAAGTAGAAGAGACCAGGAACAGCCAAAGAAATCCTGAGCAACAGGAGAAAGTAAGAGGCATTGTAATCCTAGACTTCAAGTTATAATACAAAGCTACAACAATAAAACCAGCATGATACTGGCAACACACACACACACACACACACACACACACACAAGATATATTGAGAAATAGGAATGGAGGATGCAGGACTAACCCCAAGCACATTCAGCCTGTTGACAAAGTGACCAGTAACACACACAAGAGAAAAAATAACCTCATAAAAAAGGGTTCTGGGAAAACTGGTTATCTACATGCAGAAGCATGATTCTGGATCTGTATCTTCTATACTATTCGAAAACAACATAAAAATGGTAAAAAGACCTAAGCAGAAATGTGGAAGCATTATACCTCCTGAAGGAAAAATGTTAAAATGCTTGAGCATATAGGCAGAGGTAAACACTTTCTGACCACCCATTGTACAAAATATAATACCTAGAATCAACCCGTGGATTATTTCAAACTGAAAGTCTTCTGCAGAGCAAAGGAAAAAACCAACAGAGTAAAGAGACAACCTACATAAAGAGAAAATACTTTGCCAGCTACTTCTCAGAGGACTGATATTTAGAGTACATAAAAAACCCCAAGAAATGGACCCCCTTAAAGACAAAAGACCCAGTGAAAAAGTGGGTGATTGAAATGAATGTACATTTCCAAAAATAACTACAAATGCCCAATAGGTACATTGAAAAAAGTTTTCAGCAACGTTGACCATTAGAAAATGCAAATCAAAAGAAGACTGATATTCCATCTTATCCCAGTAAGAATGACTACTACCAAAGGCGCACAAACCACACATACTAGAGAGATTGAGAAAGGAACCCTGCTACATTATTGATAGGGATGTAAACTAGTACAATGACTATGGAAATAAGTATGGAGATTCCTCAAAGAAATGAAAATAGAAATTCTATTTGACTCAGTCTTACTTCTTCTGGTTATTTCCCCAAAATAATTTGTCATTATATTACAGCGGTACATACATACCCATGTTTATAGCACCACAATTCACAATAGCTAAATTATGAAAGTGGGTTTATATACCTATCAACAGATGAATGTATAAAGAAAACATTATATAAATATACAATGGAGTACTACTCAGAAATGGTGAAGGAAATTCCATATTATTTGTATGAAAATAAAAGATTCTTGACAGTATAATCCTAAGTGAATCTAATCAGACTCAGGAGGTTAAATATCACATGGTTTCTCTAATAATCAATATCTCAAATATGAATAATTCATCCCAAAATAAAAAAAGGGAAATGGTAGGAAATAAGGAGGTAGACTTTGTGGAGATGGGGAGGGCACTCTGGGAAGGAATGAGAAGGTAGAGATGGGGGCAAACGGGAGGAAAAATAATCAATATGCAATGTGTATGTGCACCAATTTCCCAAGATGAATGTAATCATTATGCATAGTAAATGTGTACTAATAAAATAGTAGTAAAGTAAAATATTTTTGAAATAACTAAATATTTTGTATTTGTGTACATTTGTGTTTTTCTGAAGAAATAACCTCTGTATATTCAATGTCTAGCTATATGTAGTTCTTTAATCTATCTTTTTATCTGTCTTTTTAAATTGAGCAATTATCACAAGGTGAGAGAGAGGTTATTTTGGTTGACTGTGATTAAAACTCTGATGATGTTTAAAACAACAACAACAACAACAAAAAAAGATAAGGGACCTTAAGATTTAAGTGCATACATGACTAAATCATAAACAAAAAACTCATTAATAGTTACATTCTAAGGACTTAAGTGAATTTTTACAAATAAATAGGTACAGAAGGAGTGTCACAGTCTACAATTTAATTCAGCTTTCTCTTTTATAGTTTCTAGAAATATTCTTTTAATATCCATGCTACATATTAAATCTTCCCTTATTATTCAGTGGAAATGTAAATGACTTCAAGACTAAGACTTTGACACTCATATACTTTAGAAAAATTTGCTAACCTCTCTAGTACTCATCTCTAGTATCATTATATAAATGCTTATAGGGCTAGAATATTTGTTATTTGTAGATTAATTAAATTTTAAAATCTGGTCCTTGAATTATAAAATATTAATATAGACAAAAATGTTTAAAAATAATATTTTTTATTTGTGATGGAATTTCTGCTCAAAGAAATCTTATTATGAACATTGATGATTTCACATAAAGAGAAAATTACTTCAAAGGAATATGACTTGAACTCATAAAATCATTTGCACCATGAATACACCATACGTGTTAATGTGACTTTACTTCATAATCTTATTAAATGAGAACTACAACAATGGCCAGGCACAGCACTGCACTGTATGAAATTTTCTAGGAATACATACTCCTAAATACCTTAAATTCAAATCTTTCCATCACCTCTAATGAATTCATTGAAAGAGTTTAACATTTTCTCATCAATATGGAAACAAACATATGGTTTTGTCATTATAGAATTTTTTAAATACCGAGTATGCTCATTTATTAAATAAATACTATGAAAAGACTAAATTTTAAGATGAGTTTTAAATTTGAAAATAACAAATAGGATCATTGCAATATATTACTAAAGCTATTATACACAAGTTAGTTTCTTTGCCATATAAATTTAATTGTTATATCTATACAGATCAAATGCCATGATACAATTTTCCTAAATTCAGTTTTAAAAACAAATTATTAACATTCATATTATCTATTCTAACTTTTCCTCATCTATTTTTTTAATTAAAAGTCTAAACAAAAAAAATAGAAATGAAATGAAATGTTAGGGAACACTCACACAGATTAGGATTATTTGAGAACAGAAAAACATTGCCTTAATTACATAATTATTTTATGGTGTCACTAGTAGGAATATAAACTATGTAATGTAGAATATACATTTAAATTACTGTAATGTTTCACTGTACTCTTCTAAATATTATTATTTTAATAATGAACCTCAAGTAGTTTCACTTTTTTGAAAAAATTGTCTTATGTACCATATCTTTAAAGGCTACTTTCACTTGCTTGTTCCTTAGAGTATAGATGAATGGGTTCAACAGAGGAGCAACTGAGGTATTCAAAAGAGCCACTCCTTTATTAAAAGTTGCTGCATCCTTTGCAGAAGGATTTACATACATAAAGATACAGCTTCCATAAGAAAGCGAGACCACAATCATATGAGAGGAACATGTAGAAAAAGTTTTTTTCTCTCTTGAACTGACGGGATTCTCAAAATGGTTCTGATAATGTAGGTATAGGAAAGAAACACCAGGAGCAGGGTAAAGAAGAGGGTCACTGCCGCAAGGACACACTGAATCATTTCTATGAAATGTGTATCTGAACAGGATAAATGCAACAATATAGTATAGTCACAGCAATAATGATTGAGGATGTTGGCTGCACAGAAAGGCAGCCTGAGAGTCATGGTATATGGCACAATGACAACTATAAAGCCAGAGAACCAGGAACACAGGACGAGCTGAATGCAAAGTCTCCTGCTCATTGTAGTTGTGTAATGCAGGGGTCTGCAAATAGCAACGTAACGATCATAAGCCATGGCAGCTAAAAGGTAAAATTCAGTTCCACCCAGCAAGATTTCAAAAAAGTACTGAGTGAAGCAGTTGACAAAAGAGATAGTTCTGTCTCCAGTTCCAATATTAAGGAGCATCTGGGGAACAAATACAGACGTGAAAGATATCTCCACAAAAGCAAAATTTCGGAGGAAGAAATACATAGGCGTCTGGAGGCGATGATCCAGCAGAGTCAGAACAATGATGGTCACGTTTCCTATAATACTTAAGGTGTAAGTTAGCAGCAGGAACAGGAAAAGCACAGGTTGGAGCTTTACATCATTTGTTAATCCAAGAAGGATGAACTCTGTCACTGACGTTTGGTTTTCCATCATTAACTTCAGGCAAATGAAGGTAGAAAATAACAATGATAAAGATGTACTAAAACTGGAGGTTCCAATTATTTTATTGGACTATAAAACCGTGGTCATCAAATGATTAAAAATAACAGTTTTCTACCCTTTATTTTGAAGTGAATTACAAATAAACATAAAGCAAAACAAACCTACAACCTGAACAATTGCACATCATAAATTTTTTTTAAAATGTCCTGCTTCTTAGGGACAGCTTTAATCACTTCTCCTAAATTGTACCTGTGTTTTTTGCCATTTTATTATTCATTGTATTCTGATTTTATCTAAATTCTGGGCTGCTATTCCACCGGTATAGATAAATCTAAAGCAAAGTTAGCTGTATAACACTGAATTTATTAGTCAACCAAGTAAACATAACCCCCGTTATTATTTATAAGATGTAGACTGAACTTGATTATTTTCGTATGTTATCTTGGGTTTTTTTCTTATTTCTATTTGATAATTGTGAATAATTGTTACCTACTGCAAACCTACTGAAACTCAAAGCTTCTATAGAGTTTTCTGTAAATCTTAATAAAGTGTTTAGTCTTCATATTAACTAAAGTTCCTGAGTTATAACAATGACAATCAAAGACATGATGATTTAATGCCAGTGCATAAATTTGTTTTTCCTTAGTCAATTATTAAATGAAAATAATAGCACTGATTTTGCTGCCTTGTTGTACACATTATCTGCCCATCAATATATATATAGTTCCTTAAAAAGTCGATGCAAATTCATCTCTCTGTACAGTTTTCTCTAATAAACTCAATAAGTGTTTCTATATCTTTATAGATATGTATCACAGTATAAAACTGGATAATAAAGTCAAATTAGTTTTTAGCTATGTCAAATGTATATATTTTATTTTTCAACTTCAAAAGAAATAAATTACCCACTAGAGTAAGCTTGTAGATACATGCCTTTTGTGAAATATATCAGATATATTTACAAATATATCTAATTTCTAGAAAAATGAAAGGAAAGGTAAATAATAGGAAAGGAGGAGTTCAATCTTTTGCAAAAGGGAGGGGGACCAAGAAAGGGAAGGTAAGGAGTAAAGGGAATCAAAGAAAGTTAAGATGTGTTATGTACTTGTACCAACTCCCCACAATGAATGTAATGTTTATGCCCTGTGAAAATGTACTAAGAGACAGAATATGCTTCTACTTCTTTCTATGCTTTTTGAGATGGGCTCTCATTATGGAGTCCAGACTGGCCTTGAACTCTTGATGTTCCTGGCTCAGTGCTATGATTACAAGCATGCACTACACACGTGGCTTCTTTCTTATATCTTTATACCTTTTTACATCTGTATAAAGATAAGAAATTATAAAGATTATGGTTAGGTAAATATTTTAATGCAAAATGTATTTTTACTTTATAAAAATAACCCTATTATATTTAATGCTATTGGGATCTCATTAAACTAACAAACTCTGTTTTTCAGTTTTCTTTTTAATATTTGTGATGATCAGATATGAAGAAATATTGATAAGAGAATGCTTTTTCCTACTAAAAAATTAAAAATTTGTTTCACATTAAATATTATTTTGTTATGCATATTGGTATATTCCCATAATACGTAATAAGTTAGTAAAAATCATATGGTTCATCTGTGTTGAGGTCAATACTTAATATAAAGGACAATTCTTGCCAAGTTATTTACAACTTACTAAAATTATACCTAGAACATTTCAATGTTTTTAATATTATAACATGAGTAATTTGTAGTTTTTTGGAAATAATCTTTTCTTTAAAAAACTTCAGAAGTTGGTTGTAAGAATCTATTAATATTTTTAAAACTAATATACTAAGTATTTACAGTGTAACATTAAAAATTCTGTTATACTAATGATTCATGTAAACTACTGAACCCATAATACAAATTTCACTTCTATGTATGTCTATGTCTGAATATACTGTCTTATGTATTTTAGAAAGAGTACAGAAAAATTATGCATTAATAGCAAATTTTACAAAAGAATTTATATTCAGAGAAGTACTGTCGTTACTTGTACTATGACAAAATAGTACATTAAATCATAACATTTCTAGAACTTAGTTGAATTAATCTTGGAAATTCAACCAGTCAGTAATGATTTTCTTTTTACTTGAAAATCACTAGTGTCTCAGAAGGGAGCTGTACTTGGTATTCCTAAATATTAGTTAAGACAAAAACTCTAACTTTGCTGAATGCACAAATGAATGAGGGATCCAAAATGAGAATAAAACAGCATTTTTATATTAGGAAATGATTTATCTATATTTACATAAATGAATAAGAAGAATGTGTTGCAGTTATGTAAACAACAGTGAAAAGTGGATACACGATAATCAAATTGTGCATCTCTATAAATGCAGCAAACACCAACCTTCTCCTCCCTCAATCCTGAGAGTCAGTTCTTAATTCCAAGTTAGATGCTCTTTGTGGATGAATTGAAAAATATAAAGGCTTAGGACCAATTGGGAAATGGTCCCTTGGTCATGAGCAGGGGAAAAGCTCCAACAAATGGCAGATGAAGATAAGTAAGAAAAGTATATGAACTTGTGTATTCCATTTACTTCATAAACACTCTCACACACAAAATTACATTTTTCTGTTTACCCTGAGTCACTGAATCCTTATCAATTTCCATATCAATGAAAGTATATATAGAGAAGCATTGCAAAAATCCAACTTTTCCAGGCAGTTAAGGTATGCTGGTGGTGATATAAGGAATTGTCAGATGTTTTGGTGGGACATTAAAAAATAATCTGAGGAAAAGTAAGCCAGCTCTCTATGCATTATTTGCTTGTACCGTATGTCACAATATTAGACAGTCATTCTTTCTTTTTTAATTTTTAATCTTTATTAGCATATCTTTACACTACATAATGACTACATTCATCATAGGGAACAGATACATTTCTGCAACACATCTCAATTATGTTTTCCTACTTCACTTCACCTTGCTGTTATTTTGTCAGTTATCTTTTCAACACTTTTTCAATTTAGTAAATTTTATTTCCATATAAGTCCTTATAAAATTTCATGGAGAAGTGTTTGTATTCAGCACTGAATAGAGAAAATACAAAAATGATTCTAAAGTGTCTTGTACAAAAAGTAAATAAATTAAAGTTTCTCAAAACAATAGTAAGAAAAATAACATATCAACTTTAATGAATTGTTAATGCCTTGTGTGAGATCAAACTGTGTAAACAAAATGCATAATGATTATATTAAATTTTAGTACATATAAAAAAGTAAATATTCCTGCACTTATTTTTACTGAATGGTGAAATAATGGAGAAAGGAGAATTTCTTTTATTAATGAATTAGAAGAAAAGAGAAAAGTACAAAGCAACAATGAAGCTAAGAGCACATTAAAAAGTATTGCAGATAAAAGCTAATATGGGAACAGAAATTTGAGGAAAATTACTACATTTCTTCAAACATTCTCCAAAGTATTTGGCAACCACAAAACAGTATAGTAACTTCACAGTGTGGAAAACTATAACCTTAACCAAATGATCACTATTTCAATGGTCATTAAAAAGCCTTTTCGTCATCTCAACTCCTGGCTGTGAAGCACTCAGAAAAAATACATTTCTATAGAAAATGTGACAAAGGTTTAATTTCATTCCAACAATGCAAATAGGAGACAATGCAAACTGAAGGACATTCTATAAAGTAGCAGATCAATATCCTTCAAAACTATCAAAGACATAAAGTATAAGAACAAGAAGACAGAAGAATGGATTAGAAGAGCCTGAGGAGAAAAAACAACTAAATATGATGTGGAATCCTAGGTCAGACAATAGGGAAACCTGTGGAATCCAGAGATTTTGCTTCAGTACTGTTATGGTGCATAGTTAGATGTCCCTGAACTCCTCAGTGGAGCTGTGGGGAGGTGACTGGATCAGGGGTGTGTGACACTCATCAGTGCCCTAGTTGATGAATGAGTTTATAGCTAAATGTGATGTCGGAAGGGGTGGCTCACTGGGGCCTGGCCCAGAAGGATGTCGCTCCCTTCCACCACCATGGATCCCTTTCTGCCTCCTGCCTGCTGTGCCATGAGTGCTTTCTCCCACCATACCCTTCCTTCATGCTTTATTACCTTGGAGCCAGCCAACTATGGGCTGAAACTTACAAACTGTGAGCCAAAGTAAACCTCTCCTCCTGTAATGTGCGGGTGCTGGATTTTGCATCTCAGACATGAGAAAGTAACAGGAAAGGCAGCATGTCACCCAAGCTGGTTTCTTGACTTTGATATTCAGAGTTGTACAAAGGTATTTATGGTAATCATATCATTACATAAAGTACAATGAGGGATATGTGGAAACTGTCCTAGTTTAGCAACTGTTGTTTAAGTGGAAAATTATTTTTGAAATTTGTTTAAATTACCTTTATAATTCTCAGGAGATATAAATAAGAAAATGCAATGTCAGAATTTGTTCACTTCAAGATGTCCAGAAATATGTGGTTTTCTGACCCAAGAGGCCTACACCAAATTAGAGGTAAGAAAAAAGAAGACAATCGTGTGTTATAGTATTTATGCAGATTATATCCTCTGCCAACCTTGGCTAGTGTTTCCTGTCCCTTGGAATTTTCATATTGCCCTGTTTCTCTCATTTGCTTTTTTCTATCTCACTTCACAACTTAATATTCTTTGGTTGTCCAAGCTCACCAACAAATCAAAGCCTGTGTGTTTGCTGTTGGTACACTGAATTCTTTGACCTAAAATTGCCTCAGTACATAACTGTACTCAAATAATGTGTAAGCAAAATAGAACTGAACATAAAAGTGTACTGTGGTCATGAGGCAAAGGGGAAGAGACTGGTGCTATAGCCAAGAGTTACAGCTCAGCGTCACAGTCAAGTGCCACAGCTCTGAGACACAGCTAAGTGTTACAGCTCTGGGTTGCAGCTATTGCAATGTGAAGACTCAATAATCCTATGGACTCTCAGAGAAGTGGAGAAAAACTTACTGATGCCAGAGAGATCAGTGGAGTTCCTACTCTGAAGTTTGTGAGCTTCGCGAGTCTCCTTGTAGGGAGAGTAACAGGGTAGAGGAGCATGCTCACTGAAGCAGAGGGGAGGAGTGAGCGGAACATTCCTGAGACATCACCAGGATCAATTACAAAATATTTTGGTACATTGGCCAGGAGCACTGCCCACCAGCACACACTGCTAGATTTATTGAACAAAAAATTCTGTGGAAGCAAGGCAAGCACCTGTCTCATTTTATAGAATTGCTCTATCAGGAACAAGCAGCCAGTCTCTGCCAATCACAGCAGCCTAACATCAGCCACTGAAAGGTGTAAACATATTGTCTAAATTGGCATAAAGTCTGTGCAGCAGACACCAGATTGTTTCGGTGGGTTATTTACATTTCCTTGGCTATAAATTTACATCTACGCACTGGGGTGTGGAGCATTCTGAACTAGTTTTGACACCAAACGCGACCTAACTAGTGAAACTTATGTTCTCCTCTGTCAAGCTCTGTTAAATTCATCTAAGTTTCTTTTAACACGTTTGATATCTTCCTTGGCTATTGCTCGCCTACACAACCATCTCTGGCTTTGTCAGTCCCGTGGAGAGCCCACAGAAAACCCAACTGTTTACTCATCCAGAATTTGCTCCTCTAGCAGTTCTGACCCTAACGAAAGAATCTTGTGCAAACATTACTCTTGAAGAAATTGCTTGGTGATGTACTGAATTTCTTCACAAGAGCAAGTTTGGTGTGCAGGGGAAGTTGATGTTGGAGCAAATTCCCCAAATGAATGCAAATTTCTTGTGCAGTGAGGATTTTCCGCAGGTTAGCGCTCTTGTTCTGAGTGGAGTACACTACTCCCTGTAGCTGATCTTATGTTTGCAAAGTACAGCTCCCCTCCCTGAGAGTAAAAGCTGTTGCAAGCTGTTTATTACATTTTTTTCATTACTTGGGCTTGAACCCAAGGCATTTGTACAATCTATGTCCCCAAGACTTATTTTGCTTTCTTTTGCTTGACTAGAGGCAGGTTTTGGATAATTTGCTGCATTGATCAGGCTGGGATAGAAATTGTACTTCTTGGACCTCTGGCTCCCAGGGTGCTGGAACCAGGAGCATGTAATACGATGTATTTAACACTCCTTTCTGTGCATTTTCCCTCTTATTTTCTGTGCTGTGTAGATTCCCCAACTCTTCTTTGTTGGTCCTCAGGGTTTTCTTCATTTCTTCTCCTTGTCATATAATCACCCCTTCATGTCCTCAGTCTTCTCACTTGCACAGACAACAAAGGGCTACCTTCATGCCTCAGTCTTCTCCACCCCTGCCCAACAATGACCTCTCCTTCCAAAGGTTGTGTTTTTGTATCACGCTCTTCATACTATGAAGAAGTTTCCTCCTACTTATATTGTACTGAGAATTTTTAATTAGAAATAGGTGTTGGTTTCTTAAAATGCTTTCTTGGGTCTACTAAAATAAGGAAAATGTTTCCTTGTTGTTCTGGTAATGTGATGAACTGTAGTATTAATTTTTCAATGGTTAACTAAGTATGCATCACTAGGCTGAACCTAAGTTGCTAACAATACATTTTTATATATTGTTACTTTCATGTGTTAATAATTTTGAATAATTCTTACATTTATGCTCATGAATATTGCACTCTAATTATTAAGTCTGACAAGATTTCCTTTTGGTTTTAGTGTTAGGGTGACAGCATTCAGGATGAGTTGGCAATTTTAAATTTGTTGCTATTTCTTATTTAATTGTACAGTGATATTCATCACTTAACCCACACAGGACAATAGTTGGGCAGGTTTTTACCTACTGATATGGTTTCAACTATATATGGTCGCTCACCTTTATGCTCTCACTGTAAATTTCTCCTTGAGTGATCCGTGCTTATTTGTGGGTTTCAAGAACCATCCATTTCAGCGCCAGGCATGCTAATGCTTGCCTACAGTACTAGTCGTCCTATAGGCCGAGGCAGTAGAACTGAAAGGATGCTCAACAACTAGGCCACACACATTGAGAGGTCCAACTGGAGATTTTATTCAAGGAGTGGGAGTAGAGAGAGAGAGAGAGAGAGTGGAGGAAGAGAGAGCAGAGAGAGACAGAAGGAATATGAACAGAAGAACAAAGAAAGGAAGGTCTTTTATTGGTTTGGGGCTAGGTTATTGCTTATTTATGAGGAGTGGGCCACTTTTAACCTATCACAGGCCAGGTTGTCTTTTATGGGTTCAGTCCTGCAGAAACAGGTTTAACTTCTCTGGACCGCTGTGGCCTTGGTGGGGGAAGGGAAACTAAAGATAAGAGCATCAGGCCATTTTAAGAGCCAAGAAGCACCAGGAAAATGCAACCTGTGATGGTGGCATCAAGTCCTAACATCCCCCCTCTTTGGTTTAGATAAGAAACGGTGGCCAATGTAAACCACACACCAGGGGAAGTGGTATATCTGTCCTCTGTAATTACTTCCTGCTAAGTCTGGGTTGCCACGTTGACCTAGGGGCAGGCGTGGGGCCTGGCTGGCTGCATTGTCCTTTATGAACATGAATTGTTGACAGCAGTAAGATTTTTACTGGAATTGTTGTTAGGGCTTCCTGAGAAAAGTCCAAGCACAAAAATCAGTTAATGAAGGAGTACAGAGGAGTAGAAGATAATTTGTATGAGGCTGTGGAATGGGTTGGAGGGTTACTAAGAACAAGTAAAAAGGTAAAGATTGTGACTTCAGCTGGGGTGAAGTCTGATAAAGTTTTTTTTGAGCCACGCGTTAGTGACTCAGTTGGCTATGCAGGTAATAGGACAAGGGTGGGGAGCAAAACAGAAAATATCAATCCAGAGATCATCTAGAAAATGTTCAAACCGAGCCAAGATCTGAGCAATGGTTAGTTGGTTGGCTGTCATGTAAACACAGTGGTCTCACTTAGGTCTCTGGCCTGAAGTATCAGCTGGTGAGCTGTCTGTTGGGAGACGTGAGTGAAGAGGAGACTGACCTGGGATTAAATAAAATGGAGAACATGGGGCAACTGCATAGGTAGATATGGAAAGGGCCGCAGAAATCAGCTGTGGGCCAGTCTGAAGAGTGGCAGGAATTTGATGATTTGGTCAAAGAACTAGCATAAGATGACCTGGAACGTGATTTCAGGAGATCCTACCTGGGTCTGAAGGAGGGCTGAGTCAGGCTGGGGGGTGAGTTAAGGTACACACCAGGGGCCTATTGGCTTGGGTAAGGTTTAGGAGAGAAAAAAAGGAGCAGGGGAGGAGCCATTATTATCTCCAGCAATTAAGAATGGCCAAGAATGAGATTATGAGGTAATAGGCCAATGAGAATAAACACCTGGAAGTAAAATTATAATTGGAGAAGATACTGTGGCCAATCCTATCCCAAAGACAAGTCCCAGGAGTACTAATATAAAAAGACTTATGATATCAGTGGGTGCTGTAGTGTGAAATGTATCACAATACCCCATGAGAGGAAGAGAGGGTAAACAGTTACATTGGCTTATCTGACTCAGGACTGGATGATGGTGAAGGATTTTGGGCAACCAGGTTTTCTGGAATCTGAGTAAGTTTGACCTTCAGAGGTCCTATGAAGGTGGCTGAATAGAGTAGATGAGGTCCTGTGGATATGACTGGGAGAGGAGCATGAAGATATGGTTTAACATGAGACAAAAGGAACCATCCTGGAAGGGACTTAAGTTTAGAGCAGGGCTTTGAGTGCATTGTCTCCTGGAGTCAAAGTCCATGAAGTTTTCTGGATAGGCCTGTTTTACTTTAGAGTGGTGGTAGCTGAACTTTAGTTACCTTGACAGCTGTGGGAGTAACCACAAGTGCCTTATATATGGCCCTTTTCATATATAAAGTCTCTCAAGTTACAGGGTGGCCTTCCAAATAAGACCTCAAATAGGGGGGAACCCTAATGACCTGGGTATCTCTTATTTTAAAGAAGGCCAAAGGGAGCAAATCAACTCATAACCCAGTGTTATTTGACAATATTTACCTTAATGGTATAATTTATCATTTTTTAAGCTCACAAGAACTCTGAGGTCTATAAGCAGCATAACAGTTTAGCTAGATCTTATACAACCTGTGCTACAGATGTTGGCCCATTGTCACTGCCTGTGGAGAGAGGCAGACCAAACCTTGGAATTTTTAATAAAATCTTGCATATCTCTGAAGCCCTCTGTTTTTATATGGAAGGCCTCAGGCCATCTAGAAAAAGTACATATGCATACTAACACATTTATAACCTTTACAGGGGGTGGGTTTAATCATCTAAAGTTTCTGTTTAGTTGTCCTTTTGGCTTATATGTCTACCTTATTGCGATTGCATTTTTTTTTTTGGTGTTTAGAGCAATTGATTATTGCTTTGTCAGACTTCCACATTGCCTCAAACAACTACACTATATCCTGTTTTATTTTTAATAAGTTTTCCCTCTGCTGTGAGAAGACCACAATTTTATAGATTGTGCCATAGATATGCAAGGTGGTAAACAGGAATCTGTAGAAGCATTTTTCTTTTTCTCCTTCTTCTTCTTCTTCTTCTTCTTCTTCTTCTTCTTCTTCTTCTTCTTCTTCTTCTTCTTCTTCTTCTTCTTCTTCTTCTTCTTCTTCTTCTTCTTCTTTCTTTTTGCCCTTCAGAGAGCCTGTATGAATGCCCGTAGCTCTGTTCAATGAGCTGACCATCCATTGGAGATGGGTCCTATTTGGACCATGGATTTGGGGACAGAGTGTGTGTCCTGAACTCATCTTAATCAAGAGGAATATTTGGGAGGAAAATGGGCCTCAAAAGTCTATCATTAGTGCCTATTTATTGATTGCTTCTTTTGGTTATTTTTTTCTTCTGGGTGTTTAAGACCAAATTAAAGTGACATCTGTGTTAATCAATATGAACCTCTTGCTATCTGTCAAAGTCAGTTAAGTCTCTTTAGGCATTATTTTGGAACCTTTCTTAGAGCCTCTCAGTTCCCAGTGTCAGCTGTTAGGATGGGTCCTGGTTTTGCTTGACCATGGTGCTTTTAGTAAAAGCATGGAATGTTTTTTGGTGACCTTCCTTTAGCACACATTACATTTGTCCTCTGGTATCCAGCAATCTCCCTGTTCAGGAGGTTGGGTGACTTACCAAAGATGTAGGATGTTGTAGAAAAGGTTCCTTCATACCTTGGATCTTTGATGACCTTGGAGGGCCAGAGCCAAAATATTGGTGATCTCCTTAGCCCAGTTACCTTTTAGTGTTGGTCTCTGCACTTTGGTGGTTGAACACCCAGAAGAGAAGATCAGTGACATCAGTAGTACAGTAGGAGTTTAACTATCATAACTATGTAGATAGCAAGTATCCTGGAATTTAAAATATAGTTAGAGGGCTATTATTTTATCAATCATGTATGTTTAAGTAGTTGATTTTTTGTAGAATATTAACAGAAAAACTTGTGATCAGGAGCCACACATAATGATAGCATAACAATCATGATGACCTCTTGGTGACAAACTTAGATATGTATTATAGTATAAGATAGCCATTGTTAAATGTATTTATCTTTTAAAAAATATATAAAAACAAAAACCCAGGAAACTTATTTAAGTTATCACCTTTTGATACGGTACCATCTAAGGAAAGTGTATGGCCCTAGAAATGTACCTGTAACATAAGTCGGTGGAGCAGAAGAGAAGGGAGAATACCTGGATCAAAAGGTTATTGTCATAAACAATATGTTGTAAAACCTGAATGGCCAAATAACATGAATACATTTTGTATGCCAGAAAAGTAGTAATAATAATTATTATAATTATATGAAATCTTATGTCTGGCAATGTAGCTTGCTATCAAAAGGACCTTTTCTTTTTTTAATAACTCCTTGTTTTTTATGCAGAAAATATTATATTTGTAAGATAACCATCATAAACATGTTACAATGACATATTTAGAACTCAGCCCTTTGATGATCACCAATGTAAACATTTTTAACAACATATTTAATAAGGCATATCTTTCCATAAGGCTATGAAAATTATTTGAGCACCCATTAGTGAATAAAGATCAGAATAATAAATATTTCTAGCTTCTCACTCTTTTTGGCTGAGTCGTACTGCATTTTATGAAAACAAAACAAAACACATCTTCTTTATCCAGTCCCCAGTTGATGCACAACTGGGCTGCTTGCAAATTTAACTATTGCCAACTGTGCCTCTATAAACATGGGTGCACATATATCACTGTGGTATGATTCTTTCAATTCATTTAGGAAGACACCTAGCAGAGGAATAGCTGGGTTAAATGAGACCTCTAATCCTAGTTCTTTGAGGTATCTCTAAATTGACTTCCATAGTGGTTGCAGCAGTCTGCACTCCCACCAACAATGGAGCAGGGTTTCTTTCTCCCCATAACTTTGCCAGTTTTTGTTATTGTTTGATTTCATATATATCCATTTTTTAATGAATTTTCTAAAAGAATAGGTACCTAACAGCAACATATTTATGAGGCATACTAAGTAACTACTGAAAGAATTAAAAGAAAAAAATAGAACCAACATTGTAAATCAACATTTCAGTGTCCGCTCTTCTCTTCATAATGAAAAGTCTAATTAGAAATACTGAGTGTGTTGGAACACACCTTTAATCCCAGAACCTTGAGAGCCTGAAGTGGGATGATCAGACGTTCAAGCTCAGCCTGGAGAACTTAGTGAATTAGGAGGAACCAGATTCAAAATTTTAAAAAAGTTAAAAATTTGTAGTGGATGTAGTCCAGTGTGAAGACCCTGATTCAATATCCAGGACCACAAAAAGAGAAAAGAATATGGATATAGAAGTACTGAATACTGGCAATCGACACAATTAAATTGGCTTTTATCAGGAATTCCCTCAAAGTACTGCAGGACATAATACTGAGTGCTCCAAGAATACTAAAAGATTGGCATATCCTAAATCATAAAATTTCTCAATATTTTTCAAGGAACTCAAATCATATAACATATGTGCTTTTATCACAGTCGAATCAAATTAGAATGCTTCATAGAGACATCTGTGTATTCCCCCTATTTATTGAATTGAAGAACACACTTCTAAATATATAAATTAGTCCCGTCCATGCTGCTGCAAAGGAAAAGCAGAAATTATTAAATTATGTAAAATACAATAGAAATAAACATTACATGTCCTCATTCAGTCATGGAAACAAATCAGTCAACCTCATGAAAGCTACAGTAGAATACTGGTTACAGAAAACTGGGAATGGTGTTATCATCATTCTCATCTCCTGAATTTTGACCTGCATCTAAAACCCTTTACCAACTCTAGTAAACCAATCCAGCGGTGCCTTTGCTGCATGGTCAGGTTTAGTCATGGAAATGACTCCATTTCTCTGGTTCCAATTTTCTGCATTAGCTTTTTGTCACTGGACACAACACCTGATACCCACAATGTAAAGGGGGAGAGGTTTAATTTAGCTTGTGGTTTTAGGGAATTTAGTTTGCGGTTGCTTGGATGCAAGGAAGAGACAACCTAGTGAGAGAGCATGAAAGGCAGGAGAACTGTGCTAGAGAGAAACAGGTCAAGGATCATACATAATCCCTAAAGCCATGCCTGCCATGACCCACTTAGACACACCCCGAAACATTGTTTCCTAACCTGCTGGACATTCTTAACCCAACAAAGCTGACATATCAGCATGAATGATTATAATAAGAAACTATTTGTAACAACTTGATTCCATCAAATAAAACAACTTCATTAGGTCCTGTCTTCCTTCTTCTCCTTCTTCTTTGTTCCTCTTTTTCTGCTGCTCCTCCCTCTCCTCATCTTATTTTCCTTCCCCTCTTCCTCCTCCTCCTCCTCCTCCCCTACTCCCCACCCTCCTCCTCCTCCTGTTCATCCTCTTTCCCCTCCTCCTCCCCCCTCCCCTTCCTCCTCCTTTTTCTTTTGAGACCGGTCTTGATATGTAGTTCCAGGAAAGCTATGCACTCACTACGAAGCTCATGCTGGCCTGGGATTCTCTTGGTTCCACTGAATTGGCTCTCACAGAACTAGTATTATAGGCAAGCATTAGCATTCCTTGTTCTTAAATGGATGTTTCTTGAAACCCAGAAATAAACGGGGATCACTCGAGGAGAAATTTACAGGGAGAGCACGAATATGAGTGAACATGTATAGTTGAGATGACAGCAGTAGATAAAATCTGCCCAACTATCTTCTGCTTGGGTAAATGATAAATACTACTGTACAATTAAATAAGAAATATCAACAAATTTAAAATTGCCAACTCATCCTGAACGCTGTCAACCTAACACTAAAACCAAAAGGAAATCTAGTCAGACTTAATAATTAGAGTGTGATATTTATTCCCCATGAGCATAAATGTAAGAATTATTCAAAATTATTAACACATGAAAGTAACAATATATAAAAATGTATTGTTAGCAACTTAGGTTCAGCCTAGTGATGCGTACTTAGTTAACCATTGAAAAATTAATACTACAGTTCATCACATTACCAGAACAACAAGGAAACATTTTCCTTATTTTGGTAGACCCAAGAAAGCATTTTAAGAAACCAACACCTATTTCTAATTAAAAATTCTCAGTATAATATAAGTAGGAGGAAACTTCTTTATAGTATGAAGAGCGTGATACAAAAACACAACCTTTGGAAGGAGAGGTCATTGTTGGGCAGGGGTGGAGAAGACTGAGGCATGAAGGTAGCCCTTTGTTGTCTGTGCAAGTGAGAAGACTGAGGACATGAAGGGGTGATTATATGACAAGGAGAAGAAGTGAAGAAAACCCTGAGGACCAACAAAGAAGAGTTGGGGAATCTACAAAGCACAGAAAATAAGAGGGAAAATGCACAGAAAGGAGTGTTAAATACATCGTATTACATGCTCCTGGTTCCAGCACCCTGGGAGCCAGAGGTCCAAGAAGTACAATTTCTATCCTAGACTGATCAATGCAGCAAATTATCCAAAACCTGCCTCTAGTCAAGCAAAAGAAAGCAAAATAAGTCTTGGGGACATAGATTGTACAAATGCTTTGGGTTCAAGCCCAAGTAATGAAAAAATAAAAAGTAATAAGCAACTTGCCAGCAGCTTTTTCTCTCAGGGAGGGCAGCTATACTCTGCAAGCATAAGATCAGTTACCAGGCAGTAGTGCACTAGTCTACTAGGCAACAGCCCTAACCTGTGGAGAAATTCTCAGTCCACAAGAAGTTTGCATTCATTTGGGGAATTTGCTCCAACATCAACTTCCCCTGCACACCAAACTTGCTCTTGTGAAGAAATTCAGTACATCACCAAGCAATTTCTTCAAGAGTAATGTTTGCACAAGATTCTTTCGTTAGGGTCAGAGCTGCTAGAGGAGCAAATTCTGGATGAGTAAACAGTTGGGTTTTCTTTGGGCTCTCCATGGGACTGACAAAGCCAGAGATGGTTGTGTAGGCGAGCAATAGCCGAGGAAGACATCAAACATGTTAAAAGAAACTTAGATGAGTTTAACAGAGCTTGACAGAGCAGAACATAAATTTCACTAATTAGGTCGTGTTTGGTGCCAAAACTAGTTCAGAATGCTCCACACCCCAGTGTGTAGATGTAAATTTATAGCCAAGGAAATGTAAACAACCCACGGAAACAATCTGGCGTCTGCTGTGCAGTCTTTCCGTATTTAGACAACATGTTTACAGCTCCCAGTGACTGAATGTTAGGCGGCTATGATTGGCTGAAACTGGTTGCTTGTTCCTGATAGAGCAATTCTATAAAATGAGATAGGCACTTGCCTTGCCTCCACAGAATGTTTTGTTCAAGAAATTTAGCAGTGTGTGCTGGTGGGCAGTGATCCTGGCCAATGTACGAAAATAATTTGTAACTGTTAGATCCTGGCGACTTCTCAGGAATGTTCCGCTAACTCCTCCCCTCTGCTTTATTGAGCATGCTCCTCTACCCTGTTACTGTCCCTACAAGGAGGCTCGCATTTCTGGTGAAGCTCTCAGACTTCAGAGTAGGAACTCCACTGAGCTCTCTGGTATAACTAAGTTTTCTCCACTTCTCTGAGAGAACACTGTATTACTGAGTTTTCAAATTGCAATAGCTGCAACCCAGAGCTTTAACACTTAGCTGCTTCTCAGAGCTGTGGCACTTGGCTGTGACGCTGAGCTGTAACTCTTGGCTATAGCACCAGTCTCTTCCCCTTTGCCTCATGACCACAGTACACTTTTATGTTCAGTTCTATTTTGCTTACACATTATTTGAGTACAGTTATGTACTGAGCAATTTTAGGTCAAAGAATTCAATGTAACAATAGGAAATACACAGGCTTCGATTTGGTAGTGAGCTTGGGTGGCTGAAGGATATTAAGTTGTGAAGTGAGATAGAAAAAAGTGAATAAGAAAAATGGGTGCAATGTGAAGATTCTAAGTGTTCAAGAAACACTAGCCAAGGTTGGTAGAGGACATAATCTATTTAAATATTGTAACACAGGACTGTCTTCTTTTTTCTTACCTCTAATTTGATGTATGCCTTTTGGGTCAGAAAGCCAGATATTTCTGGACATCTTGAAGTGGACAAATTCTGATGTTGCTCTTTCATACTTATATCTCTTGAGAATTATAAAGATAATTAAATAAACTTTTTAAATGATTTGTTATTAAAAAGAACATTTGCAAAATGAATATAGGTTTCATTTATCCCTCATTGTACTTCATGTAATGATATGAGTACCATAAATACCTTTGTACAACTCTGAATATCAAAGTCAAGAAACCAGCTTTGGTGACATGCTGTCTTTCCTGTTACTTTCTCATGTCTGAGACGCAAAATCCGACACCCGCACATTACAGGAGGAGAGGTTTACTTTGGCTCACAGTTTGTAAGAAGTTTCAGCCCGTAGTTGGCTGGCTCCAAGGTAAGAAAGCATGAAGGAAGGGTATGGCAGGAGAAAGCACTCATGGCACAGCAGGCAGGAGGCAGAAAGGGATCCATGGTGGTGGAAGGGAGCGACATCCTTCTGGGCCAGGCCCCAGTGAGCCACCCCTTCCGACATCACATTTAGCTATAAACTCATCCATCGACTGGTGCACTGATGAGTGTCACACACCCACGATGCAGTCACCTCCCCACAGCTCCGCTTATGAGCACATGAGTGAGGGGGGCATCTAACTATGCACCATAACAGTACTGAAACAAAAATCTTCTCTGGACTCCACCAGATTTCCCAGTAGTGTCTATTGTTTGATCTAGGATTCCATATCACTTAGGGTTGTTTTTTCTCCTTAGGCTCTTCCAATCCATTCTTCAGTCTTCTTGTACTTATACTTTATGTCTTTGATAGTTTTGAAGAATATTGATCTGTTATTCTGTAGAATGTCCTTCAGTTTGCATTGGATCCTATTTTGCATTGTTGGAATGAAATAAAACCCTTGTCACATTTTCTACAGCAATGTATTTTTTCTAAGTGCTTCACAGCCAGAAATTTGAAATGACAAGAAGACTTTTTAATGACCATTGAAATAGTGTTCATTTGGTTAAGGTCATAGTTTTTCAAACTGTGAAGTTACTATTCTGTTTTGTAGTTGCCAAATACTTTGGAGAATGTTTGCAGAAATGTAGTAATTTTCCTGAAATTTCTGTTCATAGAATTAGCTTTTATCTGCAATACTTTTTAATGTGCTCTTAGCTTCATTGTTGCTTTGTACTTTTCTCTCTTCTTCTAATTCATTAATAAAAGAAATTCTCCTTTCTCCATTATTTTACTATTCAGTAAAAATAAATGCAGGAATATTTATTTTGTAATATGTACTAAAATTTAATATAATCATTATGCATTTTGTTTACCTCAGTTTGGTCTCACATAAGGCTTTAAAAACTCATTAAAGTTGATATGTTATTTTTCTTACTATTGTTTTAAGAAACTCTTTAATTTATTTACTTTCTCTACAAGACATCCTAGGTTCATTTTGTATTTTCTCTATTCAGCACTAAATACAACCACTTCTCTATGAAATTATACAAGGACTTATATGGAAATAAAGTTTACTAAATTGAAAAAGTGTTGAAAAGATAACTGGCAAAATAAAAGAAAGTTGAAGTGAAGTGGGAAAATATAATTGAGATGTGTTGTAGAAATGTACCTGTTCCCGGGCTGGGGATTTAGCTCAGTGGTTCAGTGGCCTACCTTGCAAGTGCAAGGACCCGAGTTCAATCCCCGGTACTGAAAAAAAAAAAAAGAAGAAGAAAAAATGTACCTGTTCCCAATGATTAATGTAGTCATTATGTAGTGTAAAGATGTGCTAATAAAGATTAAAAATTTACAAAGAAGGAATAACTGTCTAATGTTGTGAAATACGGTGCAAGCAAATGACAGGTGACATTTTTTCTCAGATTACTTCTAATACTCCACCAATACATCTGTTTCCTTATATCACAACCATCATACATTAACTGCCTGGAAAAGTTGTAGGTTTGCAATGTTTTTATATATATATAT
>NW_022900927.1:21290191-21355353 GCF_012274545.1 Fukomys damarensis
TATTCATTGATATGGAAATTAATAAGCATTCAATGACTCAGCATAAACAAGGAAAAATGTAATTTTGTGTGTGTGATTGTTCATGAAGTATATGGAATACACAAGTTCATATACTTTTCTTACTTATCTTACTTATCTGCGGTTTGTTGGAGCTTTTCCCTTGCTCGTGACCCAGGGACCATTTCCCAATTGGTCCTAAGCCATTATATTCTTCAGTTCATCCTCAAAATCATCTAATTTGGAATCAGGATTGAGGGAGGAGAAGGTTGGTGTTTGCTATATTTATAGAGATGCACAATTTCTTTATCGTGTATCCACTTTTCACTATTGCTCACATAACGGCACTCACATTCTTCTTATTGAGTTATGTAAATACAGATAAAATAATTTCCTAATATACACATGCTGTTTTACACTCATTTTTGATCCCTCTTTTATTTGTGTATTCAGTAAATCAGGAAATCATTTATAAGCTTTTTGATTTGTCAAAAAGAACTATTCAAACTATGGAAATTTCCAGATGTTAATGGTTAGTGAATGGAATATCTTGTTTAATTACTTTGTAAGTTAGAATTTTGTCTTCATTAATATTTAGGAAATCCAAGTGGAAGATCAAATTGATCTCTTCAAATTATCTGAGAACTCTAGTGATTTTCAAGTAGAAAGAAAATCACTACTGATTGGTTGAATTTCCAAAATTTATTCAACTAAATTCTAGAAATGTTATAGTTTAACAAACTATTTTGTCATAGTGCAAGTAATGATAATATTTCTCTGCATATAACTTCTTTTGTAAAATTTGTATTTTTGCGCATAATTTTTCTAATACTCTTTCTAAAATATGTAGGCCAGTATATTCAGACATAGACATCCATAATTTTAATTAGAAGTGAAATTTGTATCATGGGTTCAGTAATTTAGATGAATCATTAGTATAACAGAATTTTAATGTAATACTATAACTACTTAGTATATTAGAATTCTAAAAATATTAATATATTTGATTCTTACCACCAACTTGTGAATTTTTTTAGATTATTTCCTTGTAAAATAGAAACTACTCATGTGATGATATTGAAAACTTTAAATTTTCTAAGGGTAATTTTAGTAGGTTATAAATAACTTGGCAAGAACTTTCCATTCTCTATATTTAATATTAACCTTGACAAAGATGAAATGTGTATGACTATTAACTTAATACTTATCATAATATGAGAATATACCAATATACATAAAGAAATAATATTTAATATGAAAAATTCTTCATAATTTTTGAGTCTGACAAAGCATTGTCTTATTAATATATCTTCCTATCTCATCATCAAAAATATTAAAAAGAAAACTGAAACACTTAGAGTTTGTTATTTGAATGAGAATTCAAGAGCATTAAACATAATAGGGTTATTTATTTAAAGAAAAGTAAAAATATATTTTGCATTAAAAGATTTACCTACAGGTATTTAGCCCAGTGCTTCTGCCTCACAAACACAAGGTCCTGAGTTCGATCCCTGGTACTGAAAAAAAATTACATAACCTATATAATTTCTTACCTTTTCTTATTTTTTAAAAATTTCTTACCTTTATAAAGTTATAAGAAGGGTATAAGAAAGAAAGCACTTCTGTAGTGTGTGCCTGTAAGAAGAGCACTTAGGAGGCCGCAACAGGAAGATCAAGAGTTCAAGGCCAGCTGGACTCCACAATGAGAGCCTGTCTCAAAAAATGGGACTTCTGATTCTAGTTGTTTGAGGTATCTCCATGGTGATTTCCACAGTGGATGTACTAATCTACACTTCTATCAACAAAAAAGAAGGGTCCCTTTCTCTGCACAACTCCACCAGCATTTGTTATTGGTTGATTTTTTTGATAGCAGGAATCCTTTCTCAGGTGATGTGGAATCTCAGTGTTGTTTTCATCTGCATCTCGTGATTTACCAGTGATATTTAACATTTTTTAGATGTTTATTTGCTGCTTTATCTCTTTGTCTACAAAATGTTCACTTCAGATTCTCATTTTTGAATTGGGTCTTTATATTTGGGTGGTCTGATTTTTTTTTTTTTTACTTTTTTGTACATTTTGGATAGTAGACATTTGTCTGAGGAACACCTGGTAAAATTTTTTCCCCACATTGTAGGTTTTTTTTTTACTCTGTTGTTGCTTTCTCTTACAGTGCATAAGCTTTTTAAAAAGATGAGATCCAAGTTGTTGATAATTTGTGCTAGTTCCTATGCTACTGAGGATTTGTTCATAAAGTCTCTTCCTGTGACAATATCTTCAAGAATTCTACCTAACTTATCTTCCAGTTTGTAGTGTTTCTGTTTTAATATTTTGATCTTTAGTCTACTTGTATTTTAGTTTAGTGCATGCTAAAATATAAGGGTCTAATTTAAATCTTTGGCAAGTTGAAATCCAGGTTTTCCAACACCTGTAGGTTGTCACTTTACTCTATTGGTTATTTCCTTTGCTCTGCCGAAGATTTTCAGTTTGATATAATCTATATGTTGATTCTTGGTATTATATTTTGGGCCACTGGGTTCAGAAAGTGTTTGCCTGTGCTTATATCCTCAAGAATTTTAACATTTTTTTCCTTCACAAGGTTTGCATATTTATACCTCAATCTTTATTGCATTTTGATGTTGTTTTAATACATCATGGGAGATATGAACCAGAGTCATTCTACAGAATATAGATAACAAGTTTTCCAAGAACCATTCATTTATGAGGTTATTTTCTTAAAGGCCTTATGTCTGAAAGTACAGTTATCATATGCAGAGTTATGTACCTTAAGGTGAATATAAGAAAGACAGTGCCAGTTTCAAATTGAACTACAGAATGATATGCATTAGCTTTTGTTACAATGATGAAGGTTTAAATTGAATTATTATTACATTATTATTTAAAGATGCTACCTTATTCAGAGATGGTGCTGTGTGAATTTCAACCTGCTAGTCATTTCTTCAGACTTTATAGACTTGAAGAATCAGCTACAAATACAACATGGGAAAGCAAGAAATTTAAATATTTGTTATAAACCTACAATCTTCACAATTACATAAAGATCTCTTTGATATGCTGCTCTTTTGCCCAAGAAGTCACCACTTTCTATATATTTTTGATGGCTATGCAATCATAATCACCAACATTACACTGTTTACTTGTGAAAAGAATTTAAGTAAAACAGACATTTGTAGGTTTAAGTGGGTCCTGGCTTTCTTTTTTGATCACAGCAGGTAGGTAGACTAACCCCTCAGAGACAGTCAGTCATTGGGCCAGAAATGCACCAGGATTTGGAACAGAGAGAGAACGCAGGCCCTAGTTTAATGTCAGAGCCTTGCTTGAGCCAGTCCTGCCAACTACCATCCAGGGAATAACTTCAACCTTCAGTGAGATGATCCTTGCTCTCCAACACTTACACACACACACACACGCACACACACACACACACACACACTAATCCTAGTGGCCTTGTCTATACCACAGAGATTAAGAAATGTCCATGACAAAGTAATTGACTATTGGCCTTGTGTCATCTGGAAGTGTGACAACTTTTATGTATAGACTGATGATTTTCAGTTTTTTACTGTGCTTTGTCTTACTTTTTTCTTAGCACTATACCCTGAGCCCCTCTGGGTAGGTGTGTTGCTAGCAACAGCTAAATTCTGCAAGGCCACCAGACACAAGGAGAGTGGAGCTGATAGTATGCACAAATTACCTGCATGTTTCATAAACAAATGAGAGTTTAAGCCAATGAAGGTGATAAGGAGAGCAACCTAAGGAGAGAGACAAGAGCCAGGGGACAGTGGAAGTCCAGGGAGTGGACCTGAAGAGGAGGTTGGATGGGGAGGAACTCTAACAGACTGTTGCCAATGAATGTGGGCTGCAGGTGATTAACAGTCAAGATAAAACTGTTTGTCATGCTGTAATGTCAACTCAAACCTTGGGCATGAGCCTGTCACACGGAAGCTTCATAGTGGTTGTACTCATGGTTAGAAAAAAAGGGAGGGGACTGAGTCTTGCATCTGGAGGGGTTCAGAGATGGCTGCAGGGAACAAAGTTTCAAGGAGCTGGTAGTTGTGCCAGAAGAGGATTCACAGGGAAAGATGGCCCTAAGAGTAGAGCCCCTATGGACCCACATATATTTAGGGGAAAGAGCTAGATTTGCCCTACATAAGATTTTTTAATATATTAAAAGAAGATATGAAATAAGACTGAAGAACAAGGAAACTTCCAGCCTTGAGATAGCTGTGTTTGTAAATACACAGTCACAGCACTTATATACTGCGAGGTTATCTACTTACAGAGAAATGTAAAACCAGAGTAAAGAAAAGAATTCATTCTGGCCTCTCTATATAGACAGTGAGCCACCATACACAGCCTGTTTTCCTCCTTGCTTCCTGTCAATCTTATGAACCTAAGTGGAAAGCCAGCTACCTGTGGTGGATTAAATAATGGTCAACTTGTGATGTCCAGCTGAACTGAATCAGCTTGGTCTGGGTGTGGATGATCCACCTAAGGATTGTTACCAATAGCCATAAAAGGAGAACTGGAGGGGAATATGGCAGGCTGTTAATTTTCTAGGAGACGCTTGCTGTGGATCATTTTCCTGATGTGAATGAGGCTCTCCTCACCAGAGGAGCTCAGGACCTCACTGTCACTAAGAATGGCTGCTGGTTTGTCAGGAGAGCTCTGATCTTCACCATGAGAATCACATCCTGGCTCCAAAGAGATCTCTCAGCTTGGTGGCACAAATCCCTTATCCCACCAGCATAGATTTTCTGGCTTCCACCACCAGCCTTGGGCCTTCAGGATACAAATTCTAAATAGAGGCAAACATAAGACATTGTGGTGCGCTATAGGCCTCTGGCTGGGTTCGTAGAGGACACTGCCTTGAACTCTAGGCCTTCAGCTGGACTTGCGTGGGTCATTGCTGTGGAATCCAGTTCCTCAGCTGGATTCTTTGGGCCTCTAGTGTGTGGTTAATCACTTGCACTCCTCTGTATTTCTTCTTTTGGGTAATTATTGTAAAATAATCCTATATATTTTGTGTCCTGTATTTAATGTATTCCCTTACCAAAACCCTGACTACAACACCACCTAAGTCACTTCATCTTCAAGTCTCTCAGAAATCTTAATAAAAATAAATCCCTCCATGTACCCAGCTGGGCCATTCCTTGTTATGATCTCTGTACAAGAAGAGAGGTAGGAAATGAAACTGCACCCAATGGAGAAGCAGGAATATAGCCAGGCAGGAGTTGTGGCCTTTTGGAGTATTTCAGGACACAATGACCTCCTGAGGTTCCTGGAATCTCAGCAAGGAACAGGAATGCTGTGTTCTTCATGCCCCACTGGGCAGCAACCTTGTTCCCAACCCCTGCTTAGCATAAACTTAAAACTCCTGTTTCTCCAAGTCATTTACATGAAGGATCCTGCAGTGCATGTATCAGGGCTTGACTCCTGGTGCCTCCAGGGATTAAAGGAATGGGCCAGGAGGACTGGAAGTTGGCAAGAACCCAGACCCATTCAGGCCCATCAGCACTTTAGGACTGTCTCCAATTTCCAAAAGTATACAAGGTAGAGCTCTGAGCTAGTAGCCCCCTTTCCCCTGTCTAGAACTCCATCTCATAACAGTCTTCCCCAAAAGATCCCAGTTTCCAGCAGTTTCCTCCTCTCCACATCTGTGTCATTCTTCATCTGTGTACATCTCCAAAATCAATTCCACTAGGTTCATTTGTCCTGGCTTTGCCTCTCTACTTCTATAGCCCGGATTCACAGTAAGCATTTTCTAGCTGAAGACCCTCACTTCCACCTCTACTCCTTTTTAATTCTATCACACAGATTTCTCCTTCAGGAAGTCCCCTAAGATTCATCGTCTCCCCACAGTTTTCCAGGATTTAGTAATACTCAGAAATCCGTGTGGGACAGTTCACCCAGTGGATAAGTGGAGGCCAAGTCTACCTGCCCTGTCCCATTTCCCAGTATCTCCCCTCCTCCTTCCACCCCACACTTCCCGGAATCTCTCCCAGACACCTTGATCAGAGAATCAGCTGGCCCCTAGACAGTTTATTTCCACTTCATGTTGAGCTCACCGTCTCTTCACACCTACTTGACCTCCCTCCCTGGGAGAGAGTCTCTCTGGGGCTTACAGATTAGTAGACTTAGGCAGACTACTAAAATAAGACAAATGCTCTCTCAATGAAAAGTTGTATGTTACTGAACAACTAGATCTACAGAGAATTTTCTTCTACCAAATGTATGAACTCCAGATGAGAGTTTGAGAAAGGAAAAACTGAAAATGTAGCTAGATCATGAAAGGTCATATTTGCCCTGCTACAGACCAGTCTTATTCCTAAAAGCAGGAGAGAGATTCTGGAAGAGTGTAATTGGGTTGTGATAGATCATTGTTTGAATTTCTAAAAGCATTTTGTAGGTGTGAGATGATATTTTAACAAGTATAAGATGACATCTCATTGTGCTTTGGATTTTCAGGATGACTAATGATGTTGGGAGCCTTTCCATAAAACACATGGTCATTTGTCTGTTTCATCGGATATATGGCTACTATGTGCTTTCTTCATTTTTTTTTTATTTTTTTTTATTTTTTGGTTTTTTGAGACAGGGTCTCACTATGTCCTTGAGACTGACCTGGAACTCACTATGTAGCCCAGGCTGGTCTCAAACTCACAGCAATCCTCCTGCCTCAGCCTGAGTTCTACGATTTCACTGAATCAATTTCCTAGTTCTCCTATGTTTAGATATGGTTTGTGTGCCAAAGGTTCAAGTTGTTGTGGGAGGAGACAGGCAGACAGTCCACACAGTTCCAGGCCTAATGTTAAACATGAAGAAAAGGTGCACAGGGTAAGGGGAAGTGGGAGAGGTAGGGGAAAAGAAAGAAGGGAATGGAATTAAAATGAGAAAAGAAAAAATGGAAGCAAAGTCTTTGTCAATAGGGAGGAGTGGAGGGGTTGAAGGGAGGGCAGGGGAAAAGATAAGAACCAAGATGGATTATGTAAAGTTGCAAATTTCCAGTGATGAATGTCATATTGTATACCTTACATGTACCAATACAATTAATTAATGGAAGAGGAAGAAAAGGTTATGGAAGAATCAGATAGAGACCAAAAGAGTAGAAGAATAAAAGTTGTATTTTTATTTAGGAAGCATTCGGGAGTACAGCTGCCTTCTCTCAGAGAGACAGGCAGGGTGCCTGTAATGGAGCCCCCACTGAAGGGGGGCTCAAGATGCTGCTTTATAGTATTTGGGGAACTATCTTGCCTCTGGGCTGAGGGTGCCCCTACTTCTTTGGTTAATGATTACCTTAGCTTATTACCAGGGACAACAGGGAAGGGTCTTTGGGGACCTTTTACATTTTAGGGCCAAGGTTATTTTTACTTTTGATCTTAGCAAACCAAGCTTAGCAGGTACAGCATGAAGAGGAGGTGCAACTATAGACTGCCAGCTTTTCATGGGTGGTTAAGCTTGTCTGCCAGCTCTCGGAACTCCTTGGGGGGATAGGGAGGTGTCCCTGTCTTTTCCTATGGGCCTCTATCCCTACAAAGTGCTGAAATCTGGCCGCAGGGTGGCAGTGTTGAGGTGCTGGAAACTTCAAGAGCTGGAGGTCTAGTGGAGGGTGATGACTGGGTTAGCTTTCTCCTCAAAGTGAGGTGTCGGTCTTGTGTGGCTGGATTAGTTCTCTAGAGAGTGAGTTATTATAAAATGAGGCTTCCCACATGCTCAGTCTCTTGCTACTTCTCTATCAAATCACACGGAAAATTACAGACTAGTGACTGTACCAAATTTTGGTAAGTAATCGTTTATGTACAAGTGTTGATTTTTCTAGAACATAGCAGACATGTCACACCACAAAACCATATGGTAGAAAATTATCTTATAGAATAATTATTGTCATAGATATGTCTCTATCACCATGTCACTGGTTTTGAATATTTTTTTCAATATGATCTTAGTGTTTAAAAATTTTTATTGGAATTTTATGTAACATTTGCCTTTAAAGATTAATAAGTTTAAAATTGCTGACACCTTTAATTAATTCTTTCCTGCAAACCTTAATATTTGGGGGTGAGAAAATATTCCATACACAGTTCTTGAAGTACCTGATAAACTCAGAAAATTCTGCCAAAAAAAAAAAAAGGAGAATATTCTGTTCTGGTATTGTCTAATTGAATTGTGTAAACATTTCACAGTTACTGCTTTTCTATTCAAAGTACTATTGCTTAAACTTTTTTGGAAGGCAAGGTAAATTAATAAGTTACCTTTGTGTACAGTTCTTTGAATGTTTCAGCAGAATCAGCTGTTCAAAAATTAAAGTCCTTCTTAATTTCATCCAATTCCAGAACCAAATGTCAACATAACCTTGTAAATAGAGGTCTGTCCGAAACTAATGGTGAGTGAATCCAAGAAGCACTGACCTGCTTCTCCAGCCCTTTTTATTTTATTTTGAAGCAGGTTCTTGCTATATTCCCCAGACTGGCCTTGAACTTTTTACTCTCCTGCCTCAGCCTCTGTAGAGTTACCCATTTTCTTTTTAACCAGAGAATTATTAAAAGATTGTTATCTTTTCCCTTAGAAGTTCATTTCTATTATTATTATTATTATTTGCCTTTCATTTTTATTTTTTATTTATTATATTGTAATAAAGAAATGTGGTCTTTACAATTTCTTCTGTGAGAATTGTTTGAAATTTTATTTGAAGCCCAATATATAACCATTTTTATAAAGATCTGTAGGTGTTGAAAAAATTCTTTATCCTCCTTGCACTGGATATAACCCTCAAAGTAAATTTGTTTCCTGATTTGCTCAAACTACACACAAAATTATGCTTTGTCCGTATAAACTTTCCAATCCTGAGACATAGATTGAAGTCCTCCAACCGACACTGTGGTTTTGTCAGATATTCCTCACAGTGTTAAGAATTTTTGCTTTGTTTCAGAACAAATTTGATACATAAAATATTGTAAATATATCATCTCAGCATGTTTTTCCTTGCTCCACTCTATGCTAAATAGTAGTTTTAATTCCCTTTTATGACTTTGGCCCTGAATTCTACATTTCCAGATATTAATATTACTCTCTCATTTAGCATTTCTCCAGCAACCTTTTATTTTCAAACTGTGCATATCACTTTATTTTCTGTAGTCTCTTATAAAAGAAAGCTGAGTACAGTTCACTCTCTAACCGTGCCATATATTACTTTCTCATTTTTTATTGATATTTTCTTTTTATTTTTGTTGTTGTTCCTCTACTTTCCAAATCTATGGCAGATCAGTAAATTTTGTTTTGTTCCTGTTTTTCACTCTTTCACTTTGGAAGATCTATAGACCAGTTAGGACTCAGCTCATCTGCATGAACAAAAACTCAAAAATAAGCAGTTTAGTGGCATAAGCTTTGCCCTTCTGCTCCCCTTCCCAAGTTCTCAACAAATAGGAGAAATTTAGAGAAAGGCTGTCCGAATTCTTGGGAAAGAGGATCCACTGTGCTCGGCAATCCAGTTGCCTGTTTTCTTCCTGCCCCACCTTTCTTAGGTGAGAGCTTCTTTTCTCAAGCCCCTAGCGCAGCTGCTAAGGCTGCAGCCAGAGTGCCTGATTTCCAAGCAGTAGGAAGAAAGCAGGAAGAAGGGCACAGAAGTTGTGTGTCAGCCTGGTGAGCACCTTTTAAGTGTCCTGTGCTGACATTTCACAGGTATGTCCATCCATGTTTGGTCATGTCGCCTCTCTCCTAACTGCAAGAGTGGTGGGGAATTTTGTATTTTAACCAGACACAATACTCCCTTGATAAAATCAGAATTTTATCTTAAGAAAGAAAGAAAAGATACTGAGGAAACCTGTAACATCACTGCCACAGTCTACATACTACACTCATGCTATGAATAAATAGTTTTCAATTACTAGCAAACCTATATAATTCTGCAACAATATCAATAATCTTATGACTTTTTAATCCATCAAAAAATAAGATCTGTATCATGCAAGATTGAGCCTTATTTCCCATCCTTTCTGCTGTTTTAAGTAACTAATTTTGTTTTAGATATTAATTTTACAACTATAACAAAATTATATAGATTACTATGTTATATACATGTGCATATATTAGGCATATATCCATCCATAATTATGTACTGTATTATATATGCATTTAATAAAATAATTTGTTAACAAATAATCATATGAATAAAATTATTATTAAGTTATTAAATAAAGTAATGCATTAATGAAATTATTTTATTATATTTGTTAATATAATGAAGACTGCATTCTGTTTTAGGAATCACTTATAACAATCACATTAACACAATAAGAAATTTTTAGACTTAATTATATATTCTGTGGGTTTATTTGCCTACCATCCTTTCTTGTATATCTTGTTCTGCTCTCTTGAAATGATTTTGTTGTAGACCAGCTTTTTTTTTTTTTTTTTTTTTTTAAAAAAAGGAGTATGACTGATGTACTTCTTTCCCAGCCCTTTATTTGCCCTCCTGTTTAACAGGCTACAGAATTGTAGCTCAAATTTGTTTGCTCTGATACTGGTCCATTAATTTTCAGTGAGACAGAAAAGACATCTGGCACTGCGGTGATTTGCTTTCCCTTGCGAGTGACTTTATCTTGACATTAATAAAAGTCTTCTTCACCCCTGAAATTCAGGACCCCTCCCAATGGAGTGCAGGTGTGGGATCTTCCTTTAATATTCTCTGAAGCACCTAGTGATGCATTAGTTCTGGTCTTGAGTATATGTTGCCCTCAGGGAAGCTTTCTGTGATAACTTTTTGACTTTTATCTCCCCTGATTTCTTCTCTTGTTCCCTGGAATTATCTTCAATAGTTGTGAAGTTTAATCTCATATTTTTTTTGTCTTTTTGCTTTCAGATTACAAAACAGAAAATCTTTTATTTCCCTAATTGAGTTTGCTGGTACATTTTAGGTATACAGTCCAGTAACATTCATTATTGGGATCCTGTACCTTTACCTGACAGGTCTTGGTTCTCATTTTTCCCCTTGTCCCTGGCCTTGCTATACCTCCTCCCCTCTGCATTTACAAAAACTATATTTCATTTTTTCATTTTCTCCTATTTCTTTCTTTTCCATTATCATCTTTCCCCTACCTTTACCACATTCCCTATTCCTTGAGCCCTTTTCTTCCTATTACACATTGTCAATTATCTCATCAGGATCTTATGTACTATTATAGTTTATTGACACCAGAGATACTATTCAGTATTTACACATGTGTGACTTATTTATTTCACTTTGGAGTATATCAATATGTATCCATTTTCCCATGAACAAAAGTAATTTCTCATTCTTTATGGCTGAGTAGTATTGCGTTGTATAGAACTACCACATCTTCTTTATCCAGTTTCCAACTGATGGGCAAATGGGCTGTTTCCAATTTTTAGCTATTACAAACTGTGCTGCTATAAACACAGGTGTGCATACATCACTGTAATATGATTCTTTTAATTCTTTTGGAAAGATGCCCAGCAGAGGGTTGGCTGGGTCAAATGGAACCTCTAACGCCTTCTCTTTCAGGTATCTCCATATTGATTTCCATAGTGGTTGCACCAGTCTGCACTTCACCAACAATGGAAAAGTGTTTCTTTCTACCCACAACCATGCCAACATTTGATATTGTTTGATTTTTTGATAGAAGCCATTCTTTGTGGGGTGTGTTGAAATCTCAGTGTTGTTTTCATAGGCATCTCTCAAATGACCAGTGATGTAGAACCTTTTTTCACATATTTACTTGCTGCTTTTACTTTTTTGTCTGCGATGTCTGCTCATTTCAGATGCCCATTTTTGAACTGGGTCTTTGTATTATGGGGAGGTGATTGTTTTGAGTTCTGTATACATATATTCTAGATAATAGCCATTTGTCTGAGGAGCAGCTGTCAAAACTTTTTACCCACATTGTAGGTTGTCTTTTAGTTCTGTTGATGGTATCTTTTGAAGTAAAGAAGCCTCTTAATATGATGAGATCCCAGTTGTTGCTTCTTTCTGCTAGTTCCCGTGCTACTGAGGATTTGTTCATAAAGTCTTTTCCTATGCCAATGTCTTTAAGAGTTCTGCCTAACTTATCTTCCTGCAAGTTTAGTGTTTCTGTTTTAGTATTTAGATCTTTAATCCACTTGGATTTTAGTTTAGTGCATGGTGATAAATAAGGGTATAGTTTTAATACTTGGCAGGTTGAAATCATTTTTCCAACTCCATTTATTAAAGAGGCTATGTTTCCTCCAGTGAGGATAATCAGCTCCTTTGTCAAAGAAGATGTAGCTGAGTAATCTGGAATTGTGGTTGTGTCTTCCAATCTGTTCCACTGATGCTCAGGTCTATTTCTTTGCCAGTACCATGCTGTTTTATCACAGTGACTTTGTAGTATAGTTTCAATCGGAATTGTTATACCCGCTATCATGTCTCTGTTGCCTAAGGTGGCTTTTGCTATTCTAGGTCTCTTATGGTTCCAAATGTATTTTTGAGATTTTTTCCAGTTCTGTGAAATATAGAACTATAGAATATAGAAATTTGAATTTGAATTGGCATTGCATTGATGCTGTATAGCAGTTTTGGTAGTGTGGCCATTTTCATGTTGATTTTTCCTACTGGGGAGCAAGGGATATCTTTCCATTTTCTTATATCCCCTTCGATCTCATTTTTCAGAGTGCTGTAGTTTTCCGTGAAGAGGTCTTTTGCTTCATTTTTTAGGTCAATTCCTAGATACTTCATTGTTTTGGATGGTATTGTGAAGTGAATTGTTTCCCTAATTTCTCTCTCAGTGAGTCTGTTATTTGTGAACAAGAAGGCTATTCCTTTTTGGGTATTGACCTGTATTCAGCTACTCTGTTAAAAGTGTCTATTAAGTCTATTTTTGTAGGATTTTTATCATGAATGGATGTTGAATTTTGTCAAATGCTTTTTCTTCATCTATTGAGAGGATCATATGCTTTTTGTCCTTGACTTTGTTAATATAGTGTATTACTTTTACAGACTTATGTATGTTGAACCATCCTTGCATCCATGGAATAAATCCAACTTGGTCAGGACATATGAACTTCTTGATGATGCTCTGTATTCTGTTTGCTAGTATCTTATTAAGGATTTTTGCATCTATATTCATTAAGGAGATTGGCCTGCAGTTCTCTTTTTCAGTTGTGTCTTTCCCTAGTTTGGGAATCAAAGTGATACTTGCTTCCAGGAATGAACTTGGAAGTGTTGCTTCCCTTTCAATTTCATTGAAAAGTTTGAAGAGTAAAGGCAGCATTTCTTCTCTAAATGTCTTGTAAAATTCAGCAGTGAATCCATCCAGAACTGGGCTTTACTTTGTTGATAAGTTTTTAATTACATTTTTAATTTCACTGATTGTGTTTAAAATATTTTTATCTTCTTTGTTCAGCTTCAGTATTTCATAAGTACCTAAAAAATCTGTCCATTTATTCTGTGTTTTTCCATTTTATTAGAGGACAAGTTCTCAAAGTAGGTATTAATGATCCTCTGGATTTCTGTTTGATCTCTTGTGACTTCACCTTTTTCATTCCTCATTGTATGGATCTGAGTGTTTCCTTTCCTTTTTTTGATAAGATTAGCTAAGGGTTTATCAATTTTATTTAATCTTACAAAAACCAACTCTTTGATTCATTTATTTTTGTATCATTTTCTTAGTTTCCATTGCATTGATTTTTCCTCTAATCTTTATAATTTCCTCGCTTGTTTGAGCTTTGTGTTTTTCTTGCTCTTATTTTTCTAAGAGTCTAAGATTCATCATTATGTTTTTCATTTGAGCTCCCTCTGTTTTCCTTTTGTGGGCATTCAATGCTATGAATTTTCCTTGTAATTGCTTTTATTGTGTACCATAGATTCCTGCATGTTGTATTCACATTTTCATTTATTTGTAAAAATGGTCATATTTCTTCTTTAATTTTCTCTGTGATCCATTGATTGCTCAGGAGAGTTTTGTTCAATTTCCATGTGTTTGTGAAGTTCCTATGGTTTCTTATGCTGTTGATCACCAGCTTGATTGCACTATGAGCTTATAATTTACAGGGGAAAACGTTGATCCTTTGCATTTATTCAGACCTGTTCTGTAGTCTATCTTACTGAAAAGAATGTATATTCTAGTTTTGTGGGGTGGAACACTCTACAGAGGTCTATTAAGTCCGTATGTTAAAAAGCTTCATTCAGTTCTAGTATTTTGTTGTTGATTTTTTGCCTAGACCATCTGTATATTTTTGATAGTGAGGTATTTAGATGCCCCACTATAATTGTATTAGTGCTGATTTGGTTTTTCATGTTTTTTAATATTTCTTTCATATAGTTGGGGGCATTAATATTTGGTGTATATATGTTATGATTGTCATCTCTTCCTCTGAAGTTGATCCCTTTATAAGGATGTAGTGGCTTTCTTTGTCACTTTTAATAAGTTTTGGCTTGAAATTTACTTTGTCTATGAATAAGAATGATACCCCTGCAATTTTCTTGGCTCTTCTGGTTGGAGAATTATTTTCCATCCATTCATTTTCAGTCTATTGGCTTCAATTTGCACTTGTTTCTTCTATACAACATAGTGTTCAATTTTGCTTCTTAATCCATTCTGCCAGTCAATTTCTCTTGTGTGGTGAATTGAGGCCATTGCTATGATGGTTATAACTGATATGTACTGACATTATTGTCATATTATTGTCCTTTTGTTGACTCGGTTTACTTCGCCCTCATCCTTTTAGTTTCTTGCCTTTCCCATTAGATTTGGTCTGTTGGACCTCATGGTGTTGTAAACTTCATTGACTTTTTCTAGGATGTTGTTTAGAACTCCTTGTAGTGCTGGTTTGGTGTTCATGAAGTTTCTCAGGTGTTCTTTTTCTTGGAAGTATCTTATTTCCCGATCCATTTTGAAAAAGGGTTTTGCAGGATATATCAGTCTAGGTTGGACGCTGTTTTCTTTTAGGACTTGAAATACCTCACTCCATGCTCTCCTTGACATGAGAGTTTCTTTTGAAAAGTCTGCTGTGATTCTGATGCACTTTGTTTTCCATGTGATTTGTGTCTTTTCTCTTACTGCTTCTAGTAGTTTGTTTTTCTGCTGGGTTTCTGGGATCTTGATTATTATGTGTAGGTATAGATTTTTTTGATTGTGGCTAGTTGGAGTCCTATATGCCTCACTAATCTGTATTTCAAATTCTTCCCTTCTGTTTGGGAACATTTCTGTAATTAATTTTGTGAACAGCTTTCTTAAGTCATTTGCATTTTCTCGTGCTACTTCATGGATTTCTATCAGTCTTATGTTATTCTTTGCATCATCTAGGAGTTGTTGGATCAATTTCTCATGATACCTTACTGTTTTTAAGAGACCCCCTCTTTTCAAAGTCACTGACTGCAATCCTATCTTCTACATTTGAGATTATATCTTCACATTCTTTTATTCTGTTGTGTACACTTTCAATAGAGTTTTTTAATCTCCTGGATATCTTTCTGAAACTGTTCAGTGGATTCCATTTCTTTCTTATGCTGGGTCTTCATGGCTTCCATCTTGGTCCTGAGCTCATCAATTTTTTTGTCAGTTCTGTTCAATAGTCTCAAACCATGACTTTCAATTTGCTCACCATCTCTATGGTTATCTGGGAAATTATTTCTGTTTTGAATTTTTGTAGAGCCTGATTGGTCTGTTTTGTCACTTCCTGTGCTATCAGTTCAGTGTTTCCTGCTGGTTCACTATCAGACTTTTCTTCCTCATTTGCCCTTATCTTTTCCATTGGTGAACTGGAAGTCTGTCTTTGTGTCTTGCTTAAGTTTTTTCTCATGTTTATTTTTGTAGTTGGGTAGTCCTTGGTTTAATTTCTGGGTTATTACTTAAGCCTTCCTGATATAGTTGTGCTTTAGCTTTTGAGTCTCTAATGCTCATAGACATTCTCATTTTCTTAATATCAGAGAAGAGATTGCCTTGAATCAATCACAGTTCTTTGTCCCAGTTGATACAATCAGCAACACAGTAGGATCAAGCACAACTTGCAAATTCACCATTCGTGGTAGTCATTATTCTATTTAATTATAATTAAATTATAATTAAGAAACAGCTGAAAATATGTTTGCAGTGACTAAACTTTTCAGTATAGCATCATTACCATTTAGGATGGGGCAGAGACAGAGTTAGGATGAGGGATAGATTGGGAAAAGAATTGGAGAAGGTTTCAAGTGAGGCCAGAGGACATAGAATGACCTTACAATCTTTAGGAAAATATTAAATTCAAAGGAGATAGAGTCCAAGCACAGGTAAAAGTAGATATCTCCTTAATAGTAATAGAGGCTTACATTCCCTTGAAACTACTCAACCATGAGTGAGCTAAAATGACATTAGAAAAGAACATAAAGAAAAAGAAAAAATAATAAAAGAAGAAATCTGACAGGGCAGGAGCAGGAACAGAAAGGGAGATGAGGGATAATATGGTAGAACAAGAGACTGAGTTGGAGAAAGAGCATAGAAAAAATAAAGAATTTGCAGAGTGGAATGATAAAAAGAAACAAAAAATGACTTTGAAGGGCCTCTTTTAGGCTATATCTCTGCAGTCATACAACTTGTGCAGCCAAGTGCAGAACGAAGTCCCCTGATCTCAGCTAGCCAATGGCAGAGCCCCGAGACACAGACTGACCTCATGCTGCAAGACCCACATTGAGTTCCCCACCTTACTGCAGCATTGAACTCCACACAGTTCTACTACATGTTTCCTGAGTCCTTTCTTTAAAGATGTGCAAAGTTCGTAGCTCAGAAAAATACCCATTATGATGATGTATGCCTCTGCAGAGTGGGTCCATGGACTGGCACAATCCAGTGGTCTGAGTGCCAGGGTAGTGTGGGTTTGGGGTTTTTCAGGTGCTCCCATGCAGCTACCTTCCTTGTTGGAGCTGGTGGTGCTGCAGGAAGGGGAGGCCGCAGCTACCCAGTCCTGCAGAATGGACGCAAGCAAGTCAGAGGGAGAGTAGATCTTAGAGAGGCCTTCCCAAATCTCACCTTCCTTGCTGGAGCTGGTGGCAGCTCAGTCAGGGATGCCAAAACAGATAATCTTAATTTCCTTTTCTTTTGTTAATGAAACTCTTAATTTCTAAATCAGTAACTCATTTGCCTCATACTTTCAGTTATTAAGCCCTTCTATTAATGTCTTTTCAAATCATGATTCTTTCTTATTTAGTGGTTGTTCTTCTTCCCAGAAATCTACGATAGCTATATTGATTTAACCCCCACCTAATTTTTCCAAGTATTTATAATTTTTGTATAAAATGTTTGTTTCACCTTTGAGCAACTATGCTGTCACTTCATCTGAATTCTATTTCTCTCCACAGTTAATTTTTCTCAAATATTTGATAATTCTTTGTTTGACATGAACCACCTTAGGACCTTGCTCTTTGGCACTTTGTGATGCCATAGATGACTGGCACAGATTTCTACCATTTTCTATGTATCTGTTGCTGCAATGGTCTTCTCTCCCTCTACTTAAGGACTAAAAGGACAGACAGGATGAGGGTACTAATAGTATCCCACTAAGGTACATGGATGTGTAGGAATACAGTCACTAGACAGGCCAGTGTCCTCATCTAAGAACATTCCTTCTCTCTTTTTCTTTTGTGACCACTTGATGGCTCAGGGTTAAGGCAGACTCCATTCCACTTCTGTTTTGTTTGCTTGCACCAAGGCAAACTCTTTGCAGGTCACTCTGTGAACATGAGAAGAGGAAATGAACTGACTGTTCCAGTCATACTCCTTTGTTATTTGCCGGTGTGATTACCCACTTGGTCATTTGTTCTCCCTGGTTATATTGATTCCTGGCTTCAACCCTGCCCTGAGGTCCTTGGGGAAGACTGAGCCTCCTTCCTGCAGTAACCGTCTCCTGCTTTTATTTATGCCTGAATTTCCCCATCATCTAATTCCAAAAGCTTTCCTCTTTTTTCTTTGAATTATTTAATTGAAAAATATTTGGTGTTCATTGTTCACTCATTCGCTTGTTCACAAATACTCATTGAGTTCCTTTTTTTTTAAAATCCTGGAGATACAGTGGTGAACTTTCCTAGATTGAAGGAGACTAAAGAGACATGAAGACCAAATGTCACACATAATCCTAGAGGCAATCTTGGAACGAAAGTTGAGGCAGAATAAAGAATTTTTTATTACTGTTGTTTTGGTGCCTGTATGTCTTTCTGTAAGAGATATTATTGGAACAAATCACATAATTTAAATGTCAATTCAATGGTAGTAATTTATCATTGTTCCCTTCTTGATTTTAATGGGCATACTTTAGGTACTTAGAAAAATGTCCTTATTATAGGAAATACACACTGTATCAGTAATGGAGCGCCATGCGTTAAATAGCTCAAATTAATAATAATGTGACAAAATGATAAGGTAACTGTGCAAAACTATTAGCAACCAAGCAGTTTGGGTGAAGAATTTATAGAAGTTCTTTGTTTGTATAACTTTTCTTGGAATTTTAAAGTTTTTCAAGATAAAAATAAAATATTGAGGACTGGGGAGCCTCTCAGTGGTATTCCGCCTGCCTCATGAGCAGAAGGTCCTGAGTTTGATCTGTGCTACAAAAAAAAAAAAAGTTGACCTTTTTGAAAGATATTGCAAAAAAGGATCACTATTTTATCTTTCCTGCTGGTAAAGCTGATAAAGAAGACGGCTCATATCTACCTAAAAGAAACTTTCTACTACCACAGCCAGAATTAGTCAGGTACCCATTTACTCCCAGATAAGGTAGTATTGAGCCACCATGAGCCTTCTCAAGCAGAAGCATAGCAGACCCAGGAACTGCTCGTTCAGGATGGGTCACAAAGAAAGGAAAACAAAGCATTTGGCTGGCCTCACTTAGTCTCAAAAACTCCCTGATTGATTGATTGATTGTTTGATGTGTTTGTTCCTTGTTCCTGTTTTCTATTTGTTTGCTTTTTGTGCTTCTGCAATTAAATCCAAGGTCTTACTCTTCAAATATACAAAACAAAGTGTTAGCAAAATATACAAGGAGTTACTGAGAGAGCTAATAAAAATTTTTAAAATAGTGAAGAAATCAAAGAGTATAAACAAATGATTCACAGAAGGGAAAATGCAAAAGCCTAAGAATTCCACCATAGGTATTCAAACTTATGGTTAATAAAGAAATACAAATTAAAGTAACAACAAACCATTGCTTTTTTGCCTAAGAGTTAGCCACAATCTAAAATATTGACAGTTTCTTGTGTTGAACAGGGTATAGGAATCAGACACTGTTATACACTGGAAAAGATTTTTTTGCATTCCAGGAATCCTACTTGAGTACTTGTGTTTGAGAGGAAGGTAGCAGAACCACTGAGCTAAATCCCTGGCCCCATAACTGGACAATTTTTAGGAAGACGATAGTAGATATCTATCAGAACTTTAAACGAGCCTAGTCTAAACCAGCAATTTCAAATTCTGAGAGTCAATCCTTTAAAAATGTGTATTCATACATGTACATAAAAGAATTCTATTTCACTATTATTTTTAAGAGGGAAAAATTAGAAACAACGATGAAAAATTCATCAGGAAGGAAGTGATGAAAAAATGTGTGACCTTTGAAACAATAGGCTAAAGTTTTAAAAGAAGGAGATATGTTTACAAATGCCAATAAAATAAAGATAGGCAACAGGAGAAGTCAAAATTATTAAGACACTGGGCTATACATAGAAAATTATTGTTTTTAATTTTAAAGTATCTGTGTGTGTGTGTGTTTGAGGTTTTGGTAGAAAAATTGGTAGATCTGAGAGGATAGATAGAAAATTGAAGAGGATACTTATAGAGAAGAGCTGAGATTCAAATCGACATGGTCTCTGGTCTCCATCAATTTGCTCACTGGTCTCTCAACCAGCTTTATAGCCATGCATTTTTTTCTCTGTTGCTGCCACCAGATTGATCTTGGAGATCAAGAAATTAGTCTCTTTTCTCTGACTTTTCAGGATAAATATGTCTGTTGTATAGTAGGAGCTCAACAAATTCACACTCTGTGGCAGAAAGGAGGGAGTGGTCTCCAAACATATGCCTCTTGCTCTCCAATAGATTTTTTCCAGTCCCTGCTACTTGGTTATGTAATGCCCTTCTCAGAGAGCCCCCAAGTGTGTGTGAAAATGCACACATGCATGCACATGGGAATTTCTCCCCACTCTAGAAGCCTGGCATAAGTCCTAGGGAATAGTATAGCATACCTTTACTTCTGGAGAAACTATGTTGCTGTTGTTATTTTTCCTACCAGCACTTAAAATATTCTAATGTATATGAAAGCATATTGAGTTTGAAATTCTTAACTTCTTTGAAATATTAGTCATTATTTTTCTCTTGAATGTATTGCAACACACAATATATGTTCATATATGTGATAATGTTTACTGAGATGTATACTGCACACACACACACACACACACACACACTTGTGTATCCACTAAGAAAGTCTCAACAGAGGCCCATGACAGACATGAACAAGCATGCCACAAAGAACATGTGTCTTTTCAAGCAAAGAGGAGAGCATTGTAAATGCCCTGACATGGGGTATGTAGTTGGTGTCCCCTAATCATTGACCATTTTCAACAACTCTAATGGCTATCACATAGGCAAGTAATAAGGATGCCCAAAATGAAATAGAAAATATCTCTTTTTTTATATTTAAAATTATATGAACTCAAGGTACCAATTATTATTAGCTTATGCACACTAGAAATGATAGCCTCTTCCAGAAATGGTTCTGGGAATACTGTGTGTTCATATGCAAAGGAATGAACATATATCCCTATCTATCTCCATGTAAAATTGAACCACCTTCTAATGAATCAGAGATCTAAATGTAAGATCTGAAAGTATGAAACTAATAGAAGACAGCAACCAACACAATAATATAGCCAATGATGTTTTGGATAAGATGCCAAATGTACACAGAACAAAATAAAATACAAACAAATGTGATTGTATCAAACTAATTCTGTCCAGCAAATGAGTTACACAGTATATCTCAGAGGTTACCTGTAGAATGGGTGAAAATATTTGCAATCTTTTCATCTGACAAAAATTAGTATTCCCAATATAAAAGAAAGTTAAACTCAGCATTAAAAGCAGAGCAATTCAAAAATGGGAAAGTGATCTGAGAAGACAGTGCTCAAAAGAATATGTATATACAAACTTCCAGTGAGTACATGAAAAAAATAGTACCATGAATCATTAGGGACTGCAAATAAAAATGACAAGGTTGTATGAATTCATTCATGCTAGAATGGCTGTTATCAAAAAGCTAATGTAGCTCTCTCACCATTGTTGGTGGTAGCTTGGTTGTTCTTTTCTCCCAGTGAATCCTTGCCTTATGTGCTCCTGTTTTGGCTCATTTTCTTTCATTCTGGTGCCAAAACTCGGGAAGGAAATGCCAGGGATTTTGAAATGATCCCCCACTGGTTGGGGTTGACTGGCCTCTGGGCTATCCTTCCCAAACTCTGCTGGACATGAATCTGACGAGGGGCCTTCACCTTTGTCTATGGTGACACCCCACACCCACACCAATCACTAATCTCTGAGAAAGTATACAGATCAGCCTCTCTTGAGTCCTCTGTCCCTCTCACCACCAATGCTCCAGCACAAGGAAGGTGAGATCTAGGAAAGCCCTCTGACACTTGCTCTCCCTTGGCCTGCTTGGTCCCAGTCTGAGGGACCAGGTAGCCATGTCCTTCCCTGCCAGCACCACCATTGCTCCAGCACAAGGAAGGTTGCCACTCAGGCACCCCTGAAAACTCCCTCCCCACACTCAGACCTCCTGATTGCGCCAGTCCTTGAACCCACTCTGCCAAGGCATATATGGTTATGAAGAGTATATTTAGCTACCAACTTTGAATATCTTTAAAGAAAGGGAGGGGGAAACATGTAGTGGAACTGTGTGGATTTCATCCCTGCACTATGGCGGGGAATTCAATGTGAGCCTTGCGCCCCAAGGTCAGTCTGTGTCACGGGGGTCGACCATTGGCTAGCTGAGATCAGGGCATTTGGTTCTGCGCATGGCTGTGCATGTTGTATATTATGACAGCAGAGATATAGTCTGAAAGGACCCTTCAAAGTCATTTTTTCTTTCTTTTCCTCATTCCACTCTGCAAATTCTTTGTTATTTCTGTCCTCTTTCTCCAACTCATTCTTTTGTTAAACCATATTATCTAAGAAATCCCTTTCTGTTCCTGTTCTTGCCCTAACTCAGATTTCTTCTTTTATCATTTTTTCTTTTTTTGTGTGTGTTCTTTTCTTCAGTCATTTTACCTTATCCAGGTGTCAGTACTTTCAAGGGAAAGTGAGCCCCATTACGTTCAGGGGATATATTCTTGTCATATACTTGCATTCTGTCTATCCCTTTTGAATTTAACAGTTTCCTAAAGATTGTGTACTCATTCTATGTCCTGTGGCTTCATGTGAAACCTTCACCAATTCTTTTACTTATCTACTTCTCTCATCCTAACTCTGTCTAAGCCACAATCCCAAATGGAAAATGTGCTATATTGAAAAGTTTTTTCACTGCAAACTTATTTGGGGCTGCTTTTGATTTAAATTTAATTCACATGGTTCAAGGTGATAGATTAATGACAACCACGAATTGTCAATTTGCAAGTTGTGCTTGATCCTATTGTGTTACTGATTGTATCAATTGAGACAAAGGTTTGTGATTGATTTAATGAATTGTTTTCTTGATATTATGAAAATGAGAATGTCTATGAGTCATGAGAGACTGAAAAGCTAAAGCACAACTATGTCAAGAAGATTTAATAACCCAGAAATTAAATCAAGGACAACCCAACAACAAAAAAGAAAATTGAGAAAACACTTAAGCAAGACACAAAGACAGACTTCCATTTCACCAATGGCAAACAGTAGGGCAAATGAGGATGAAAAGTTTGATAGTGAACCACCAGGACACTCTGAACTCACAGCACAAGAAGTAAAAGAACAGAACAATCAGGTTCTAGAAAAATTCAAAACAGAAATAACTTCCCAGATAACCATAGAGATGGTGAGGAAAATGAAAGTCATGGTTTGAGACTCTAGAAGAGAAACTGACAAAAACAAACAAACAAACAAATGATGATCTCAGGACCATGATAGAAGCCATGCAAGCCCAGCATAAGAAAGAAATGGAAACAATGTATGCCCAACACAGGAAAGAAATGGAATCCACAAAACAGATCCAAACAGATATCCAGGAGATTAAAAACTCTCTTGAAAGTGTATGAACAGAATAAAAGAATGCAAAGATAGAATCTCATGTAGAAGATAGGATTGTACTCAGTGACTGTGAAAAGAGAGGTCTCTTAAAAACAGTAAGGGACCATGACAAATCAATCCAACAACTCCTAGATGATGCAAAGAAGAATAACATAAAACTGATAGGAATCCAGGAAGCAGCTGGAGAAAATACAAATGACTTAAAAAAGCAGCTCACAGAATTAATGACAGAAAACTTCCCAAACAGAGGGGAAAAATTTGAAATACAGATAAGTGAGGCATATAGGACTCCAACTAGACATGATAAAAAAAAAATCTACAGCTAGACATACAATAATCAAGATCCCAGAATCCCAGAAACCCAACAGAAGAACAAAATACTACAAGCAGTAAGAGAAAAGAAACAAATCACATGCAAAGGAAAGCCCATCCGAATCACAGCAGACTTTTCAACACAAACCCCCTCAGGTCAAGGAGAACCTGGAGTGAGGTATTTGAAGTCCTAAAATAAAACAAACTACAACCAAGAATGATGTATACTGCAAAACTCTCTTTCAAAATGGATGGGGAAATAAGATACTTCCATGACAAAGAACACCTGAGAAACCTCATGAACTCCAAACCAGCGCTTCAAGGATTCTAAACAATATCCTAGAAAAAGACAATGAAGGTCACAACACCATGAGGTCTAACAGACCAAATCAAATAGGAAAGGCAAGAAACTAAATGGAGAGGGGGAAAAAGAAAACAGAGTAAACAAAAGGACAATAACATGACAATAATAAGTCAGTACATATCATTTATAGCCATCATGTCAATGACCTCAATTCACCAATCAAGAGATATCGCCTGACAGAATGGATTAAGAAGCAAAATCCAACACTATGTTGTATACAAAAAAACACCTAGTGCAAATTGAAGGCTATAGACTGAAAGTGAAAGGAAGGAAAACAGTTCTCCATGTCACTGGAGCCCAGAAAAAAGCAGGGGTAGCAATCTTATTCACACATGAAGTAAATTACAAGCCAAAACTGATTCAAAGAGACAAAGAAGTCCACTACATCCTTGTAAATGGAACAATTCTAGAGGAAGTGATGACAATCATAACCATATATGCACCAAATATTTATGCTCCTAACTATATAAAACAACTATTAAGTAGCATGAAAGACCAAATAAGCATGAATACAATTGTAGTGGGTATCTAAATACCCCACTATTCCAAATAGAGAAATTGTATCACCAAAAAATCAACAATGAAATAGTAGAATTGAAGGAGGCTTTTGAATGCATGGACTTGCCTACACAGTGTTCCACCCCACAAAATCAGAATATACATTCTTTTTGGCTGCACATGGGTTATCATCCAAGATAGGCAACATAGTAGCTCACAGAACAGTTTTGAATAAATGCAAAGGAATCAAAATTATCCCCTTTATATTAACAGATCATAGTGCAATCAAGCAGGAGATCAATAGCATCAGAAACCATAGGAACATCACAAGTACATGGAAATTGAACAGCCCTCTCCTGAGCAATCAATGGATCACAGAGGAAACTAAAGAAGAAATTAGACAGTTTTATAAATAAATGAAAATGTCAATACAACACACAGGAATCTATGGAACACAATGAAAGCAATTCTACGAGGAAAATTCATAGCATTGAATGCCAACAGTGGGAAAACAGAGGGAGCTCAAATAAACAACCTAATGATGAATCAGACTCATAGAAAAACAAGAATTAGAAAAACCCAAAGCTTGAACAAGAGAGGAAATTATAAAGTTTAGAGCACAAACCAATGCAATGGAAACTGAGAAAATGATAAAAAATAAATGAATCAAAGAGTTGTTTTTTTGAAAGAATACATAAAATTGATAAAGCCTTAGCTAACATTTTCAAAAGAGGAAAGAAAAGGCTCAGATCCAGGCAGTCAGGAATGAAGAAGGTCAAGTCACAACAGTTCCAAAAGAAATCCAGAGGATAGTCAATACATACTTTGAGAACCTGTACTTTAATAAAATAGAAAACACAGAAGAAATGGACAGATTTCTAGATACTTATGAAATGGCAAAGTTGAACAAAGAAGATACAAATATTTTAAGCACCCCAATTACAATCAGTGAAATTGAAAATATATTTTAAAAATTACTAACAAAGAAAAGCCCAGGTCCTGATGGATTCACTGCATAATTTTACAATACATTTAGAGAAGAACTACTGCCATTACTCTTCAAAATTTTCAATGAAATTGAAAGGAAAGCAATACTTCCAAATTTATTCCTGGAAGCAAGTATCACTTTGATTCCCAAATCAGGGAATGATGCAACTAAAAAAGAGAACTACAAGCCAATCTCCTCAATGAATAAAGACACAAAAATACTTAATAAGATACTAGCAAACACAATACAGAGGATCATCAAGAAGATCATATGATCAACCCTGACCAAGTTGGATTTATTGCAGGGATGCAAGGATGGTTCAACATACACAAGTCAATAAATGTAATACACTATATGAACATAGTCAAGGACAAAAACCCTGTGATCCTCTTGATAGATGCAGAAAAAGCATTTGACAAAATTCAACACCCCCTCATGATAAAAACACTGCAAAAAACTGGAATAGATGGTCTATATCTCAACTTAATAAAGGCTATCTATGAAAAAACAAAAACAAACATCATATTAAATGGTCAAAAACTGAAAACTTTCACATTAAAATTGGGAACAATACCAGGACGCTCACTATCATCACTCCTATTTGATGTGGTTTTGGAAATATTAGCCATGCCAATGAGACAAGTGAAAGAAATTAAAGCAATAAAGAGAGGAAAGGAAGAAGTTAAACTGTCATTATTTGCTCATGATATGATATTCTACATTGAAGACCCAAAACACTCCACTAAAAGATGGCTAGACTGAACTCTTTTATCAGAGTAGCTAGATTCAAGATCAATACCCAAAAATCAATAGCCTTCTTGTACACAAATAACAGACTCACTGAGAGAGACTTTAGGGAAACAATTCATTTCACAACAGCATCCAAAACAATGAAGTATCTGGCAATCACTCTAACAAAAGAAGCAAAAGACCTCTACAAAGAAAACTACAGCACTCTGAAAAAAAAAAGATCGAAGAGAATGTAATAAAATGGAAATATATCCCCTGCTCCTGGGAAAGAAGAATCAACATAGTGAAAATGTCCATACTACCAAAACTGCTATATATATATTCAATGCACTGCCAACTGAAATTCCAACACTGTACTTTAAAGAACGAGAAAAAAAAATCCAAAAATTCATTTTGAACCATAAGAGACCTAGAAAAACAAAAGATATACTAGGCAACAGACACATGACAGCTGCTATAACAATTCCCATTTGAAACTATACTACAAGGGCACTGTGATAAAATAGCATGGTACTGGCAATGAAAAAGACTTGAGCATCAGTGGAACAGATTGGAAGACACAAACACAATTCCAGATGTACTCAGCTACATCTTCTTTGACAAAGGAGCTGACCATCCTCACTGGAGGAAACATAGCCTCTTTAATAAATGTTGTTGGATAAGCTGGATTCAACCTGCCAAGGATTAAAACTAGACCCTTATCTGTCACCATTCACTAAACTAAAATCCAAGTGGATTAAAGATATAAATATTAAAAGATAAACAACAAACTTGCTGGAAGATAAGTTAGGCAGAACTCTTGAAGACTCTGGGATAGGAAAAGACTTTATGAACAAATCCTCAGTAGCATGGGAACTAGCAGAAAGAATCAACAACTGGGATCTCATCATATTAAGAAGCTTCTGCACTGCAAAATAAACCATCAACTGAACTAAAAGACAGCCTGCAATGTGGGTAAAAAGTTTTGCCAGCTGCTCCTCAGGCAAAGGGCTGTTATCTAGAGTAGATACAGAACTCAAAATAATCAGTCCCCCAAATATAAAGACCTGATTCAAAAATGGGCATCTGAAATGAACAGATATTTCTCAGACAAGGAAGTAAAACCAGCAACTAAATATATGAAAAAATGTTCCACATCACTGGTAATTGAGAGATGCAGATGAAAACAACACTGAATTTTCACCTCACCACACAAAGAATGGCTGCTATCAAGAAATCAAACAATAACAAATTTTTGCAGGGTTGTGTGCAGAAAGGAACCCTTCTTCATTTTTGTTGGGAATGCAGACTGGTGCATCCACTATGGAAAGCAATATGGAGATACCTCAAAGTGCTGGGAATAGAGTTTCCATTAGACCCAGACATCCCTCTGCTTGGTATCTTCCTAAAAGAACTAAAAGAATCATATCACAGTGATATATGCACCCCTATGTTTATAGCAACATAGTTTGTAATAGTTAAAACTTGGAAACAGCCCATTTTCCCATCACATGGAAACTCTATAAAAAAATGTGGTTTTTCTATAAAATGGAATACTACTCAGCCATAAAGAATGAGAAATTAGATTCATTCATAGGAAAATGTATACATTTTTGAGGATAACTCCTAAGTGAAATACATAAGTCACACATGTGTACATACTGAATAGTTTCTCTGGTGTGAATAAACCATTATAGTACATAAGATGCTAATGAGACAATTGATAATGAGAAATAGGAAGAAAAGGGCTAATTGTCTAGGGAAAGGTGGAATGGTAGGGGAAAGTTAATAAGCGAAAAGAAAGAAATAGGAGAAAATGAAAAAGTAGAAATAAAGTGTCTGCAAATGTGGAGGGAAGAGGGAGTGATGGGAGGGCAGGGAAGGGGAACAAATGAGAACCAAGACCTGACATGTAAAGGTACAATATTCCAATAATGAATGTAACTGTGGTGTGTATCTCAAAGTAACAATAATCTAAAAAAAAAAAAAATATAAGCTGTGTACATTGTATAACTCACAAAGTATACATATATATCTATATATTGGTTACAAATAAATTGTTGATTGTTAATTCTGGCTTTTACAGATTATATAAAAACAAAATTGTCAAGGTAATTAAATAAAGACTTTTAAGTTTGGGGAGATGGTTGGATGATGGGACTCCCCTTGATGCATAAAGCAGCAGGTGCCCAGAAAATAGTTATTTCTGGTCTTTGTTCACTACTGGGAACCCAAATAATTGTCATAGCCTATGGGAAGACACACCCAAAATTAATGCTGATTAAAAGTTATTATAAAATGTTTGTTTTGGCTATCATCAAGGTTTCATTTCTAAATGTTTTATTGTAACATGATTATATTGGTTATCATCAAAACAAACATTTCAGTGGGAAAAACAAGGTGCTATTAAGAAGATGCCTTTGATACCTATCTATATTATAGGACATAAAATTTGATATAATTATAATAATTATTATTGCTACTTGTCTGGTGTAAAAATGTATTCATACTTTCTGATTGTACAGGTTTTCTAATATATCATTTAAAGTAATAACCTGTTGATTATGTATTTGCCCTTCTGCTATGATCAAGCTATGTGTGATAACAATTACATTTATAAGCCAATATATTTTCTTTAGGTGGCAATCTATCAAAACAGTTATTTGTTTCAGAGTTTTGTATGTGCTTTTGTGGGGGAGTGAGTGCATTTAAAAAGGACCATTTTAAACCAAGATACATATCTAAGTTTGTTACAAAGATTATATCATGATTGCCATGCTAAAGTATTATTATTATTATTATGAGTGGCTCCTGATTCAAGTTTTTTTCTTTTAATATTCTACAGGAATTCCACTACTAGATCAACCATGATTGATAAAAAACAGTCCTCTAATTATATTTTAGATTCCAAAATGCTTGATATTCAGGTAAAATTATAATACTTAAGCTCACTGCCACTACTGCACTACTGTCACTGATCTTTTCTTCTGTTGTTCAACAACAAAATCTTGGAGACCAAATCTAGAAAGGAAACTGGGTATGAGGACTGCCAATATTTTGGCCCTAGACTCTTGATGTCAACAAAGACTTAAGGACATGAGGAACCTTTTCTATGGGATCCGATATCTTTGGTATGCCACCCAACCTCCTGAGCAGGGAGATTGAAGGACAACAGAGGACAAATGTACCTGGTGCCAAAGGAGGGTCACAAAGAGGGAAAAATCTCCCAAGCTTTCATGGAAGGCAACAAGGTCAAGCAAGGCTTTGACTCACCCTGATGGCTGACACTGATGGCGGAGCTGAGAGGCTCTATGCATGGTTCCAAAATAATGCCTAAAGAGATTTACCTGACTATGATAGATGGCAAGATGTTCATATTGACTGACACAGGTCTCACTTTCACTTGGTCTCAAACACCCAGCAGAAAAGAATAACACAAAGAGGCATAAAATGTGCCATAATAATAAAGCTAGGTATAAAAAGGGGCTCCAGTCACTAACCCCTTCTGGCTATTTCTAGCTCTACTAGTCACTGACTGTGGTTATGGATCATTAGGAGAAACTATGGTAAAATCTACAAGAGCTCAGCTAGAGTTTTACATTTCTTTGTGAAATTTCTTCTTCACACTTGATCTTAGCCAAAAGAATAAGAAACGATAAAAATTTGCTGTTCACATTGTCTCTTCTTACAGCTAAAATGAGAGAGACTTCTGACAAAGTATCAGATTTATAGATAAGCTTTATCAATGAAAGACTCTGAGAGCAACAGGTTATAATCACTCACTATTTCAGTATCTAAGTGAGGATTTCTCCCCAACCTGCCCTTCCATTCTAGTGTGCTCAGGCTTCTGTTTTTCAGGCTCTAAGTTCTTTAAAAATCTGGCTCATGCTTGCCTATCAGCTGCCAAATTCAAAGTGATCATACAGATAATATCAACAAGAAATGTGCTACACTTCTTTTTTTTTAAACTAATATCCACCATCTTAACAATTGGCCCTCCTGTACTCCCCTTCCTAATGGGACCCTGATTTCTGGCAGGAAAAGGCACAGGCATCTTGGGAATTTCAATATCAACACATTTCACTTGCTCCCTATCTCAGGAGCTACATGAGGATTTAAAAAGGCGGCAGACTCCTTCATCACCCTACAGTCGAAGATTAATCCACAAGTAATGGTATTTCACAGTAGGTGTCACAGCAGAAAGAGGGAGATATATCTTATACTGGGAGAAGAGTGCTGATACTTTGAAAGGAAACATAGGCAACAAGGTAGGAGATCTTAGACAGTGCATGAAAATGTGTAATCAAAATCTAGACAGGTTATAACTATTATCAGGATATTTTGACCAATGGCTCCCGTGGCTCCTCCCTTGCCTAGGTCCCCTCACCATCTTCTCCATAATGTTGTTTGTTACACCCTGCCTGTTTCACTGTTTACAGAATTTCTTACAGGAACTCATGTGGGCCTTTTCCAACCAGATGGTAGGCAAACTCCTCATGGGCAGCTATCACAGCCCCTCACTACTGATGCTGGCTCCACCTACCAAGACCATACTTTGGCTGTCTAAAGCCCCCACCCAACATTGACCCTTTGCTCACAGAAAGCAGTTGCAGAAAAAGAGACTTTAACTCCTATTCCATAATAACAAGAGTCTGGAAAGATAGAGGGCTCTACCAGACAAAATATCCCAATGGTCTTACATTCTAAAATGGCTCCTGTTCCTAGAATGGTTCTCACTTATGGAAATGAAGCATTTTGGAAAAGTGAAACCTATCCCCTCTGGAGAAGCAAACCCTAACTTGTTGCTCCATCCTGCTACCCATGTGATCCTCCCCTTCCAATCCCTGGCTGCCCATTGCTCAACTCTCAGGATACTCTCCCTATATAAACTCCCTATGCCCTATATAAACATCACCCCAGTTAGTCTCAGTCTCTCGGAATGTTTGAGGTAGCTTGACAGCTCTTTCTCCCCAATAAAAACTTGTCTTGTGGAAAAAAAATGTTATTGTGGCAAACATTGACAAGGGTGCTAAATAAGGAGAATATGACTGGAGTTTGGAAGGCAATATAAACATATTTTTCTTAAGCTCAGAGTGACATAATGAATCCTCATCTTAAAATATAGAATAAGGAAGAGGCTAGGGATATCACCAATGGTCTAGGGTCAATCCTTGCTATCACAAAAATAAGAAAACACATTTACTAAGATACACTTTGTTTTGGGCTGTAAAATACACTTAAAATTTAAGAGTAAAAATCACACAATTCCTACTTAAAGACCCCCCAAAAATTGAATCAAAGTTGTCAAAGTGAAAATAACTAGGAAAGTTCAAAATACATACATTATACTACACATTCCTAAAGATAACATATAAAAAGATATCTCAATAGAAATTTTTAAATAGATGAAAACCAAACTAATTTAATCTCAAAAGAGGGGAGAATTCACATTTGTCTGGAATAGGCTGCAGCAAATTACATTTTTCAATGAAATAATTTTTAATAGGAAATCTCTGCAAGAAACCTAACAGTTAGCTCTGAAATTAATCCTTATCTAGATAGTTCTTATTTTAATATCTTCCTCTCAGAATATATTTGAAAGAGTAATGTTCTTTGAGGCAGATGACCTTGTCATTCAACTTTAGACTATGTTATTTGTTCAGTTTTATTTACTTAGTGTCTATTTTCCTTGTTTCAAATCATTAAAATTTTTACATGAAAAACAAGTCATAAGAGATCACTGCCTTATATAAAAGACCATCTACTCAGCCAAACATTGAGTCTATCTACTTGAGACTTCTGCTTTCTGTAAATTGGTTCTTCCGTTTACCGCGATGACCTTCATGGTTCTCCTTGTGATCGGCCTGTGTAGCCTCATGGTTTCAAGCCGTAAGTCAGATTCACCTTCTAAAAGAGATTTCGGGGTCCAATACCTAAGGGAAGTGTAGGTTGGAGCACCTTCTCTCTGGGTCTATGTGCACATCTTTCCTTATCAAGATATAGATGAAATCTCTCCTCTTTTCTTTCTAACAAGCTGTGGTTTATTTTTTCAGTAACCTCAGTACGCTCAGTGAAAGGTGACACATCAGTAAAATTTAATCATACAGAGTCTGCTAACAAAACATACACACACTTCCGAGAAGAAAAACGGTATGGTGTTTTTTTCAACAGATTGTGTTACCCTTCTATAGGGGGCTTTAGCAGATGCCATATATCACGGAAAACCCACCACACTGTCAGACCTTAGAGAAGAAACTGAAAATGCATATGTAGCAATCTCAATTTTCAAGTTTAAGCAAGCAGCAGTTTGCTGTGTAATAAATGTCTCAAAGGTAATACTCACCACTTAGAGCACCTCTTCTAATTGTAGAGGCCAAAGGTAGCTTGTGTTAATTTAGTGATGTCTCATCAAAGTTAGTATTTCATTTCCTGAAGTATGTATACATTTTTTGGCAGACGCTGTATTTCCTTTTTAGTAGAATTAAAATATCTTAAAACCTACTAGGAATTATTGCGATGATGGTGGTGGTGGTGGTGGTGGTGGTGGTGATGATGATGATGATGGTGATGATTTACTGCTGCAGACACTCTCATATGTGTCCATGACAGGAGTGAGGAGGAAAAGGACACAGAGGAGGTCACTCCATGGTGGAATTTACCCTTTGAAAATTAGAATGTATTCAACTGGAATTTTTTATTTCTTCATTTCTTCATATAGAAGTGACTGGCTACTTTTTTACTCAACACAGAAATAGATGCATTTCTGGTATATCATGCAGCAATCTTGATAATGATAGTCATAGTGGATCAAGCTTCACAGGAGCAGAGACTTACACTGCTCTTGTCAGGAGTTTCTCCCAGCTTTTTCCTCAAGCTGAGAGACTGCAAATATTCTAATTCCAGTCAGCTCCATGATGACTACTGGGACAGGATCTTGAGGTGAAAACTGATGATCTTTCTCACTCTACTCACCAAATAATGAAAACTACAGGACTTCTTGAATCCTTATTTCTACTCACCAAACACTGCCAATTTATTGTCCATACTCTCTTACCACTAAAAAAGCGTTATCATAAACACAGGAGGAGAAATGGTTTGGGAGAGGGAGAAGGTTCATCACCAAAGAACAAATTATTTTAGAGTGTAAAGATATGAGTCTACTTCTATGCTGAGTGACAGGTGAAAATTAGTGCTAGGACTAAAGGGCATAATTAATATATTAAGTTTACTGGAGATGTGGGGAAAGAAAGAGAATAGTTACAGAGATTAATATTCCATCATTTGGTACTAAGTCACAGATTGACATAAGGTGATGGTCCTTGAAGGTGAAATACAACTCCCTGATAGTCACGTTTATAACGTTATAAAGTTATAGTCTAGAAGCTTTGCAATTGAGTACATTGTTGGATCAAAAATCCAAATGACTGATTTCAGCCCTCTGCTCTCAGGATGAGTTGTCAATTATTTGACTAAAGCTTGGTCTGAAAACAATTTTTACTAAGCTAAACAATCCTGCTGAGCAACATGTTTTCCTGATGTCAGCTGTATTTCCATGGTATTAACAAATCTGTGAATTGGTTCTTAGAAACCAAGTGCCTGTCCTCACCTTCAATGATGAAACTGCCCTACTGCACACCACAATGAAGCTCTTAACCATTCTTGATGTTCATGGGCAAAACTAATCACCTAGAATTTCCTTGTTACTCCAGATACTATTTTCATACTACAGTTTATAAAGAAACACTGGAGACCTAAATAATCAAAGGAAAGGAGATTTCTATAAATTATTTTTCCATGATTATGTCTCAATATTCTCTGTAACTTCACACTTTCTGCAGATCTCTCTGTCAAACCATAGATGCAATTGCAATTCAGTAAATCTATAAATCTATTGGCTGCCTCCTAACAGTGAAAGTAAATCAAAGCGTGATTAGCATCCACATAAAGAGTCCTATGGGAGGGGGGCTGATTTGTTGAACATTACTGGGAAGTAGGATGACTTACTTACTATCTTGGTGGTATAGGTAGAAACAGGTAAGTATAAAAACCCTGTTCTCAGAGCTAAGACAGACTTGAGTGAGAAAAACAATCTCTCCTCCAGGCAGCATCTGAAAATCTGTCACTTGTCCCTCCAAAACACTCTCCCCATCATGAGGAATATAGACTCAATTGTCCTCAATTTCAACACATCTTATAAACATGGGAATTAGTGATTGTTTTCACGATGTACGTGAAGCACCTGTAACTTTAAACATTTTAAGAACTATTGTTTGGTTTGAGTTTAACTTGCTCTTGTTCCACGACTACTGACACAAATTATTAAGAACAAGAAAACATTCCCTGGGTAATAGACAGACTATATACTCCTAATCCTAATGGAGCTGTTAGGTTAGAACTTGCTCCAACGCCTCCACTAGGAGCTACACTACAATACTACAAACTCTTCTTCTCTTTATTTAGAGGATCGTGCTACCCTCACCTCCACAGATGGCACTGAAACGGTGAGTCTGAATTTTTTCAACTTTCAAGAATTGTATGTCCACAATTCAATGTTATATTTCCCCAGTTTTTTACAACTTAATCTGTCCAGCATGTATGGCTAAATCTGAACTTGATGACGGTTTGGTAAGAAGGTTACCCTTATCTACTTCTTTCTTTCACATTTTTGTTGGAGCAACAATTATAATTCCTACTTCTGGGTGACACTTGAATTCCTTAAAAGAAATTAAAGGAGACATTTTTCTCTGCTTCTTGAATTGAAGAGTTTATTTATTTATTTATTTATTTATTTATTTATTTATTTATGTCTCTCTGCTTCTTAAATTCCAAGCTATGAAAAAAAATAGCTCCTTCATAAATGTTTAACATGAAGTCTCTGAAAAAAGATGATTTAATATAGTCACATATTCATTTTTTAATTTTCAATAAGAAAAGGCAAAGAAATGTGCTCCGACACTATATGAGGAAGCACTTAAGGTAAGAATATAATTTCCTGCATGGCACAGAATTAGCATTTTTTTCTCAATTTCTTTAATATGCAGAGCTAAGCTAGCATTCCAAACAGTTTATGGCAAAAACTAAAGCAAATTTAACACAATCCAGAATGCAGAGTAAAGAGAAGATGTCTGCATGAAAAGCAGTGTCAGGAAGCAATGCTTCTTAATGAAGTACAGCTCCACAGTCTTATCTTCTGGAGGAACTCGAGAATTCTCTTCATCTAACACAATTCTCCACTTTTATCAGGAACACATGGTGCCAGAGGAAATTGTTATTCAACCACCACCAATTACTGTAATTGTAAGTTTATCTTTGGGCTTTCTCACCCCCACCCCCTTGGACTTTCTTAATGACCACCAGTGCTTTCTCCCATTCATTTCCAAGAACGGATGCACTGTGAAGAGGAAAGCCCCATGTACGTAGTCTCTCTACTTTCACTGAGTGTATTTGAAAATATTTCATATAAAGAACATAAGAAGAAATATGTAGCATGGTCAGCTGTTTCTTGGCTCTTGATTATGTCCTTAAGCCTGAAAGCAAAGGCTAGGGAGATGTGTATTTTAAACGCTAACAGAAATGCTAGTATTTGGAGGACAGGGACACTGAAGTGGAGGGGAGCAGGGAAATCCTCCTGAGGCGTCTCTCAAGTAAGAGTCCAGGAGGAAAGCACAGATCCAACACCATCCTGAGTGAGGTTCAGGAACACTTAAGTGCAGAATATGGGAACACTAAAGTCATTGTAGTATCTGAGTTACAGAAATCATGGAACTCTGTGCTCTAGATCCAGGTTGGATAACAAAGTGTAGGTCATAGAACAATTTTCCAGAGGCAAAAGGAAGGCTTGGTTATTCATTTCCCAAGCCCAGAATCCATTCTATCCAGGTATCCAGTTGTGTGAGGTGTCATAGCAGAATATGAACACTAAAGTCATTGTAGTATCTGAGTTACAGAAATCATGGAACTCTGTGCTCTAGATCCAGGTTGGATAACAAAGTGTAGGTCATAGAAGAATTTTCCAGAGGCAAAAGGAAGGCTTGGTTATTCATTTTCCAAGCCCAGAATCCATTTATCCAGGTATCCAGTTGTGTGAGGTGTCATAAAATGGAAGAAAAAAAATCACTGTCCCAGTTTTAATGAGGGCATAATAATTCTTTCAAAATGTGTATATCACAAAACCCAAAAGACTTTCAGTTGGAGACTTTCCCTAGGAAACCATGGATTGACCAGGCTAACTTCCAAGTAGGTGTCATAAAATGGAAGAAAAAAATCACTGTCCCAGTTTTAATGAGGGCATAATAATTCTTTCAAAATGTGTATAACACAAAACTCAAAAGACTTTCAGTTGGAGACTTTCCCTAGGAAACCATGGATTGACCAGGCTAACTTCCAAGTCAAGGTGTCTGTGATTTACTAGTGAGCTGAGGAGATGGTGCCAATGGCAGGACAGAGCACAGGTGTAGCTGTCATAAAAAGGTGGATGAAAGTGGCTCTCAGGGAGCAACTGTTAAGGTACATGAACCATGCATTTCTATATATGTGTGTGTGCATACAGACATGTAGGTACAGTTATATGCTTATATGTTTGTACCTACACTGCATAAAAGTACACATGTGATTTCTGTGATGAATGTATGACTTGTAACTAGATGTTCCCCAAAAGCCTCATGTGTTCACACATAGGGCTTTTCGTAGGTGGCTGGATCTGGAGTGTGTGAATCTGAAGGAAGGGGTTGTGAATATGGAATGAGGGAAACTCAGTTAGTCCACTGATTGGTTTAGCAGTTTTGGATATGGCTAATGGGAAGGCCCATCCTGGGTGTGGCTGGCACCCACCAATAGGCTTGTAGCCTGGGTGGGATATAAAGGGACAAATGGAGGACAGGCTCACTGCCTTCTGCCTGCCATGCCATGAACCATTTCTCCTGGGTGATGCCCTGTGCCAGGCCACCCTACCTTAGAGCCAGCTGACTATAGAGTGAAACCTCTACCCACTGTGAGCTGAAATCAACCTCTCCTCCTCTAACTTGTGTCAGGTATTGTGTCTCAGCAACAAGAAAAGTAACTCAGACAATTTTAGAAAGCAATTCCAGGAAGTCTCTCAAAACTGAATAGAATGTGAAGGACAATTTCTATCTTCTATGAAATATCTCACCCAGATTGACTGGGAACACACTGCAGTGAGGATGATGTTGATAATTGGCACATTCACATGGACATAGTTAACTCAGAATGCCAGCATTAATTCAAGATGTCACTTGAGCTGGGGCTGTAGGTCAGAGATAGAACACTTGCCTAGTAGGTGTGAGGTCCTCAATTCGAACCTTTGCACCACCCAAAAAAAAGATCACTTGATTTGATCCACTCCTATTATTTTGTCTGTCTTTATTGTTACAGTTTAAATGGGTGACTTTGTGTGGCAAAACCTGAAGTTTAGCATGAACTAGGTTTGGTGGTAAAGAAAATGTTCTGAAAATGTTCTGCCTAATTTCTGCAAAACTCAAAACAAGAAGCACAAATAGTATAAATGTCCTATTGCAATCTAAAAAAACCCAACTATTTTTAAAACAAGAAGCTACTAATTTTTTGTTTGTTTTTTTGTTCTTGCAGATGCCAGGAGCTATTCTTTCCTTTTTCAAACAGTTAGCGAATAAAACTGCTACCTGACCATGAAGAAATCAAGATTTAAATACCTTGATCTCCTGGATCTCCTCTTTTTTTTCAGCTCTTCCGTTTTCCTTGAATTTCCCCCAAATTGTTATACGGGCGAAGGATACTTCTCTTTCCACCCCACTCATTAAGTCTCTGAAATAAACTGGCAATTGATCAAAATCAGTAGACGATAATGATGTTAAAAATTCATTGTCGTTCACAAGTGCATCACATGGGGAAAAGTAATTACACAAAAGGCAGGTGTAGGCGAAATATCTGTATATCCTCTTCCTAAAATAGAGGGGAGGAGATAACAGCCAGCACGTGCTGTCACCCGAGGGAGATGAAGTCTTCCAGTGAGGGCCACCTGTGGCCTTCTCTGTGCGAGTCAGTCTTCAGGTCCCCAGTCTGCTCCTGGGAAAAGATCTTCCCTAGCAGAAGGGGAGTCGTCAACTAGAAGAGGCCTCGCCCACATCCGCTGTTCACTAAGGTAGATCAAGGGAAACTTCTTTTTACACAACCACAGCCCTTCAGAGCGGTTTCTGTGTCTGCCTGCTCTGCAGTTTCCCTGAATAACCAACTGCACATGTGCCAAAGCAATGTATTTGGGGAGGTATTTTCACTCTTCCACACACTTAAACAACCTTTTATAAAAAGTGTAATTCAAAACATCTGCATTGCATAAATATACTATCTAACACCAGGCAGTCTTGAGAGCTTAGAATCACAATATATATGAAAAATAACTGAGATGTGTTATGTACATGGACCAAATTCTCATGAAGAATGTGATCATTATATACACAAATATGTACTAATAAAAATAAAAATTGAAAAAAAGAAAACATGACTTAGTTAAAAACATGGTTTGTTTGGGTGTAAAAGAACTTCTGATTTACTGGGTAATTCAGGTTTTATCTTCCACACTGCACTCTTTTTTTTTTTCTCTTAAATTTTTTTATGGGTACATTTTAGGTATACAATACATTTACATTCATCATTGCGAACTTGTACCTTTACATGATGTATCTTGTTATTATTTTTCCCCATTCCCCTGCCCTCCTTTAAACGTACTAATAAAAATAAAAATTGAAAAAAAGAAAACATGACTTAGTTAAAAACATGGTTTATTTGGGTGTAAAAGAACTTCTGATTTACTGGGTAATTCAGGTTTTACCTTCCACACTGCACTCTTTTTTTTTTTCTCTTAAATGTTTTTATGGGTACATTTTAGGTATACAATACATTTACATTCATCATTGGGAACTTGTACCTTTACATGATGTATCTTGTTATTATTTTTCCCCATTCCCCTGCCCTCCTTTAACGCCTCCACCCCCCCTTTGCAAAAGCTTTTTTTCCATTTATTTCTTATCTCATATTATTTTTGCCTTTTCCTTCTTTCCTTTCCCCTGCTGCCCAGTTCCCCTACTCCTTAGTACCTTTTCTTCCTATTTCACATTATCAGTTACTCATTTTAATCCTTATTTTCACTTTCAGTTTCTCATACCAGAGATATTATTCAGTACTTACACATGTGTGTCCTATTTATTTCACTTAACAGCCTGGCCTCACTGTGAAACCATTTAGCTATAAATGACTCTAATTTCTCATTCTTTGTGGCTCAGTTGTACTCCATATTATTTTTTTTTTAAACCGTGTTTATTCAGTCTCCAGTTGATGGCCACTTGGGCTGTTTCCAAACTTTAGCTATTACAAACTGTGCTGCCATAAACATGGGTGCACATGTATCACTGTGGCATGATTCTTTTAATTCTTTTTGGAAGATATCCAGCAGGGACATAGCTGGGTCAAACGGGACCTAGTTGTCTGAGGCATCTTCATATTGATTTTCACCGTGGTTCACCAGTCTACACTCCCACCAACAATGGAGAAGGTTTCTTTCTCCCTATAACCCTGCTGACATTTGTTATCTGTTGATTTCTTGATAGCAGCCACTCCTTCTGGGGTGAAATGGAATCTCAGTGTTGTTTTCATCTGCATCTCTCAAATGGCCACACACTGCACTCTTTTTAAACATCTGCCAATTTAGTGTTGTGTTATTCAAACTGACCTCATCCAGGTTTGAGTTCTCATCATCTCATCTCTTAAGGTGGAGCTTGCCCAAATTCAGATATCTCAGCAGTTCTTCTCTGCAGGAAATTCTTCCACAATACGTCTAGAAAGAAAAGAAAGCAGAGTAGCATATTTCCAAAATTGAATTTCTACTGTTACTATATTGTATATTATCTAAATATTCTACTTCTGAAAGAAGAGCTCATAAACTAGCAGTTGGTGTTAAATCTCTGTTTGGTTCTAATAACTAGTTTTAAAGAAACAGAGAGACTAGGAAAACAACTAAGTGACGTTAACTTTGACTATTCATATGGTATATAGAATATATCATCACTTTCTACTTTTAAGGGAACTTAACCCTATTATCTCACTTTCCATCACAGAAAGGCAAAAAGTTTACTTCCTTATGTATGTCATCTAACGCTATGCTCTCAGTTCCGAAAATCCTGCACAAGCTACAATACTTATCTCCCTGCCCAACTTCCACCTCTAAATCATCAATTTCCTTTATTATGTGTACTGTGTAGGCTCAATACATCAGCACACCCAGGAATTAGTAATGATTTCATTGAAGAAAAACATATTATGGCAAGGTCTCAGAGGCTGAGCCTATAGATGTGCAATGGGTAACTAAAAGCAGGATAAAGTTTGGCATCTCTGCTTTATTTCATATTTATCTCCTTTATTACCTTAAAACTTCAGGACAGATGCCTGCTTAGCCCTGCACATAAGCATGTTAACTTAAGGAGCAGCTGTCTAAAAACTGGTCACATAAGGTTGATCAGTCCTAAATTTATTTAACCTATCTCAATTTCCTTCAGGACTGAATACACCAAAGTAAGAGAAACAAAAGTATTTCCAGGATTGGCAAGAATATATAATTGCCAGCCTTTAGAACATCCTGTTCCTGATGCCCTAAAATAGCACCTAGAACCAGTCATCGTGCTAAACCTGCAGTTAACCACACTGACCCCAAGCTGAACCTGTCCCTCCCTTTATTTCCCGCTTCTGCCCTCCTGTTCTTTCAAGAACCCCAGCAATATTCAATAGTAATAGAAAGTAAGATAAGGCATCAATAAGAAAGGAATAGATTTTAAGCCACCCAAACCTTATAAAAGTATGCCTCAGAAAAGGGTCGGGGCTCTCTTCTTCCTGATCCTCTTAGTCAGTGAGGTATGAGGGCCCAGGCTCAAGCTTGCCGGGCTCGAGCCTGCAATAAACTTCTCATGTAATTACATTGGACTCGGCTCCTTGGTGGTCTTTGGGGACAACGCCATCTGGTCACAACACTAGTGTTTTCTGTGACTGATAATAAGATATTCAATTAAATCATTGGTATTCACTTATTTCTATTCTTGGCATTTCTTTTCTGGGTTCAGAGACAGGGAAAACACTGTAACTAATGATTACTGGAGGACACAGATTCAGTGTTATAGCTCCAATTATGACAGAATGATCCTCATTAACACAGAAATTTATTAAATTCAGTTTTGTTTTCTCTTTCTTGTCTTCCCTGATGGAGACCGCCCAGAGTGAGCTACAGATTCATGAATTGGCTTTTCATGTAAAAAGTCGGAGTTTGCCTATTAGCCCACAATGGGTTGCTTGGAAAGCCAGCACTTGGTGTGTGGGAACAGAACAACTCCCCACACCTCTGGTCACAGTGGAGGTTTCAATGAGCCTTGAGGCTGTGACATCTTGGATGGCAAGACAACGTTGCAGCTAAGGGCAACATGACTCGTACATAAAATTTCTATTGAAGCAAAAATGAATTGATGGAAAATACCAAATTTTCCAGCAATTAATGATCTGTTCCTGATGGACCTTGAGCATACACTTTAGTGAAATAAATCAGACACATGTTTGAATACTGCATTGTAAATAGGCACTGAAATGTTTAATGGATGTTGGCAAATGGAAAGAAAGAGTTCAGATGGAAAAGGGAATTAGGGAAAAGGAAGGGAGAGAGGAAAGAAAGGAAAAGAAAAAAAGTGAAAGTAGAAGGAAAAAATGCAAACAAAACTTTCCATAAATATAGAAGGGAGGAGGCTTGAGGGAGAAAGGGATACAATAATAAAATTTATTAAAAATGATACTTCGTGTGCAAGAAAGTCTTGTTCCCTTGTTGCTAGGACCATGCTCAAGTCAGTACTCTCTTCTCCACTGTTCCTCAAAGTGACCTTTACTACTTTGAGGAGCTGTTTGTTCAATAAATAATGGCCAACTTCGGGAGACAGCTCTCAGCCTGAGAACAGCTTTGACCATCTTCCCCCTCTATTCAGTAGAGATCTGTTCTTGTCTTTTGTTATCCTGCTGCAGTGCCCTTGGTGGTTGGAAGTTTGCGCAGCTTCCAATACCTTCTCCCTTCTTTTTTCCTCCCACTTTCCTTTATTCCTTCCTTCCTTCCTTCCCTTTTTTCTTTCCATTGTTCCTCCCTTCCTTCCTGAATTTCTCAACTCAATTTGGTAACATGACCTAATGAATTTATCAATTACTCCTTTATTAAGTATACTTAGCACATGTAAATATACTGGATTATCTGAATTCTACCATAAATATTTTTTAAAACTGGATCAGTGATTCTAAAGATAAGGGTTCATTGTGGTCAGTTTTCTTAATACTGTTTTCTTAACAGATGTACTAACTACAACTAATAATATAAATGAATTCGTATTTTACATTTTTTTATCTCATAGTTATTTTAGACCGCATTAGCTTTAAAAATCTCAAAAGTGAAATAGTTCTTAGATTACAGATATATAATCAAAGGAACACAATCAGTTCTAAAGTGAAAAAAGAGCAACTGATCAAGAATGAAAAATGATTTTTCTGGGCTACATTTTATTATTAACCAAATATAGTAGACAAAGTTATACACATACATGACTTAATGTTTACTTACCTATAAAATGAAACACAAATTTAGCATACAATATGAAATTTTTATTACACTAACACTGTACAAAACACTTTTAAATTCTCATTATAAGGAATAAAATTGATTTTTTCATCACATCTTCCATTTTACTTTCTCCCTTTTTAGATACTCTTGGTAGGCAGTTCAGGCTGTCATTTACTTGCTACATCACCTTGAACTCTCAGTCATCCTCCTGCCTCAGCCTTTCAAGTGCTGGGATTACAGGTGTACACCACCAGGCCTGGCTACAAATTCCATTTTAAAATATCTTAGAGATAAACACCTGAAATTGTAAAACAGGACGTAATTAAGCTGGAGAAAAATCAAAGTCTTAGATGTTACATTACAGAATTGTTTTAAACTTAGATTTTATGAAAATAATATGATAAAAAGAGCTAAATCTAATATACATCTGTATAGAAAACTGACAGGTTCAAATAACTGATACACAAGCTTGATAAAATAATATTTTAAAAATTAGCTACATTTCTATGAAAGAAGAGAAGAGAAAGAGGTCATTTGAAAATTTTTTTAATGTAACAGGAAATTTTTAAAAATGACTTTGAAAGGGAAATCCTTATTTGGGAAAGACAGCTTATAAACTATTTCTTTTTTCCTGCTTTTTTTTTTTTTTTTATTTCATTAAAGACAACCTCTGTTTGGCTGAAGGTTTCATGTACATAAAGATGCAGCTGCCATATGAGATGAGAGGACAATCATGTGAGAAGAACATCTGGAAAAAGCCTTTTTTCTCTGGTTGGCAGAAGGTATTTTTAAAATTGTTAGGTTAATTTGTGTGTATGATAGGATCACCAAAGCCCAAGTGAGCAAGAGAGTCAGCAAAGCTAAGACAAAACTAACTTATCATTTCCAACAAAGGTGTATCTATGCAAGAGATTTGCAGTGTAGGAGCAGTATCACAGTAGAAATGATCAATGATATTGGAGTCACAGAAATCGAGGCTCAAACCTAAGACAAGTCCTGGAAAAATATTAATGAAACCAGCACTCCAAGAGCTAAGAACCAGCCATGTGCAAGTTTTTGAGCTCAAGATGGTTGTATAATGCAGAGGCTTACACATGGCCACATAACGGTCGTATGACATGACAGCCAGCAGGTAACATTCTGATGCACCCAGAAGGAAGGCCAAAAATAACTGAGTTGAACATCAGTTGTAAGAAATGATTTTGTCACCAGTTACCATGCTAACAAGCAGTTTGGGAATACAAATTGTGGTATAAAAAAATTTCTCAAAAGGAAAAATTTTGGAGAAAGCAAGGAGTCTTGAGATGAGAATCCAGTAGAGTGAGGGTAATGATAGTCAGGTTGCCTGAGATGCTTAGAAAGTAGGTAAGAAAATAAAGTAAGGAATAAAATAAACAGAATAATTTTCCACTTTGGGTCCTCTGTCAATCCTACTAAGATAAACACTGTCACTTTTGTGTGGTTTTCCGTTGCTACTTCTTGATACAATGTTGAGAAAAATATTATCCAAACCATAAGATGAGAATGTAACAATATCAGAATAGTATAGAATATCAGAATAGTAGAGTTTCCATTAACCCTATATAACTGGATCATGAAGGAAAAGTTTTTTCCAAGTTGAACTCCAGCAGAATCAATTACTTTTCATACTTTGGGAAAAGTATTTTCAGTATTCCAACTGTGGAAAAAGAAAAAACAGTGTCTTATAAATCAACATTATGTTGTGCTTAATAACATTTATAGTGCATAAAAAATCTGAATATACCTAGTAAATAGATTCCTATTCAACATGTGAGAGCTGAAATGTCGTGTTGTTTACACTAGGTCTAAGTAATTACATTTTACACCACATTACTGCCTTGAGAAGCTGGTTGTGAGTGCAAAAAATAAAAAAGATGGTACGCAAATATTCACATAACACTTCTCTCATTCTTTATTGATATTTGTATACCAAAAGTTAGTGTTTTCTTTTGATCTCTATGTCTTGATTTTGTCTGCCATTCTTCAATTTCAGGATCTATTGCAATGGTAAATCTCTGTGACTGCCTGTGAGCCTGATTTACACAGAATGAACAGACATGGTGTTCCCGATCACTGTGTTCTGAAATTAGAAAGAGAATAATAGGGAAAATTCAAAGTAAATGTCTCTTAGCTTCTTTACTAATGTAGAGGCTACGTTACATCAGAACTCTAATTTACCTCCACCTAGCAGAGTTCTTCTATGACGATCGACCACTTGGCAAGTGTGTAACTACGTGGAGGCAATACCAACTGTCCTGAAATGACACAGACAATTAAAGTCCAAGCCAACGCAAAGGGCACTGCTTGTGTGTTTGAGAAATTATAAGACTCATTAACCTAAATCCCATAGAAGCCCATATTATAAACAGTTTAATCCCATGAGAGAAAATGTCTTCTTTGATGACTTCATCAGTTATTTTCTTTCATGAATTAATTACCAGTAGCTGGTATTTATTAAACAGTTTTTACAGATAGGCCCATGGAGAATGCATTGATATACACTGATGAATCAAAGAAACATAAAGCAACATACCTGATTATTGCGGTCACAGATATATTTATGGGTCCAAATACATGATTGCATAGAGTAAGTGCAGCTCTTTTTAACTAAATGTTATGGGAGACTAGAAAAAAGGTTACTGATGTTGTTTTTTGTTACTGCTGTTCTTGTTGTCCTTCCACTGGTAGGGAGTCAGCCCTGTAATGTTTGTAAAGTAGGAAAGTGCTCCACCACTGAATTATAAGCCTCAGCTCAGAAAAAGTTGTTTTTATAGTTCCTAGAACAGTTCAGGAAAATTTACAAGGGAGGATGATATAAAATGGAATAAGTCTTGACTATTGTAAATTGTACTGCAATTCAGAGTGTGCTGCAATCAGAATAATCAAGATATAGTTCCAGCCTAGAAGCCTGCCAGTGGATTAGGAACAGAGTTCTGACAGAGTCCTGTCATTTCCACAAGCTAGAATTCTGTCAAATCTGGGAGTGAACTACATGGAGCCCTGAGGGAGGCAGGGGACACTTGCCCAGCGTGACAGATGTCCCACCCAAATCACTCTCACCCACAAGAGTTATTTTTGGTTTGTGGATCATACTGCGTGAAAATGATTTTAGGCTCAACTTCTCTGGGTAACTTTTGGCACTAAATATTGCAATTTCAGTTCAATGACTCCAAGATGGATATTTTTGCAGATTCAATTTACTGATGAGTCTAACAAGAATAGTGGTATTTCAATGCAATCTGAACAAAGGGAGAAACTGAACATTTTTGTAATCACAATGAAGGCCTTAGCTAACTCTAGGGCTATCTCTGGGAATAGGATACCCTTTGAAATTGTTCCAAATTGGATTGGGGAAAGTTATTCAAACATTTGTTTTCTTTATTATGTGGTCCAAGTATCAGGAATGAGCTACCTGTGAGAGAGGGATATGCCTTGACTGAATTAGAGACCTTCACATAGTTATTTCAAGTAAAAGGGACTTTTTTATGTAACTGATTATATCTTGAGGAATGAATGTCAGCCTGGAAATATATGCACATGTGTGCATGTGTGTGTATGTGTGTGCACATGTTGTGTGTGTATGGGTAGAAGAGTATATCATTCACTACTCAAATTTCCTGGGACTTCCTAAGGATTATAAATTTGTAAAACAATTTGACTACTGAGGGAGATAAAAGAGACATATTTAATGAATATATTAAGGTATTGATACTTATTAATTGATTCTTACATAGCATGCATTAATTCAACCATCTTTCTTGACAGCATATTACAAGAACAGTGAATTTAAAAGTGATTGTTTTCATAGGTCTGTGTTCTACTTCTTTTTGTATTCTTTTATGATTTTCCTTTTTGTATTTCAGTCATAACGACTAGACTACCTCCTTGTTCTTTCTTGCTCTTATACTTCCAAAACTAGAAAATACTTCAACATCAAAGCACAACTCAATTTTGTCTTCTAGGTGAAAACTCTTCCAATTCATCGAGACTCTGGATAAGTCCATTTTTACATGTCCTGCAGAATAAGATTTTCTTCCTGCTAATAACTAAACTGGGTTTCACCTTAGTTAATAAGTTTTAGAGCTCCATATCAGAGTCCTCCCTATTTAATTAGATAACATTATAATGACTCCAACTTTCTCATGCCAAAATAATGCACCATATTTATTATTATTTTTGCCTTAACCTGCATTTTCTATTCGTTATTAATTCCTACCATATATGTATATATAATATACACACACACACATATATATATATATAATTTTAAAAACTTAAAATTTATCTTTTTGTTTCTTCATCTCATCCCAATAAAGTTGTGATTCTCTCCCTAGACTGGTGTGTCTTAAACTCCTAATTTATCTTTTTAGGATTTCCCCACTATTTTATATTGTCTTAGACAGAAAGAGGTTTTCAGTAGGCTCAGAGCATGCTCTGCATAAATTCTTGTGGAACCGTTAGATTGCATTGAAATTTTCAAACATTTAAATTTCATCTTCCAGATAATGATTGTTTCCTATTCCTCTGCCCATTGTTCTTTTGGAAACACTCCTGACCTTCCTTGGTCTCTTGAAAATGACAAGATTTCTCTTGCTTTGAAGATTTTGCACCAGGTATCCTTTCTTCTAAAATAAAATCTGTCTCTCCTCTAATGACTAGTTCTCCCAACTCAACAAAACAATGAATTTTATAACAGCCATGATTATTATTAAAAATCTCAAAGTATATCAAGAAATTTTCTTTAGTCTCCCTCCCTCCATCCTTTCTTCCTGAGATTTTCCTAAGAATTGATAGAAAATTACAACGTGAGCCAAACTCACAGACTTTCTTCTTGTCTCCCCAAAACATTACCTGAAATGAAAATAAAGGAATAAAACTTATGAATCAGAAACAAAACCAGGTTAAAATTAGAATGAAAGATTAGCAGCTAGAAGAAAGGTGGTAACAGAATTGTCAGGGCAATGAAAGTAGAAAAACTGATGATAATGGACAAGCAAGCAGATTATGAATGTGAAACACACAGATGGTCAAGAATGTTAAGCATCAGGTAAGATTATGGCTGATAAGGGTTTGAAAGAAAGTTGAGAAATTAATTGGTTGGTTTGAATATTTCTTCTTTGCAAATAATTCCTTCTATTCTAAGAAACTATTCTTCTTTTCCTTTTTTCTTTTTTTCATTAAGTTTCTTGGTACTTTTTTTGATATATGGTACATCAGCCCAAGTGCCCATCAACTGGAGACTGGGTAAAGAAGATGTGGCTTTTCTATAAAATGGAGTACTATTCAGCCATCAGAAATGAGAAACTAGACTCACTTACAGCTAAATGAGACCATACTTTTAAGTGAAATAAATACGCTACACATGTGTCAATACTGAATAGTTTCTCTGGTGTGAAACTATTCTTTTTTTATCTCAGCACAACAGTCCAAGGCTTCTAGAATCATGCAGAGTAAGGAGGTTAGCATTTAGAAATGAAATGGAGAAGGAGGCCTGCTGTAAACTAGATAATTAAGTAATATGTATTTAGGCAATGTTTGAAATCCCACATCTTTTCACCACTGAGATCTGTGACATTAATTGGCATCAATCTTTTACTTTCAAGACAGAAAATAGGATGCCTCCTTTTTGGAGAAATTTAGCAATCCAAGTTTAAATACTACAGATTAGCAGGATAACCCTAAAATACAGCACATTATGTGACAATCACTTTTTTGTTTTTATTTTGTTTATTGGTACATTCTAGGTCTACAGTACAGTTACATTCATTATTGGGATCTTGTACCTTTACATGAGAGGTCTTGGTTCTCATTTGTTCCCCTCGTCCCTGCCCTCAATTCCCCCCTCCTCCCCTCCCCCTTTGCAAACACTTTATTTCCATTTTTTCTTTTTCTCATATTTTTATCTTTTCCCTTATTCCCTTTCCCCTACCCTTCCCACTTTTCCTACAGTCACTTTAGATTTGCACAGACTTTCAAAAACATGTTCCTTCTTCACATTTAAGTACAAATTGGCATTTAAGAAAACTATTAAAAGAGAAATGAGACAAAATTAAGTAAATGAAGAAAAGGAACTAAGAGGTTTCACTATAGGATGGTGATTCCCTTTAGAGATATAAGAACTTACACGACTTGTATGAGATGAGAAGATGTGACCATGAAAAGAATATAAAAATTAAATGAGAGAACTCTTTAAGGTTTTACATTTATTAGACATAAATTCCTATAAGTAGCTCTGATGGTAAATCAATTACATTACAGGATATTAGAGAGAAAGTTAAAAGAATGCAAAAAAATAGAATATTTGAAGGATATAAATGAAAACTAAAATTTCCAACAACTATAGAGAAAATAGTAATAATTTCAAAATATCTCAAGAAATTTAAAATTAGTGTAGCTAATATTAAGGAAAAATGTAATCCTGTACCCACTAATAAAATGACATAAAAAAGCAATAAAAATTATGCTGTGAGATTGAATTTATAAAATTGTCTTTTTTTCATAGATGACGTAAATGTTTATATAGAAAATCCAGAAAAATTAACCAGGACTTGAACAATAACATCCCTCCTGGAACCAATAAATGATTGCATCAAGTTTGCAGAATAAAAAGTTACTATACAAAAGTGAATCATTTTTTTATATAACAGCAACAATAAATTGAAGTTTGAAATTAAAAACACAAAGCTACCTACACTACATTATTGACATCTAAAATGAAATACTTAGGCATAAATATTATGAAACAGGCACAAAAATTATATGAAAAAAAGCACAGAACTATAGAAAGAACTGAAAGGGAAGCTACATAAATGAAGTCATATTTCATGTTCGTGGATGGGAATATCGTCTACACATTGGTCCTTCTCCATTATGCCCAGACTCACTAAATTCCTAATAAATTCCGAGCAAGACACTCATAAAATTAAATAAGTGTTTCTAAAGTTTACATAAAATTTACATAAAAATTTACAATGATCACAAATAACAAATCCCTGAATAAAAATTAAGTTGAAATCCTATAACTATTAACTTGATTTTGTTTTACCTGATCTTACTCTATGTCAATTTTTTTCATGCCTAACTTTTGTAGCATGTCCTCTTGCCTTAGTCATTTAAGGGATAAATAGCCTTTCAATGAATTATTTCACTTCCAAAAGCAATCCCCAAATACTTCATTATAAAACGAGAAAAGTTTGACAGGTTAAAAATCATCTGAGCGAACACAACATGAATAATTGATTTATATCAAATGTTTTAAGTATTCAAATGTGAGAGCCTCCTAGGTTCTGAGGTAAGGAAAATGACTTTACTGGTATGGAACGCAAATACTTGTGAATTTGTAAGGCCCCTGAATGGACGCAAAGGAGGCATCGCCTGTTTGCAGTACAGAGACGGCTGGTGGTGAGTGGCTCGTCTGACAACACAATCAGATTATGGGCGGAGAAAGTGGTGCGTATTTATGGGAGCCAGAGGTCCTGAGGAACTGGTGCGATGCATCTGGTTTGATAACAAGTGGAGAGTCAGCGGGGTCTAGGATGGAACAATTGAAGTGTGGGACCCTTTGGCTGCTTTGGACCCCGTGCTCCTGCAGGGACTCTGCCTCAGGACCCTTGGGGAGCACTCTGGAGGAGTTTTTCCGGCTCCAGTGTGATGAATTCCAGATCGTCAGCAGTTCCCAGGGAGACACCATCCTCACCTTGGACTTCCTCAGTGACCGGGCCGCCCAAGCAGCGCCCCTCCCACCCCCTTCTGTAGTTGAGAATGTTCACACACAGGTTCGTGCTCGCACAGGATTTCATTAAAGTTGTGGTATTTAACGTATCTACAAAGACCAGCACAAAAAAAACAACAGCATCAAACTCCTACCTGGATCCCTGGAATTGCGAAGGGCAGGGCTTGGAGACTCCTGGTGGGGCACAGTCAGTCTGCAGCTGAGCAGGACAGCGGCTGGGCACTGCCAGCTGCTTCAGGGCTGCTTTAAGAAGACTTCTCTGTCTCACATGGATGACGCAGACTTGTGCATCTCCTCCTTTCTGGACATCTTGAAGTGGACAAATTCAGACATTGCTTTGTCATACTTATATCCCCTGAGAATTACAAAGATAATAAAATAAACCTTTTAGTGATTTGTTATTTAAAGACCAGTTGCAAAATGAATATAGTTTGCATTTATCCCTCATTGTACTTCATCTAATGATATGATTACCATAAATACCATTGTAAATATCTGAATATCAAAGTCAAGAAACCAGCTTGGGTGACATGCTGTCTTTCCTGTTACTTTCTGTGAGAGACTGCTTGGGCCTGCATAAGATGACTGCCCTCAACCTTAGCCTTTGCCTCAGTGGCAAAATGAATATAGTTTGCATTTATCCCTCATTGTACTTCATCTAATGATATGATTACCATAAATACCATTGTAAATATCTGAATATCAAAGTCAAGAAACCAGCTTGGGTGACATGCTGTCTTTCCTGTTACTTTCTGTGAGAGACTGCTTGGGCCTGCATAAGATGACTGCCCTCAACCTTAGCCTTTGCCTCAGTGGAAAAATCCCACTAGACTACATACGTGACTTATGGCAGGTCTAGCCCCTGGGCAAACAGGGAATCTTACAGAAAAAATAGCCCTTTGTGCTAACCACAGGGTCACGGGATCTGGAGCAGGAGGCCGGTGGTATTTCCTTGTCCTGCTTGCCCCTAGAGATTGTTAAGTTAAAGATTGCATAGGGTTAACTGTTGATGTATGCCTTCCCACTTACCCCTCCCCACATTTGGTAAAATACTGATTGCTGTATGGTTAAATGCTTGAGTGACTCATGTGATTGGTAGAGGATTTGATTGAACTGTCTAATAAGCTTGCTAAACCTTCCCCCTGGAATAACAGTATATAATCGTTTTGCTGAGCCAATAAAGTGCCTTTGATCAGAAACCAGACTTGGGCCGTGTACTCTAACTTCTTAAAGATTTCCTCCACAGACATTCAAGATCGGATCGGCCTCTGATGACCCACGAATAAGAGGCGGCTCTCACCTCCTATTCCCCGCGGGACGGGGTCCCCCCAGAGAGCCGCAACTTTCTCATGTCTGAGACGCAAAATCCGACACCCGCACATTACAGGAGGAGAGGTTTACTTTGGCTCACAGTTTGTAAGAAGTTTCAGCCCGTAGTTGGCTGGCTCCAAGGTAAGAAAGCATGAAGGAAGGGTATGGCAGGAGAAAGCACTCATGGCACAGCAGGCAGGAGGCAGAAAGGGATCCATGGTGATGGAAGGGAGCGACATCCTTCTGGGCCAGGCCCCAGTGAGCCACCCCTTCCGACATCACATTTAGCTATAAACTCATCCATCGACTGGTGCAATGATGAGTGTCACACACCCACGATGCAGTCACCTCCCCACAGCTCCGCTTATGAGCACATGAGTGAGGGGGGTATCTAACTATGCACCATAACAGTACTGAAACAAAAATCTTCTCTGGACTCCACCAGATTTCCCAGCAGTGTCTATTGTCTGATCTAGGATTCCACATCACTTAGGGTTGTTTTTTCTCCTCAGACTCTTCCAATCCATTCTTCAGTCTTCTTGTACTTATACTTTATGTCTTTGATAGTTTTGAAGAATATTGATCTGTTATTTTGTAGAATGTCCTTCAGTTTGCCTTGGCTCCTATGTGCATTGTTGGAATGAAATAAAACCCTTGTCACATTTTCTACAGCAATGTAGTTTTTCTAAGTGCTTCACAGCCAGAAATTTGAGATGACAAGAAGACTTTTTAATGACCATTGAAATAGTGATCATTTGGTTAAGGTCATAATTTTCCAAACTGTGAAGTTACTATTCTGTTTTATAGTTGCCAAATACCTTGGAGAATGTTTGCAGAAATGTAATAATTTTCCTCAAATTTCTATTTACATATTTTAGCTTTTATTTGCAATAACTTTCAATGTGCTATTTGCCTCATTGTTGCTTTCGAGCTTCCTTTTTTCACTACCTCATTAATAACATTTTGGTATAAGAAATATCCTTTCTCCATTAGTTCTTTATTCAATACAAATCCATACAGGATATTTATTTTGTAATATGTGCTAAAATTTAATATTATCATTATGCATATATTTACACAATTTGGTGTCACATAAAGCATTAACAACTCATTAAAATTGATGTTACTTTTCTTATTCTTCTTTTGAGAAACTCTTTAATTTATTTACTTTCTCTATAAGATATCCTAGAATCATTTTGTATTTTCTCTATTCAGTGCTGAGTAGAGCCACTACTCAATGTGAGGATATAAGGACTTATATGGAAATAAATTTTACTAAATTGAAAAACTGTTGAAACGGTAACTGGCAAAATAAAAGAAAGTTGAAGGGAAGTGGGAAAACATAATTGAGATGTATTGTAGAAATGTACCTGTTCCCTATGATGAATGTAGTCATTATGTAGTATAAAGATGTGCTAATAAAGATTAAAAATTAAAAAGAAAGACTGACTGCCTAATATTGTGACAGACAGTGCAAGCAAATGATGCATGGAGAGCTGGCTTATTTTTTCTCAGGTTATTTTGTAATACCCCACCAAAACATCTGACAATTCCTTATATCACCACCACCTTACATTAACTGCCTGCACAAGTTGTAGGCTTGCAATGCTTATAAGGAAAGTAATAAGCATTCAATGACAGAGTAAACAATGAAAAATGTAATTATGTGTGTGAGAGTATTTATGAAGTAAGCGGAGTAAACAAGTTCACATACTTTTCTTAGTTATCTTCATCTGCAGTTTGTTGGAGCTTTTCCCCTGCTTGTGACTCAGGGACCATTTCCCAATTGGTCCTAAGCCTTTATATTCTTCAATTCATCCTTAAGAGCATCTAATTTGGAATCAGGATTGAGGGAGGAGAAGGTTGGTATTTGCTGCATTTACAGAGATGCACAATTTCTTTATTGTGTATCCACTTTTCACTGCTGATCACATAACTGCACACACATTCTCCTTATTGATTTATGTAAACATAGATAAAATCATAATATAAAAATGCTGTTCTGCTCTCCTTTTCATCTCTCTTTTGTGTTTTCAGTAAATCAGAGAATCATTTATAAAGTTTTGTTTTGTCAAAAAGAACTATTCAAACTATGGAAATCTCCAGATGTTAATGATTAGTGAATAGTATATCTTGATTAATTACTTTGTAAGTTAGAATCTTGTCTTTGTTAATATTTAGGAATTCCAAGTGGAAGATCAAATTGATCTCTTCCAATTATCTGAGTAGAAAGAAAATCACTACTGATTGGCTGAATTTCCAAGATTTATTCAACTAACTTCTAGAAATGTTGTAAATTAACAAACTATTTTGTCATAGAGCAAGTAATGATAATATTTCTCTGAATATAAATTCTTTTGTAAAATTTGTTATTTGTGCATAATTTTTCTATACTCTTTCTAAAATGTGTAGGACAGTATATTCAGACATAGACATACATAATTTTAATTAAAAGTGAAATTTGTATTATGTGTTCAATAATTTACATGAATCATTAGTATAACAGAATTTTATGTAACACTATAACTACTTAGTATATTAGAGTTTTAAAAGTATTAATATATTTGATTCTTACAACCAACATGTGAAGTTTTTTAAAGAAAAGATTATTTCCTAGTAAAGTACAAACTACTCATGTGATGATATTGAAAACTTTGAAATTTTCTAAGGATATTATTTTTAGTAGGTTATAAATAATTTGGCAAGAGCTGTCCTTTCTCTATATTTAAAATTAACCTTGACAAAGATGACATGTGTATGACTATTAATTTGCTACTTATTTAAATATGAGAATATACTAATATACATAATGAAATAATATTTAATATGAAAAGATCTTCATAATTTTTGAGTCGGAGGAAACATGATGTTATTAATATATCTTCCCATCTCATCATCAAAAATATTAAAAAGAAAATTGAAACACTTAGTTTTATATTATTTGCATGAGAATTCAAGAGCATTAAATATAATAGGGTTATTTATTTAAAGAAAAGTAAACATATATTTTGCATTAAAATGCTTACCTATGGGCATTTAGCTCAGTGGTTCTGCCTCACAAACACAAGGTTCTGAGTTTGATCTCTGGTACTGAAAAAAAATTACCTAAGGTATACAATTTCTTACCTTTGTAAAGATGTAAGAAGGGTATAAGAAAGAAAGCACTTCTGTAGTGCGTGCCTGTAAGAAGAGCACTTAGGAGGCCAAAGGAGGAAAATCAAGAGTTCAAGGCCAGCTGGACTCCATAATGACAGCCTGTCTCAAAAAATGTAGAAAGAAATAGGAGTCTATTCTGCTTCTTAATTCTAATTTTATTAGTCCATACTCAGGGGGCATAATGGTTACATCCATTGTGGGGTGTTGGTACAAGTACGTAACACATCTTAACTTTAATGTCTCCTTGCCCTCCCTGTCTTTGTCCTTTTCCTTTTTGCAGAAGATCTACCTCTGTTTCCTTTTAGTACCTTTTGTTTTTCTCTGATGTATTTATATTTCGGGTTTCTCATGTATGAGGAATTATGAGATATTTACGTTGGTGTGTCTGATTTACTTCACAGAAGGGGTGTATCTACCAGCTTACTCGGGTAGGTAGTTTATTTATTTTAAAGTTGACAGCTAAAATACATACAGTTGACATAGCTAAAAACTAATTTCACTTTATGACAGTGCTATATTTTGATACATATTTATAAAGATACAAAAAGTTATTGAGTTTGTTAGAGAAAACTGTATGGAGAGCTAAATTTGAATTGACTTTTGAAGAAAACATAATATATTGGTGGGCAGACCACATGTAGAAGAAGGCACCAAAATCAGTGAGATTATTTTAATTTAATATCTGCCTAAGTACTAAGAAATGTATACCTATTTTAAATGGTCATGTGATTAAATGTTATTGTCATAACTCATGAGCAACAGGTAGTATGAGTACTGAACACTTTGTTAAGATTTACAGAAAACTCTATGGAGCTTTTGCGTTTCATAAAGTAATCATTATTTAAAATTACCAATGAAAATAAGTAAAAAAAAAGAAAATGAACAAGTTCAGTCTTGTTCTTGTAAGTCATATTTCAGGTTATGTTTACTTGGTTGACTAAGCAATTCAATGTTAGACAGCAAACTTTACTTTAGATTTATCTACACACATGTAGTAGCAGCCAATAACATAGAATAAATCAGAAAACAGCGAGTAAAAAAACTGCAAAATACACTGGTACACTAGGAGAAGTGATGAAAGAAGTCTCTAAGAAACAGGACTTCATTTGTTAATTTATGAAGTGCAATTGTTCAGCGTGTTGATTTGTTTTTCTTTTTGTTCATTTGTAATTCATTTCAAAGTAAAGATCAGAAAAGCATCATTTTTAATCATTTTCTGGTTATAGTTTTATATTCCAATAAAATAATTGGAACCTTCAGTTTTAGTAAATCTTTATCATTGTAGTTGCTATGTTCTACCTTCATTTGTCTGAAGTTAATGATGGGAAACCAAACATCAGTGACAGAGTTCATCCTTCTTGGATTAACAAATGATGTCAAGCTCCAAGCTGTGCTTTTCCTGTTCCTGCTGCTCACTTACACCTTAAGTATTATAGGAAACGTGACCATCATCATTCTGACTCTGCTGGATCATCGCCTCCAGACGCCTATGTATTTCTTCCTCCGAAATTTTGCTTTTGTGGAGATATCTTTCACATCTGTATTTGTTCCCCAGATGCTCCTTAATATTGGAACTGGAGACAGAACTATCTCTTTTGCCAACTGCTTCACTCAATACTTTTTTGCAATCTTGCTGGGAGCAACTGAATTTTACCTTTTAGCTGCCATGTCTTATGATCGTTACGTTGCTATTTGCAGACCCCTGCATTACACAACTACAATGAGCAGGAGACTTTGCATTCAGCTCGTCCTGTGTTCTTGGTTCTCTGGCTTTATAGTTGTCATGGTGCCGTATACCATGACTCTCAGGCTGCCTTTCTGTGCGGCCAACATCCTCAATCATTATGGCTGTGACTATACTATATTGTTGCATTTATCCTGTTCAGATACACATTTCATAGAAATGATTCAGTTTGTCCTTGCGGCAGTGACCCTTCTCTTTACCCTGCTCCTGGTGTGTCTTTCCTATACCTACATTATCAGGACCATTTTGAGAATCCCTTCAGTTCAAGAGAGAAAAACAGCTTTTTCTACATGTTCTTCTCACATGATTGTGGTCTCGCTTTCTTATGGAAGCTGTATCTTTATGTATGTAAATCCTTCTGCAAAGGATGCAGCAACTTTTAATAAAAGAGTGGCTCTCTTAAATACCTCAGTTGCTCCTCTGTTGAACCCATTCGTCTATACTCTAAGGAGCAAGCAGGTGAAAGTAGCCTTTAAAGATATGGTACATAAGATAATTTTTTCAAAAAAGTGAAACTACTTGAGGTTCATTATTAAAATAATAATTTTTAGAAGAGTACGGTGAAACATTACTGTACTTTAAATATACTTTATACATTATATAATTAACATTTCTGCTTGTACCCTGACACAGCAAAATGAATATGTAATTAAGGCAATTTTTTCTGTTCTCAAAGAATCCTAATATTTGTGAGTGTTCCCTAACATTTTATTTCATTTCTATTTTCTTTGTTTAGACTTAATTAAAAAAATAGACTAGGTGACATCAGAATTGCTAATATGCATTTTAACAATTTGTTTTTAAAACTGAATTTAGGAAAATTGTATCATTTGGACTTTGATCTGTATAGCTGTAATTTAGGTTCATATGGCAAAGAAACTTCTAACTTGTTAATAATAGCTTAAGTAATATGTTGAATTGATGCGAAGTTTGTTATTTTTAAATTTGAAATTCAGCTTAAAATTTAGTCTTTTTGTAGTAGTTATATAATACGTGAGTATACTCAGTGTTTAAAACTTTTAAAAAATGGAAAGTCATGTTTGTTTTAATATTGATGAAGAAATAATAAACAACTTCAGTGAATTCAGTAGAGATGATGGAAAGATTTGAATTTAAGGTAAGTAGAAATGTGTTTTTCTAGAAAATTTCACACAATGTCGTGCTGTGCCTGGCCATTGTTGTAGTTCTCATTTAATGAGATTACGAAGTAAAATCATATTAATATTATTCATTGTGTACTCATAGTGCAAATGATTTTATGCACTTAAGACATATTCCTTTGAAGTTCTTTTCTCTTTATGTTAAATCATCAGTGTTCACAATTTGATTTCCTTGATCAGAAATTCCATGACAAATAAAAAGTATTACTTTTTGAACGTTTTTGTCTATATTAATATATTAGAATTCACAGACCAGATTTTAAAATTAATTAATCTGTAATTATTAAATATTCTAGCCCTTAAAGCATTTATATGAAGATACTATGGATGAGGGCTAGAGAGGTTAACAAATTTTTCTAAACTCTATAATTAATGAGTGCCAAGTTCTTAGTCTTGAAGTCTTTATGTTTCCATTGAATAAAAAGGGAAGATTTAACATGTAGCACAGATACTAATATAATATTGCTAGAAACTGTAGAAGAGAAAGTTGAGTTAAACTGTAGAATTTGACACTCCCTCTGTACCAATCCATAACTATGTAAAAATTCACCTCAAGATGTAGCATTTAACTGTTAATGAATCATTTTGTTTATGACAGGTAAGTGCTTGAATCTCTAGGTCTCTTATTTGTTTTCTTTGTTGTTGTTTCACGCACCACCATCAGAATGTTAATCACAGTCATGCAAAATATTCTCACCTTGTGATAGTTGCTCAATTAAAAAAGATAACTTAAAGAATTATATATTTCTCCACATTTAACTAGAGTTTTTTCTTTAGAAAGACACAAATGTACACACAAGACACAAAGTATTTATTTTTACTACTATTTTATTAGTACATGTTTACTGTGCATAATGGTTACATTCATCTTGGGAAACTGGTGCACATACATATTGCGTGTGGATTACTTTTCCTCCCCTTTGCCTCCATCCCTCCCTTCTCCGTCCTCCCCAGAGTGCCTTTCCCATCTCCACAAAGTCTACTCCCTCCTTCCCAACATTTCTTTTTTATTTTGGGATAAATTATTTATGTTTGGGGTATTAAATATTAGAGAAACCACATGATATTTAACCTCCTGTGGTTGATTAGTTTCACTTAGTGTTACAGTCTCAAGAATCATTCACTTTCCTGGGGCTGGGGATTTAGCTCAGTGATTCCGCTGCCTCTGTCTCATAAGCACAGGGACCCGAGTTCGATCCTCAGTACCATTTAAAAAATCATTCACTTTCCTATAAACACCCCAAATTTTTCTTTTGTATTGCTTAGTACTGCATTGTGAGAATATATATGTTTTCTTTATAAATTTATCCGTTGATAGGTATATATGCCACTTTCATAATTTAGCTATTGTGAATTGTGCTGCTGTGAACATGGGAATGAATGTGTCACTGTAATATAAAGACAACTTATCCTGGAGAGATCACCAGAAGAAGTATAGCTGAGTCAAATAGAATTTCAAGTTTTAGCTCTTTGAGGAATCTTAAAACTTATTTCCATAATCCTTGCACTAGTTTAGAGCCCTACCTGTAAAGTAGCAGGGTTTCTTTCTCCCGACAATCCCTCTAGTGTGTGTGGTGTTTGAGCCTTTGATAGCAGTCATTCTTGTTGGGATAAGATGGAATCAGTGTTCTTTGATCTGCATTTTCTAATGGTCAACGTTGCTGAACACTTTTTTCATGTACCTATTGGGCATTGTACTTCTTCTTCTTTTTTTTAAAATATGGAACGCTTCACGAATTTCTGTGTCATCCTTGTGCAGGGGCCGTGATAATCTTCTCTGTATCGTTCCAATTTTAGACAGTGCTGATGAAGTGAGTAGGGGAATTTGTGCTTCTTTGTCAATGTGTACGTTCGTTTCCATTGTCCACTCTTTGATTGGGTGTTTTGTTTGGAAGGGTTTCTATATTTTCAGTTTCTTAATACACTCTAGATATCAGGTCTCTGTGAAGTAGCTGGTAAAGAATTTTTCTTGTTATGGAGGTTGCTTCATTTATTTTCATTAAGCTTACTGGCACATTTTAGGTAAACAATACAGTTATATTCGTCATTAGGATCTTGAACCATTACATGACATATCTTGGTTTGTAACTTTTCCCCATTTCCTGTTCTCCCTAAGCCCCTCCTCCCTTCCCTACTTACAAAGACTTTTTTCCATTTTTTTTTTTACTTTTCTCGTATTTTTTCTTTTCGCTCTTTACCTTTCCCCTACCATTCCCACTTCCCCACCTCTTTAGGCCCTTTCCTCCTACTACACATTGTCAATTATACATTTTAATTCTTATTTACACTTTTAGTTTTTCACAGCATAGAAACTATTCAATATTTATGTATGTCAGTGCTATTAATTTCACTTAAGAATATGGCCTCAATGTGCATCTGCTCATCTACAAATGTCACTAGTTTCTCATTCTTTATGGTTGAGGAATATTCCATTTTATTCAAAAAAAAAAACCAAAACAAGTTCTTTAGCTAGTCTCCACTTGATGGGCAATTGGGCTGTTTCAAAGTTTTAGCTATTACAAACTGTGCCACTATAAACATGGGTGCACAGTTATCATTGTGGTATGAATCTTTTCATTCTTTTGGGAATAGTCTCAACAAAGGAATAGCTGGGTCAAATGGGACTTCTCATTCTAGTTGTTTGAAGTAACTCCATATTGATTTCCACAATGGGTGCACCAGTCTGCACACCCACCAGCAAAGAAGAAGGGTCCCTTTCTGTCCATAACTCTGACAACATTTGTTATTCACTGATTTCTGGATATCAGGTATCCTTTCTCAGGTCATGTGGAATCTCATTGTTGTTTTCATCTGCATCTCTTGAATGACCAGTGGTGTTTAACATTTTTTCATGTTTATTTGCAGCTTTTACGTCTTTGTCTCCAAAATGTCTGTAAATTTCAGATGCCCATTTTTGAATTGGGTCTTTATATTTGGGTGGTCTGATTTTTTTTTAGTACTATGTTTATTATGGATAGCAGGTCTTTGTCTGAGGAATAGCTGGTAAAAAAATTTTTTCCCAGTTGTAGGTTGTTTTTGTGAAGTGTTGGTGGTTTCCCTTGCAGTGAAGAAACTTTTAAAGAGATGGCATCCCAGTTATTGATAATTTGTGCTGGTTCCTAAGCTACTGAGGATTTGTTTATAAAGTCTCTTCCTGTGCCAATATCTGCAAGAGTTCTACCTAACTTATCTTCCAGCAAGTGTAGTGTTCCTGTTTTAATATTTAAATCTTTAATCTACTTGGATTTTAGTTTAGTGCATGGTGAAATATAAGGGTCTAATTTTAATCTTTGGCAAGTTGAGATCCGGTTTTTGCAACACCTGTAGGTTCTCACTTAACTCTGTTGGTTATTTCCTTTGCTCTGCAGATTTTCAGTTAGATAAGATATAATCCATACATTGATTCTTGGTATTGTATTTCGTATAACTGGGGTTCAGAAAGTGTTTGCCTCTGCCTATAACCTCAAGAATTTTAACATTGTTCCTTCATAATGTTTGAACATTTATACCTCAGTCTTTATTCCATTTTGATGTTGTTTTAATACAACATCACGGGAGACATGAACAAGAGTCATTCTACAGAATGTAGATAACCAGTTTTCCTAGAACCCTTCATTTTTGAATTTATTTTCTTAAATGCCTTATGTCTGAAAGTACAGTTATCATATGCAGAGTTAAGTACCTTAAGGCAAATATAAGAAAGACTGTGCCACTTTCAAATTGAACTACATAATGATGTGCATTAGCTGCTCTTACCATAATGAAGGTTTAAATTGCATTATTATTACATTATTATTTAAGATACTACCTTATTCAGAGACTGGTGCTGTGTGAATTTCAACTTGGTAGTTATTTCTTCAGACTTTGTAGTCTTGAAGAATCAGCTACCAATACAACATGGGCGAACAAGAAATTTAAATATTTATTATTAACCTGTAATCTTAACAATTATATTAAGATTTCTTTGATATGCTGTTCTTTTGCCCAAGCAGTCATTAGTTTCTATATATTTTTTTGATGTGTATGCAATCATAGTCACCAATATTACACTGTTTACTTGTGAAGAGAAATTAAGTAACACAGACAAATGTAGGTTTAAATGGGTCCTGGCTTTCTTTTTTGATCACAGCAGGTAGGCAGCACTAATCCCCTGGAGATCATTAGCCATTGGGCAAGAAATGCAACAGGATTTGGGACAGAGAGAGAACCCAGGCTCTAATTAATGTGAGAGCCTTGCTTGTGCCAGTCCTGCCAACCACCACCCAGGGAATCACTTTAACCTTCAGTGGGATGCTCCTTGCTCTCCACCCTTTACACACACACACTCACACACGCACTAATCCTAGTGGCTTTGTCTACACCACAGAGATTAAGAAATGAGAGTGGAGCTGACAATATGCACAAATTGCCTGCATGTTCCATAAATAAATGAGAGTTTAAGCCAATGAAGGTGATAAGGAGAGGAATCTAAGGAGGAAGACAAGAGCCTGGAGACAGCGGAAGTCCAGGGAGTCGACTAAAGAGGAAGTTGGATGGGGAGGAACTCTAACAAACTGTTGCCAGTGAACGTGGGCTGCAGGTGATTAACAGTCAAGATAAAACTGTTTGTCATGCTGTAATGTCAACTCAAACCTTGGGCACGAGCCTGTGACATGGCAACTTCATAATGGTTGTACTCATGGTTAGAACAAAAGTGAGGGAACTGATTCTTGCATCTGGAGGGATTCAGAGATGGCTGCAGGGAACAAAGTGCCAAGGAGCTGGTAGTTGTTGAAGAAGAGGATTCACAGGGAAAGATGGTCCTAAGAATAGAGCCCCTACGGACCCACAGATGTTGAGGGGAATGAGCTAGATTTGCCCTATATAAGATTTTTTTATATATTTAAAGAAGATATGAAATAAGACTGGAGAACAAGGAAACTTAAAGCCTTGAGACAGCTGTGTTTGTAAATACACAATTACAGCAGGTATATACCGCAAGGTTACTTACTTACAGAGAAATGTAAAGCCAGAGAAGAAAAGATTCATCCTGGCCTCTCTATATAGAAAGCAAGCCAATACACACAGCCTGTTTTCCTCCTTTCTTCCTGTCAGTCTTATGAACCTAAGTGGAAAGCCAGCCACCAGTGGTGGATTAAATAATGGTCAACTTGTGACATCCAGCTGAACTGAATCAGCTTGGTCTGGGTGTGGGTGTGGAAGATCCACCTGAGGATTGTTACCAATAGCCATAAAAGGAGAACTGGAAGGGAATATGGCAGGCTGTTAATTTTCTAGGAGACGCTTGCTGTGGATCATTTTCCTGATGTGAATGAGGCTGTCTGTTTTCATCAGAGGAGCACAGGGCCTCACTGTTGCTAATAATGGCCGCTGTTTTGTCAGGAGAGCTTTGATCTTCACCATGAGCTGCACTTCCTGGCTCCAATGTAGATCTCCCAGCTTGGTGGTACAAATCCTTTATCCCACTAGCATAGGTTTTCAGGTTTCCACCACCGGCCATGGGCCTTCAGGGTACAGATGCTCAAAAGGACAAACATAAGACATTGCAATGGGCTCTAGACCACTGGCTGGGTTCATCGAGGACACTGCCTTGGACTCCAGGCCTTCAGCTTGACTTCTGTGGGTCATTGCTGTGGAGTCCAGTCCCTCACCTGGATTCTTTGGGCCTCTAGTGTGTGGTTAATCTCTTACACTCCTCTGTATTTCTTCTTTCGGGTAATTATCATAAAATAATCCTATAATTTTGTGTCCTGTATTTCATGTATTCCCTTACCAAAACCCTAACTACAACACAACCTAAGCCACTTGTCCTTCAAGTCCCTCAGAAATCTTAATAAAGCTAAATCTTTCCATGTATCCAGCTGGACCATTCTTTTTTACCACCTCCCTCCAGGAAGAAAGGTAGGAAATGATGCTGCACCCAAAAGAAAACAAGCAGGAAGGTAGCCAGGCAGGAGTTGTGGCCATTTGTAGTATTTCAGGACACAGTGACCCCCTGAGGTTCCTGGAATCTCAGCAAGGAACGGGAATGCTGTGTCCTTCATGCCCACTGGACAGCAACCTTGTTCCCAACCCCTGCTTAGCAGAAACTTAAAACTCCTGTTTGTCCAAGTCTTTTCCATGAAGAACTGGCAGTGCATGTATCAGGGCTTGACTCCTGGTGCCTCCAGGGATTAAAGGAATGGGCCAGGAGGACTGGAAGTTGGCAAGGACCCGGACCCATTCAGGCCCATCAGCACTTTAGGACTGTCTCCAATTTCCAAAAGTATACAAGGTAGAGCTCTGAGCTAGTAGCCCCCTTTCCCCTGTCTAGAACTCCATCTCATAACAGTCTTCCCCAAAAGATCCCAGTTTCCAGCAGTTTCCTCCTCTCCACATCTGTGTCATTCTTCATCTGTGCACATCTCCAAAATCAATTCCACTAGGTTCATTTGTCCTGGCTTTGCCTCTCTACTTCTATAGCCCGGATTCACAGTAAGCATTTTCTAGCATAAGACCCTCACTTCCACCTCTACTCCTTTTTAATTCTATCACACAGATTTCTCCTTCAGGAAGTCCCCTAAGATTCATCGTCTCCCCACAGTTTTCCAGGATTTAGTAATACTCAGAAATCCGTGTGGGACAGTTCACCCAGTGGATAAGTGGAGGCCAAGTCTACCTGCCCTGTCCCATTTCCCAGTATCTCCCCTCCTCCTTCCACCCCACACTTCCCGGAATCTCTCCCAGACACCTTGATCAGAGAATCAGCTGGCCCCTAGACAGTTTATTTCCACTTCATGTTGAGCTCACTGTCTCTTCACACCTGCTTGACCTCCCTCCCTGGGAAACAGTCTCTCTGGGGCTTACAGATTAGTAGACTTAGGCAGACTACTAAAATAAGACAAATGCTCTCTCAATGAAAAGTTGTATGTTACTGAACAACTAGATCTACAGAGAATTTTCTTCTACCAAATGTATGAACTCCAGATGAGAGTTTGAGAAAGGAAAAACTGAAAATGTAGCTAGATCATGAAAGGTCGTATTTGCCCTGCTACAGACCAGTCTTATTCCTAAACGCAGGAGAGAGATTCTGGAAGAGTGTAATTGGGTAGTGAAAGATAATTGTTTGAATTTCTAAAAGCATTTTGTAGGTGTGAGATGATATTTTAACAAGTATAAGATAACATCTCATTGTGCTTTGGATTTTTAGGATGATTAATGATGTTGGGAGCCTTTCCATAAAACTCTTCGCCATTTGTCTGTTTCGTCGGATATATGGCTACTATGTGCTTTGTTCTTTTTTTTTTTTTTTT
>NW_022900927.1:21355372-21356130 GCF_012274545.1 Fukomys damarensis
CAGGGTCTGACTATGTAGTTGAGACTGACCTGGAACTCACTATGTAGCCCAGGCTGGTCTCGAACTCACAGCAATCCTCCTACCTCAGCCTGTGTTCTATAATTTCACTGAATCAATTTCCTAGTTCTCCTATGTTTGGATATGGTTTGCGTGCCAAAGGTTCAAGTTGTTGCAGGAGGAGACAGGTGAACAGCCCACGCAATCCCAGGTCTAATGTTAAACAGGAAGAAAAGGTGCACAGGGGAAGGGGAAGTGGGAGAGATAGGGGAAAAGAAAGAGGGGAATGGAATTAAAATGAGAAAAGAAAAAATGGAAACAAAGTCTTTATCAATAGGGAGGAGTGGAGGGGTTGAAGGGAGGGCAGGGGAAAAGATAAGAACCAAGATAGATTATGTAAAGGTGCAAATTTCCAGTGATGAATGTCATATTGTATACCTTACATGTACCAATAAAATTAATTAATGGAAGAGGAAAAAAAGGTTATGGAAGAATCATATAGAGACCGAAAGAGTAGAAGAATAAAAGTTGTACTTTTATTTAGCAAGCATTCGGGAGTACAGATTCCTCTCTCAGAGAGACAGGCAGGGTGCCTGTAATGGAGCCCCCACTGAAGGGGGGCTCAAGATGCTGTTTTATAGTATTTGGGGGCCTATCTTGCCTCTGGGCTGAGGGTGCCCCCACTTCTTTGGTTAATCATTACCTTAGCTTATTACTAGGGACAACAGGGAAGGGCCTTTGGGGGGCCTTTTACATTTTAG
>NW_022900927.1:21356630-21358986 GCF_012274545.1 Fukomys damarensis
AACCATATGATCCTCTCAATAGATGCAGAAAAAGCATTTGACAAAATTCAACACCCACTCATGGAAAATAAAACCCTGCAAAAAATGGAATAGATTGTTTATATCTCATCTTAATAAAAGCCATCTATGAAAATCCAACAGTCAACATCCTATTAAATGGCCAAAAACTGAAACTTTCACATTAAAATCAGGAACAAGGCCAGGATGCCCACTATCACCCATCCTCTTCAATATAGTTCTGGAAACATTATCCAGAGCAATTAGAGAAGAAGAAGAATTTAAAGCAATAAATATAGGAAAGGAAGAAGTTAAACTGTCATTACTTGATGACAATATGATACTCTACATTGAAGACCCAAAAACTCCAAAAAAGACTTCTAGACTTAATTGACACTTTTAGCAGAGTAACTGGATATGAGGTCAATGACCCAAAATCAATTGCTTTCTTGTACACAAATAACAGATTCACTGAGAGAGAAATTAGGGAAACAATTCATTTCACAAAAGCATCAAAAAAAAAAGATATAAGAAGTATCTAGGAATCAATCTAATAAAAGAAGCAAAAGACCTCTACACTGAAAACTACAGTACTCTGTAAAAAGAGATCGAAGAGGATGAAAGAAAATGGAAAGTTATCCCCTGTTCCTGAGTAGGAAGAATCAACATAGTGAAAATGGCCATACTACCAAAATTGCTATACAGATTCAATGCATTGCCAACTGAAATTCCAACACTATATTTCACAGAACTAGAAAAAAAATCTAAAAATATATTTGGACCATAAGAGACCTAGAATAGGAAAAGACATACTAGGCAACAGACACATGACAGCGGGTATAACAATTCCAATGTGAAACTATACCACAAAGCCTCTGTGATAAAAACAGCATGATACTGGCAAAGAAACAGACCTGGGGATCAGTGGAACAGATTGGAAGACACAAAAGCAACTCCAGATGTGCTCTGCTACATCTTCTTTGACAAAGGAGCTGACCATTCTCACTGGAGGAAAGATAGTCTCTTTAATAAATGGTGTTATAAAAACTGGATTTCAACCTGCCAAGGATTAAAACTGGACTCTTACCTTTCACCATGCACTAAATTAAAATCCAAGTGGATTAAAGATCTAAAAATTAAAACAAAAACACTAATTTTGCTGGAAGATAAGTTAGGGGCAAACTCTTAAAGACATTGGCATAGGAGACGAATTTAAGAACAAATACTCAGTAGCACGGGAACTAGCACAAAGAAGCAACACCTGGGGTCTCATCATATTAAGAAGCTGCTGCACAGCAAAAAAAACCATGAACAGAACTAAAAGGCAACCTACAATGTGGGTAAAAATTTTGCCAGCTGTTCCTCAGACAAAGGACTGTTAATTAGAATATATACAGAACTCAAAACAAAAAGCTCCCTAGATATAAAGACCCAATTCAAAAATGAGCATCTGAAATGAACACACATCTCAGAAAAAGATGTAAAAGCAGCAAGTAAATATATGAAAAAATGTTTCACATCACTGGTCATTTGAGAGATGCAGATGAAAATAACACTGAGATTCTACCTCACCCCACAAAGAATGGCTTCTATAAAGAAATCAAACAATATCAAATGTTGGCAGGGATTTGGGCAGAAAGGAACCCTTCTCCATTGTTGGTGGGAGAGCAGCCTGGTGCACCACTATTGAAATCAATATGGAGATACCTCAAAGAGATGGGGCTAGAGGTTCCATTTGACCCAGCCATTCCCCTGCTGGGTATCTTTCCAAAAGAATTAAAATAATCATATCACAGTGATATATGCACCCCTATGTTTATAACGGCACAGTTTGTAATAGCTAAAACTTGGAATCAGCCTAGTTGCCCATCATTTGGAAAATGGATAGAGAAGATGTGGTTTTTCTATAAAATGGAATACTACTCAGCCATCAAGAATGAGAAATTAGATTCATTCATAGGAAAATGGATATATATTGAGGATATATTCCAAAGTGAGATAAATAATCCACACATGTATAAATACTGAATAGTTTCTCTGGTGTGAATAAACAATAATAGTACATAAGATCCTAATGAGATGATTGACTGTGTAAAATAGGAAAAAAAGGGCTAAAAGTATGGAAATTGAGAAGGGTAGGGGAAAGGTAATAAGGGAAAAGAAAGAAATAGAAAATGAAAAAGTGGAAATAAAGTGTTTGTAAATGTGGAAAGGAGGAGGGGGTGAAGGGAGTGCAGGGCCAAGGGGAAAAAATGAGAACCAAGACCAGTCATGTAAAGGTATAGGATCCCAGGTCGCAATAATAAATGCAACTGTACTGTATACCTAAAATATTGCAATAAACTAAAAAATTACACAC